>NC_053457.1:9961151-10267401 GCF_015227805.2 Hirundo rustica | reverse complement strand
TTACTATTCAGAGCAAGTAACTTGGAAAACAGCCACAGCTTTCTTGTTTAATGAATGAGACCAAAAAGTTTTGAGGAGAAGTGTTGAACTACAACAAATACTCTTGTAGCTGACCACTGTGCTCTTGTAGATACCTTTGTAGAAAGTGAATGGGAAGGAAACATCATTTTAAGTTTAATCCCAAAACCATTCCCCCTGCTACATATGTCAGCTACAAACATATTCCTAAAAGGTCTATTTAAAAACCTATTCAAGAACTGCAAGGTGATATACCCACTCATTTCACAACGTTCAAGTAGAATTAAAATAGAAAGCTATGATCCCTTTCCAGTGCTGGCTTCACTTCCGTTTTTGGTTTGGTTCTCAATTAACAATGTCCTGCCTTAACACATCTTAAAGAAAGTTTTCTAAAGTTGATTTGTAGAAGAAAAGGTGTACAATAGAAGCTACTTCTGTTATGATGACTTGGGGTTAGATTTGCTTCTGCAGCGTTATTAGGGGCTATGCTTTCACTATGTCCAAAATAACAAAGCAGTAGTTGTTCAAAAAGTTTCTTTGCTTGTATAAAATCATTTCTGTGGAGGGAAATGCAAGTCCACCATCAAATATATAGATAAATTATTCTCCCCTTTATGCAAGGAACTATTTACTTTAATTCTTGACCTGTTCTTATGGATGAATGTTGTGAGTACTGAGTTACGAATCCTCCTTCCCTTCTCTGATCAAATCTTGTAATTTCTCTTTTTTTAATCCCAAAATATTTGTCATGTCTTTTTCAGCAAATATAGTAAGTAGTAAAGTTATAGCCTTCAACAAAATGCTTTCCATTCATGGAAACCCTTATGGGAAGCTTAAATTAGCTACCCTTACATTACACACTGTTGAAATGCTCTGAGCCACCATTGCATAATATGTTTTCCAGTATCTCTGGAAAACTCAATTATTATTATCACTTTAGTATCAAACAAAACTCAATGCCTGTGAGCTCAGAATGAGTAATAGCTAAATTCTGTGGTTTATTTTAGAGTACCATAGGTTCCAGATGGAATAGTCCTTTTTATCTCACCAGATTTTTTAATCTTGAATATAAAACATTTTATTCTCCATCATTTTTACATTATAATTTTCCCTTGATATTTTCATTAAAATGAAGCAGTTGGCAAATGGACTTTTTGTCAGCTCATTCTTTATCATTTTTTTTTAAACAGAGATGACCATAAATCACAACTAATTCAAATACAGTGCTGTTTCCAGTTTCATCCTCTTTCCTGTGTTTCCAATTAGCAGGCTTTTACGTCACTATTGTGATGAAACTGGAACAGTGCATCATTGCATTTCCCCTAAGAAGTAGGTGTCTGCCATCAGCTTTGCAGCATTCAGCTGAGGTGTTGGGGCATGGAGGAGAGGAGGAAAGAGGGAAAAGAAAGTTGATGATGACCTGCTTTTGGATGGTTTTATCTTAAATTGTCGCCTGAAGTCTCTTGCTTTTGAGAGCAATTTTGTTTAAAGCTCTGCTCAATTTCTGTAAATAGTCTAGCACGTGGAAAAAAGGTGTGTTTTTGTTTGGTTGGGGTTGGTTTTTGTTTGTTTGTTTTGGTTTGGGTTTTTTTGGTTGGTGTTGGGGTTTTTTTTTGTTGTTGTTTGCTTGGTTTTTTCAATTTTTAAGTCTTTCTTTGTTGTAAAAAATATACTCTAGTGTCATGCATCAATTGTATAGGCTTCTGAGTTGGGAAGGGGAAAGGAAAATAAGAGCAGTCTGAGACCTTTAAATAACTTACTCAAAATAACTTTTCCCTGAATAATGTTTCATTATTTTGTTCTGACTTATATAGGTTAGAAGCAAGAGCCGCTTCCTAATGGAAAAAGAGGCATTCTTATTTTTCTAATGATACGAAAGTATGGGGTTTTACAGGCTGTCTGTTTAAGACTGCTTGAAAGGTTTGGGTGAGTGAAAACCTTTCCCTGAGCCAGACAGGCACAGGTCCCACACTGGGGATGCTTTGGAATTAGATTGCACTGCCTCAGCATGAACTTAACTTGTTAATGCTTCAGCACAGCTATGGCTAACATTGACTAATAAATATTACTGGGCAGTGGGTTTAGGTTTTGTGCTGTTAACTGAGGAGAGAAGCTGCAATAAGCTACATAAGAAGTGATAGACTTGTATTATAACATGGATTCAGAATATTTCAGGTCAATATTTCATCTTCACTCGGTCTGTATTACCTTTTTTCCCCTCATTTTGCAACCTGGAAAGAGATAAGAGCTTTACCACCTACCCTGATGCAAGTTTTGGTGCATTTTGTTTCCAACTGTGAAATGATATAAGGCTGCTGGGAAAGTGGACTTCATAAATTTAAAGCACTTTTTCAATAACCTTTTGGATAGGGCATGTGTGCCCGGAAGTTTAGTCCTTTCGGAAAATCGATTCAAAGGATTCCTGTGAGATGGCTGCCCATGAGAATTTTTCCTTTTTATAATTTTCCATTCTTTTTGATCTATGTACCATAATTTCTGCTGCATTCTTTTCCAAAATTTTAGGAGTGCTGCTTTGCAAGTACCTTTGAATCCTGACTTCTGCATATTTTTCTGAAATACTGCATATTCTGAGATACTTGTATCTTTACCTACTTCTCTTGGGGAGTTCAGTTTTTTGGAGTTTTTCAGAACACTGGGACTTTAAAAATGTGTAGATGTGTAGCTTTTGTCCTTTTTCATTATATGGATTCAGGCATTGAGAGTTGGATGACCAGCCTCGTGCTGTGCTACCTTCATGTACAAGCAATTTTTGAACGGTTTGTAATCTAGGTTTGTTGTTTAGCTGTTTCCATGCTGAATTCTGAATCTTACATCATGTTCGTTACTGAAAATGATTTTTATTTTCCTTTAAGACTGCAAGTCAAATGGTGTGGAAATCAGTGAAACTAATGATTCACAATATCAGTGTGGGAAAAATAAAACACTGACTTGTTCATCACATTCTATTTCATATGATTTATCTAAGGTTTCTTCTCCTCCATTTTATGTCTCTTGCTATCAATTATATTATGGAGAATCCAGATATGGAATGCACAAAATTTATGGAAGAACACCCAAAAAACTCTTATAGGAAAAGGTCAGGTTAGTTAAATAATAGCACAGGTGATTCTTTTTTTGTTTGTTTGTTTTTAATCGTCACAGATATGAGAGAATGAAGGTTAAATTGAACATTTCAGGATGAATCACTCAACAGAGGATGATCTGGTATATTCTCACCCGTTTTCTGATTTTTTTTTTTTTTTTTTCATTTACTGGAATTTGAGACCTTGCAGCCATGAAGTTTTTGCAGTCTGCTTGTTGGGGATAGCACCAGTTGTCTTTTATATCAGAAAGGCGTGAGCCTATTCCTTTGTATGAAGGGAATGAAGTTTGAAGCCGTGGTGTTACTGCTGTGAGAGGAGGTGGCGGGGCATTTTCACTCCTGAGGGCACCAGCCACATTTCTTGCAAATAGTCCTTGTTACCTGTGTCTATAATGGACTGAGGTACTTGGCAGCTTAAAACATTAGTTCTATTTACAATGTTGCTCTAGAAAATAGGTTTTTTTGCAATTGTCCGTATTGAAGGCTGAGCAAATGCCCTGCAGGACCGCCACAGCAGCAGTGTCTGTACTCTGGAGTGTTGGAAAAAGCAACCAACCCCTCCAACTGATGAAAGCTGAGGCCAAAAGGGATTCATGCAAAGTTTCTCTGTCCTTTCTGGGTATTCTTCAGTATTTAAAAAAAAAAAAAAAAAAAAAAAAAAAAAAAAAAAAAAAAGGTGGGCAAGGGATTTAATCCATATTCTTAGTCCTTTAAACTTGCCATGAATTTTTATTCATACGAAGTTTCCAGTCCCTGAAAGGTACTGTGTGGCTGTATGATGACTTTTTTTTTTTTTTTTTTTCATTTTGAACTTGTATTTGAAAATGATTAGTCAGTTATAGGGGTGTTATAAGCTTAGTTGAGTAAGTAGAATCTAAAAGTTGAGTAAGGGAATCTAAAAAAAAAAAAAAAAAAACCAAAAAACCACCAAGCCTTTTAATCTTCCTCACAGTTGTTAATCAAAATAGAGAAATTAACAGTATTTATTATAACAGTTCTTGAAATAAATATGGAATATATTTATGAATTTTAAAAGTGCATGAAACTTTCCAAATAATTAAGTATTATGTGTTATAATTAATTATATAGAGAAACATGATCTCATTTCATTTCAGAATCCTGGTGAAACTTGGGAGCATTTCATTCCAGTAAATAATTTTTATCTAAGGAGAAAAAGTGTTTGCTTTAAGTAACAAAATGTTGCTGTTTATCAGATGAGAAGCAGTCTGTGAAAATGCCACTTTTACATGCAAATACACTCTCTCAAACAGATAATTTGAGATTTCCACAGCTTTTTACATCTCTAATCATCACTTGATTCCTTCCAAGTAGCCTAAGTCTTGTAAGCAGAATGAAGGAGACACAAGAAAAAGAAAAAGTTGCCTGAAACACAGGTAGAAGTGCAAGTGGTTTGGGTTTGCTGGGGGAAGAGAGTAACTATCAGCCAAAGCAGTCTTGTTTCTTGGCACTGCCTTGGGTCTGGCCGAGCTGGAGCTGATTTTCCACATGGCAGCTCTCCCTGAGCTGCGCTGTGCTGGTACCCAGAAAGGTGCTGCTCACACCCCAGTGTTCTGGCTCTGCCTGAGCAGCGCTGGCACTGCAGCAATGCTGTCTCTTCAACATTCCTCCCTTGGCTGGGAGTGGGCAAGATCTTGGCAGGGGCCATGCCAGGACAGCAGATCCAGCTGACCAAAGGGATGGTCCGTGTCATTATGTTGTCTGCTCAGCAGTAAGAGAAAGGGGAGCAGGGGCACTCGTTTTTACATTGTCTTTTGTAATAACTAGTGAAGCCCTGCTTACCAGGACATCCCTTGTTGATGGGAAGTAGAAAATAAATTGAATTTTTTCCATCTTATTTTTTCCCCTCCCCTTCACCTCCTGCTGAAGAGAGGAGTGATAGAGCAACTTGATGAGCACCAGCCAAGGTCAGCCCACTACAAGCATAAATCTCGGGCTTTTTGCCTTGAGATGTTGCTGGTTCATCTACAGTGCCTTATTGGTTACCTTTCTGTGCACAAGGCTTCTGATTTCATAGCTGTTATTAGCCAAGTATATTCAGCTTGCACTCTCAAAATACATTCAGGTGTAGAAATCCAGTTGAACTCAATGTTAGCTTCCCAACTCATTCACTAGTATGTGGGTTTATGGAAGACCTGCTGATGCTCTGTTAAGTGGCAGACATATTATATCTTCCTATATGAAATGAAAGCAAGGGTGGTTTGTTTTAGGGTTTTTTTTTGTTGTTGTTTTTTTTTTCCTGAAAAATTTGTCCCCAACTAAAACTTTATGGAAACTTTGTTTTTCTGGCATAACAAACTCTTTGTATGTAATCTATGCTGTCCTGCAGTGTTTTCTTCAAAATCACAGGACTGGTAACAATGCTGAGAATTATTTTCTGCTTTATTGTACTTGTAACTGCCATACTGTTCTGATTGAAATGTTCCTCCCATGTAATCACTTGCCTGATCACGTAGCAACACGCGCAGTTAACATTCATCCTTCCTGATGAGAACTGCAATAAATGTGCTGTGTCCCTTCCCAAGGTTAGAGCCAGCTTGAGCTTTTTTCAGTTAATAGACCTATATGTGTCAAAATAACTGATTTTTCAAACTCAGTGGCAGTGGCCTGAGTATTCCTGGATCAGCTTTTTCGTTCAGCAGAGGAAAGCATTTTCTTTGGCCTCGGGAGACAGAGAGGTTCTCCATCAAAACAGTGATATTCTTTTTTTTTTTTTTTTTTTTTTTTCCCCTCTTCTCAAGTGAGAAGTACCTGTCAATGCAAAACTACGTCTCCTAACTTCAGAGTAGGAAAGTACCTCTCATAAGTGCAGACAGGAGTCTTTACTTCACTGCATATTCTTGGATAATAAAGTGATGGCATAAAGAGCAGGACAGAGACAGAGAACATGTGCTGGGAAGGGCAGTGCTAACTGCTAAGGCAGTTTTAAAAATGTCTCTTGATGCTGCTCACTGTGTTGATGGTGATGATAAATGCTTGCTGTCTCTTCTCAGTGTCATGTAGGACTTAGTTATTAGTGGGTAAAGAAACAATAGAAATTATTGTTTTCCTATTAACATTAATACTTTTTGGCTTAGAATTCATTTCAGCTCTCACATTCTTGCTAGAAGTGTTAGTCATTGATCACACAGCTGTTAGTCTTT
Source organism: Hirundo rustica (assembly GCF_015227805.2). Classification (NCBI taxonomy): domain Eukaryota; kingdom Metazoa; phylum Chordata; class Aves; order Passeriformes; family Hirundinidae; genus Hirundo; species Hirundo rustica. Next base: position 10,261,119 of record NC_053457.1, on the reverse strand, counting down.
CTGCAGTGACTAAAATGTTCATAAAAGCCATTGGTTTCTGAGGCAGTGTTCAGTGTCAGAAAAGGTTGGAAGTTCTGGTCCAAACCCAAAATTTTATCTCAAAGCTGCTTGTGTCATTCTCCTGAGAGAAGACAGAAATGCTGTGCAAAGAGCTGTCTCCAAAAAGCTGCTTAGAGATCCAAATTATTGGAGTCTTGCAAAACCGACAGACAATTTTGTATCAGCTTTATCATCATTGCAAGGCAGGTTGTTCATTAGCTGCAGGTACATGATTCCTTCCTACATGCAATTTTCTTTTGATTTGTGCAGTAGAGACGAAGTAGGAGACCTTTCTTTTTTAATTGTTGATTCAAATTTTTACAGAATTCTGAATTTAGTAATGATAAAGCAGTGAAGTAATTTGCTTTTATGCAATGTGTAGTTCAAAAACTTTTACTTATGATCTGGGCACAGAGCAGTTTTTGACATTTGTAAATCCCGATCCGGTCTCCAGTCATTGAGGATATTATTTGGATTTGCAGTGATATGGGGAAATACATGCAATGGAACACAGAAAATTCTAAACTCTGTTGACAGGTTTTGACAGCCATAATCCTGATCTCATCCAGTATGTTTCATGCTGCTGACAAGGGAACTATTCTTTTTCTTTCTGCTCATGTGTAGCATACATTAGGAGTGTTCTGAGCTATTTGTCTTGTTATAAATTCCCATTTTAAGTGTTCACAAAGATTAGCTTGGTGTCACCATTTTGTAATTTTGCACTTCAGGGAGAGGGGTAGCAGAGAGTTTCTTTGAATGACAATGTGTGCTTAAAGAAATAGAGTGAAAAGGGGGCATCTCTGACCCCTTTCCGTGCCAGGTGAGTGTGAAGTTCTCTCCTCTCGCTGTTCCTGTCATGTAAAAACCCACCTCGGTAGTTCTGGGCAGTTAGGGAGGAGGTGTGCGGTGCTCTCCTGCCCTCTCCCACTGCACCCCGGAGCTCCAGGGGATTGGGCCATTGGGAGAACTCATCCCTGTGCTCTCTCAATGCTTGTTTGGACCCACAGGTCCAAGACACGGATTTGATTTCACAGAATTAGGGAGACACCTCAATTTTCTTCACACAGAGTTTTGCAGACACTCATTGAACTCTTCATGTCAGCGCATGTGGGACCCATTTTGGAAATGCCTTTGCCTTTCATGTTCCTGGACATGTTACTAGGAGAACCATTTCAGGAGACCTGATCTGCTACAGGGATCCTTAAGCAGAGTGTTTTGCTGTATAAACATACTCCTGATCTGCTATTTTTGTCTTTAGAGTTCTGTACAAAAAATATCCTTCTTTGTGATGTGAAAAAATTTTCAGAATTTTTGGTAGGCTGCCCGTCTCTCATTGAAGTGGAAGAAGTGTTGCATGCAGGCTTTTTTTAGCCACATGGTACTTTTCATCCACCTAGCATATGCTTAGGAGATCAGGATATCAAGTGCTTTTCCTTTGGAACACTCTTGGTGAGAGTAAATATGGCTTGGTGGGGAAAATTGAATAGAAGAGTAGCTTCTGGGTGGCTTATGAAATTTTGTATAAATATATTCTAGCAAATTTCGCTGTGAAATGCATCATACTTTATCATTACTGAAATTCTGATTTATTTTTTTTCACCAGAAATCATAAGTTCTTCTTACCCAGAAGGTAAGGACAGATTTGCTCTGTTAGCTGGAGGAATTCTTCCTCAGACAAGAGGCAGAAGCTGGATCACTGAGCTTACAGCCTGCAAAGGCCAGGATCTGGGCGAGTTAGGAACAATTTTAACTTGAAATTTAGACTTCTTCCTTTGACTTAACCATAGGGGACTTTTCGTAAATACGTTTATTGGAAATTCTTTACAGTCTGTTAACTCTAGAGCTGCTGTTCAGGTTGGAAGCAGTTGTGTGGAGCAGGATATGGATTCTGCAGCTGTGAGGGCCAAGTGCTCATTTGATCGAAGGTGACACAAAGTTCTTCACCAAAAGGTGTTCTTTGAGATCTTTACCTTTTTTCATGTGAAATGGTGTGACTTTTACTCTTCTTCAAATGTCAGGCTGTGTGCACAGGTGCATAGTAAGAAATCAGTTCATTGAGAAGGCACAGGATAATGTCAGACAAGCAATTAATGATGGCATTACTATAATACGACATGGTGCAAGACAAACTCAGTCTAGTAGAGTTTGCATCCTTCATTTAATATTTCAGATCTCAGGTTCCTAAATTCATGCAGTGGGAGCACACGTTTAGCTGGCGCTTCATCCATCACATATATTTAGTCCTTGGAGGCTGAAAATATATCTGAAATACCTGTTATTATACTTGATCCAAGTCACTGTTGCAATTTGTGTTGCAGTCTGTTCTTGTGGAGAATGCAGAAGATAGCTCGAGACTAGTAGATCACAGCTAGAACTGAATAATAACCTCCTCAAATATTCCAGGAGCATTTTTAAATGGTCTTCAGCATATCATCCTTTTTACTTTTGTGTTATCTGATGAAAAGTGTGTGGAGTCACGAAAAAGGGTTTCTGAGGTTTTATCCTTCCTTGCTCATCCTTGTGTTTATTCTTACACTGTGTGACATCTGTGCAGCCATCCGGAGTCAGATTTGGTTTTCTGCCTGTGGAATGTGAGGTAATTCAAGGCAAAAGGACACGCCTAAGTTTTATTTTGGTTGGTGGATTTTATTAGAAGCAGTAAGTGAAAACTTGGCTTGTAAAGACATTCTGGGGTTATTCCTTTAAAAGAACAAACTTGAACTGAGGTGCCTGTTAGTGAAGGGGGATGTTATTTTAATGGGCTCATGCAGCATGGCAAATGCAGTTTATTTCCATTTTTACATTGCTGTACTACTGTATTCATCTCTGGCACCCACAGGAATCTTGTCCATTGTCATCTTTGTCATTTTAATTGACAGAAATGTAACATTTAGCCAAAATAAATGAAGTATAACTTTCAGCTGATAAAAAAGACCGCCCAGTTTATAGCTGGAGATGTATGTAATACTTATCTGTTCTTAAAATGCCTGTAAAATACAGGTAATGAGCAATATTTGAAAAGTATTCTGTTATTTGTGCTTACTTTCTCTGCTAAAAAGGACAGTAGCTCACATAGATGTAATGAATGCTGAAAACCAGTTTGCTTGTAGTGGATTTCTTTATTCACATTTAAAAAAAAATTGCTTTTATTGAGTTGTACATTATATTCCTGATGGCAGCGCTGTTGCTGTCAGCTCTTTTGGTGAGGCTTTGGTACAATTATGCTTCTGGGAAGTTGGAGGAACTCTTCTTCCATGCTGGAATATATGATCTAAAGAATAACTTGGAAGAGCCTATGTGTCAGTACCTGAGCCTTGATGGGGATATGTGTGCTTTGCTTGAAGTTAGGGTGTGTTTCAAGATGAAACTTGAAAAAGGAAACACACCTCTGGTCAAGGAGTAGTTGTCAGCTGTTTTCTTTTGCACCCAGATTAGCATCCTGACCTAATTCTAGTGGGTTTTTTTTTTATTTTAATGGCAGTAATGGAGCTTAGCATTTGTGAATGATGCCAATGTGGAAGGAGTTGTAAACAATTTGGGATATGGGGTAGTAATTCTGGCAGGTTGAAAGGGAAGTCCCTGAAAATACAAAATGCAATAATTGGCAAGACCAGCTCTTAAGTGTAAGTAGTTCTGAGTAGCAAAATGGTTCTTTATGTTTTATGTCTGACCCCCCTAAATAAGTTAATAAAGTCGTACATTGAGGTAATTGCCTTCTAAGGAAATGTCATCAAAAGTCTGGTTTGCATTTAGGTAGAAGGTCTTGTCCAGATTTTGAGCCCATTTTTTTTAAAAAATGTGCTAGTCGAATAGATTGAAACACCAGCAGTCAATTTAAATGAAGTAAGGAAATTCTAATGGATTGCACTTGTCTTGTTGTATATAGAAGAAGACTTCATAGAATATGAGCAGAACTTTAAAAATGCAGAATAGTCTTGTAAAGTGATTGTTCTCTGAGAATACTGTGTGTGGGATGGAAAGAAATTCTTTGTTTGCACTAGCTGAGATGTTTGGATATTTGGAGAAGATTCACCATCAAAAATATTTTTTTTTAAAAAAAAAGGGCAAAAATGAAGAGTAGGAAAATTTTGTGTTTGATATTTTAAGGTAGTTACCCAAATATCAGGTATAACATTGATTACTTATGATGATCCTTTTATGGTACTTCACAATGTATGAAGGGATATATTTCTGGTGATGAGTCAGATTCCATTTTTACTTTTAATTTCTTTCATGAACCTATTTTCTCTTTTTCAGTGCAAATTGTTCATTAATTATGGTTGTCAGCATTACACAGTTCTAGTCTTATTTCATGTTAGCACTAACATTAGTCTATAACTCCCTAAAAAGCAATAGCAGTGGTAGATGCTTTTGTCGATTTTTTTGTTTGTTTGTTTTTCTTCTCAATTTGTTTTTATGCAGTGGTATTTTTTTAATAGGTGAACAAAGTAATCGATGCATTTATTTATCATTTTTCATATATACTGCTGCTGTGGAAGATGCTATTTTATGTATAAGTTTTCTTAAGAAGCTTATTAAAAATTGAATATATTTTAGCCTGGTCATTCTGCTGTTAAATCAGGCAGACCTCTAGAGGGAAGAGTCTGACAGCTTATGATCATCACATCTAAAATCAATTAGTGATATTCAGTGGAGCAGTTTAAGAGACTCATTTTAACAGGTCTCATATTGCAGGACACAGAGTTAGATCCCCTACAGGTCACAAATAAATAGACAATCATACATCCTGCAAAAGCTAATAATAGTAATCATCTGAGAAGAGCAGCTAAGTAGCAAATGTTAGGGCTCAAGCAGAACGTCCCAGTGCTGTGCTCCATGAGCACTCTTAATGATCCATGAAAAGGGAAAGATCTCTGTGTAGCATCTGAAAACACGAGAGAGAACTTCTTAAAACACCAGACTCAAGCCTTCCTTTGAAGGTAGATCAGATGGATCTCTCACTGTGGATATCACCTGCACCTGCATGTGGACTTCCACACAGGAAAAGAGACTGAGTATGACAGTACTGCGATTTATAAAGCTAATACATAAATTGTCTTTGTGACTTCTGGAATTGTCTTGCTGAGTTGAGAAAGCAGTAAGTTGAAGGCCAGGCAGGACTGTTCGGATGAAGCTGACAGATATTTATGTACTTTTTGCTAGTAGACACTGTGAGCATGTTTCTTTCAGGAACTTCTTTAGCTTCCAGGTTGAGATTAAAATAGGGAGAAAGATTGATTTAGCTCAAAAGTAATTTGGGGTGATGCAAATTAGTTCCTCATATTTCAGGAAGTAAAAGTCTTGCTGTCTGGCCCCCATTTGCCATTACAGTTTCATTTCTGTTGTGAACTGTGTGTGCTCCAGGAGCAGGCTCAGGCTCTTGGGTGGCACAAGAAGCTGGGGCAGCAGGGCACAAACCTTTGCTCGATGGGATTTTCAAACGCTGTACTCTGGGGTTTTTTGCAAGAGCAGCGTGAGCCTCTCAAGTCTCCTGGTTGGTTTCTGATTCCAGCTAGAGATGTGCATGACAGCAGCCTGCTGGAGTGGGAAGAGCTTCTGATTGCTCACAAGTTTCCAGTGGGACACATTATCACTTGGATTTCAGTGCCTTTTCCAGTAGCATTGTACCAGTGGAGTCCTGTTTATTGTGAGAGCTTTCCCATGTTGGGAAAGGGAAGCCTTCATGAGCAACTCAGGTGATAGGTGTGACTATCCAAACTCAGCAATGTCTAGCATAAAGCTTTGATTTCTTTGTCAGCCCCCATACTAGCATTGTCTCAGGATTGCAGGTTTACATCCTTACATACATCCCCTTGAAGATATTCATGGGAAATATTTTTAATTAGTAGGATATGAATGTTAGTGTGTTTTATCAAATAAATGCATTTGTCTCCAGCTTCCTGCTGAGGACTTTCAGAATGTAGCTGTTGTAGTAATTTAATCACTCTTTCAGTGAAACTGGTTCTGAGCTGTTACCTATTTTATGATTTTAAAATATCTTGCATCTGACATACTTGACCTTTCTTATCCACTTACAATTCAGAACTGAAGCTATTCAGTAGAGCTCTTAAAACATCCAGATTGGAGACTCCAACAATCTTGCAGTGGAAAGAAGCAGCACTCTCTTTACAATTGGTATCTTAGGAAGAAATAGACCACTTGAGGTCTCATTTGACAGAAGAATCCCGATGAGTATTCTTACCTCTTCTTGTAAAGATGATGATAGGGATTAGGAATCCCTTAGTGCAGGACCTCTCTGTAAAACCTGAGCAGCTCTGCAGGATACTTGGAAAAGACTTCATACAAAATCTTTTCTCTGTTTTTGTCAGAAGTCTCCTATTGCATCTTACCTCAAGTGTTATCCTTTGTTCCTTGCAATTCTTTATCTTTCATGCTTCCCTTGGCTATTAAAAGCTCCACTGTTGGCTTTAATCTATTTCTGAGTTTTTATGGTTGACTAAAATATAATTAAGAGTATCATAGTTGGATTAGAACCTCAGAGACCAATGGCTAAATTTACCAGTTTTTGCACAAAATTAAATATCTTACATAAAAAAATCATATGCTTCCAATGCTGTATAAGACATTATACAGGGCAATCATTTATTTCTCTTCTGGAAGACAACTGCTCTACTGTTGGGAGGATCGCAGTACAACTTGTAAAGACTAAAATAAAACTGTTTCAAATACATGACTATAAAATAGTTAAAAATCAATGACTATTACAAAAGTGAAAAAAAAGCACAGTTGTCTTTGGAGAGGGGTTAGCAAATGTTGCTCCTGTGTGTAGAGTAAATACAAGTCAGTCATGCAGCCTAAAAAAAAAGCTCGGGTTTTTTTGGTAGCAGCATGGGGTTTTTGTTGTTTGTTTGTTTGTTTTTCTTGTGTGTTTTTTTTTTGTTTGTTTTGGTTTTTTTAATTTAGCTTTAAACCAAGTTTTAGGGGATAGTTCTTCTTGTATTTAGGCCAGTGTCCTGGTCCAAGGGGAAGTAGTTTGCAGTTTAAGTTTAGCTTGCAGTTTAGTTTAAGGCCTCTGAAGAGAGGCCTTATGAAGAAGTTAGAAGTAGCAGAAAATTCTAGTCCTTGTTTTTCTGGTTCTGCTTCCAGAATTCACAAGGCTGCCAAAGCAGATTTTGCAAATGGTCCTAAAATCTCATCTCTGATGCTGTCTAATGTCCCTGGCTAGTAGGAGTGCTTTGTAAATAACCCCTCATCCTGGTGCAGAGAGCCTGAGAGAGGCTCTGTGCAGGGGTGAAGAGATTAAAACAGTGGGCAGAGGAGGCCCACAAAGGGCCGTGTGGATGGAAACAGCGCTCCTGACACATCTTTTGTTTACGCTGCCTTGAGTTTGTAGAGAAAAAAATAGCTTTTCTCCACTTGAAGCTGTTGTCAACATAATTTTTGCTTATATCTTGATAAGCACGATCATATGGCCAGAAAGTTAAAGTTACTGAAGCCCAGCATTTCCTAAAGGATTCAAGCAGCCGCTGATGTGGTGTCACTGCTTGTCACCTCAGGTTTGCAGGAAGATCCCAGGGACCACAGGGTTGCGTGTGGTGTCTCTGTCCAAGGAGCACGTCAGGGATGTGTTGAAGATGTTGTGCATTATTTGCATGACTTGTTTTGTGTCTTGAAATGTTCTCCCCCAAAATCAGTCATCTGCCTACAATTATCTTTAAATTTTAATACAGTTGAGATGTTTGTATATTTTTCGTTGATAAATACATTGTGTATGTTACTATCTAAAATCTATTTTTGGAGCATATAACTTCCACAATGATTTCTGACTAGGACTAAACTAATGTGTAGAAATAGCCTTAGAATGTAAAATGCTTGTGCCTGTTTTAGTACGTGTAAGAGACAGATGCACTTCTGTGAACACACATTTAAAATAAACTCTGTATTCTCCAAATTACAGTACACTGGGCTTAAATTACTATTCAAGCTACCATTTACTTTGACTAATCAGGTTAATGGATTTAAAAATCAGCTCCAAAGATGACAGGTAGGTGGAACAGAAACATCACACTGCTACTTAAATCCCAATAAAAAGAGTGTGAAATAAAAAAGACCAGAATATGAGAGTCTGATTTTCTTCTGTGTTAATCTGACAGTTTAAGAGTGTTTCTGCCATGTATCTACAGTATGAGTTCTCTAAAATGTTAATCTTTCTGCATGTTTTACAGAAGGAACAGACAAAATTAAACATTGACATTACACATTTATATTTAATAATTCTAGCTTTTCATAATTGTAGCAGATGATTACTGCTTATTACTGGGGAAAGATTATTCACAAAAACACTTAAAATTCCATTATATTTGTGTCCTGATTAGATTAATTTATAGTCTTTTTAGACAGAAGTATAGTGATTCCATGAAAAGGAAAACAGAAGTCTTCCATCTTGGGTAGATTTTAGCCCATTTCTGGTTCATCATTAAAGACTCTTTAAAATTTGGTTCACCTGTAGTGGCTGTATCAGGATTTGTAAGTCTGTGACTCCGGATGTCAAGGATCTAAAGGCAATGCTAGATATTCTAGTTTCTTCCTAAAGGTCCTGATAATTACCTCTCCTATAAAGGTTCTAAGTGATTAATTTATTATGCCTTAGTTGTGCTGGCAGAGCAGCCTTCCTCTCTCCTGGGTGCACTGACAGTTGCAGGAATGCATCTGGAAGATCCCTCTAGGACTAATGCAGTGAACACCTGACACAGCCATGCTGCTGAAATCAGTCCCTCCAGATGCAGAAGAGCTTTAGCCGGATACTCTCCAATCCCCTAGATGTCAATGTGGAACACTCAGCTTATGTCAGCAGTTGAATATGCTTTCAGTGTCCTAGAAATGCTTCCTCACTGCTTCAGAACAAAAAATGCATGAGGAACAGCTATGCCATTTGAAGTTCAGAAAGCAAAGGCATAAAGAAATGCAAGCTCCAAATTTTTTATGTCCTTGTTTTCCCTGAATTTAGGCAGCAGTCCAAAACAGAATCAACTGTAGGAAAAGCAGAAGTTTAGTTACCTAGTAACCATAGTCTCACCATTGTGTTCATTAGTCTCTGCTGTGCTAATCCCTGTGAAAACTCTGTGCAGCTGAGCCAGCAAAGTTGCCCAAACCTTACCAGTGAAGATGACTTATCAAGAGAGAACTCACAGGCTGTGGAGACTCTGTAGTCTTTGCAGAGGAGTGCCCATTTGCATTTTTGGGAGAATCCTAGTGGTTCAGACAGTAACTTTATAAAGAACGTTGCCTCTGTCCTGTAACGCTGTGATTCTGTATTTCCTCGCTGGGCTCAGTCCTGCCGGTGGGTGAGCCTGCTGTCCCCCAGTGCCTCAAGACTTGGATGCCTGGTTGGAACTGGAGCTCTTGTTTGTTCCAAGGTGCCTTGGAACAAACTGATTGAGAGATGTTGATGCTAGAGAGAGAAGAGGAACGCTAGAGCAGAAATTCCAGGGAGGAATTGCTGTGAGTTTCAGTCATACCGTTTTGTGTGGTACAGACATGAACACAGATTTCTTATTTATTTAACGCTGAGATGGCCTCAGGGAGTCAAATCTTGAAACAAAGCCTTCTTTTTAGGAGCACAGTACAAGTTCAGGAGGAGCTAAAAAGATAATGCTCCAGAGATGCTGTAATATTCCTACTGATGGATGCATTTTCACACAAACAGCCTTATCTTCTCCTTTGCATTTAAAAGAAGCTCCACCAGCAGTCTCAACTTATAAAAATATGTAAAAAATCCACGTTGGGTGGTAAGTAGCATGTGTTCTGCACATGCCATTGGTTATACTTTTCAATGTGAAATCAAAGGAAGCAAGATATTTTAAGAGCTTTGAACATTTTTGACGTACCAGGTCTGGTAGAGAAGCTCTTTCTGTGATGTTTGAAATATGGCACATGCTTTTAAACAAAGTACAGTCAAGCTCATCCTTTAAATGGTAAGTTACTCTTGAAATACTTCTTTTATTCATCCTATTTGTTATTGGCTGGCTTAAAGCCTTTGCAACAAAATTTTTGTTTCTCACCAAAGCATGGTAGATGTGTCCATGACCTTACTTTTGAATTCTATGTCTGTATGCTGTGTCAATGTGTTTCATTGCTGGTGGATTGTTGTTTTCTTCAGTATTCTTTTTGCCTGTGCTTTGTACATACTGCTGGTCAGTCTCTTTGGATTTTTCCTTGGTATTGCCTTTCACAAGAATAAAACTAGAAATATTCCTGAAATAATATTACTGTCAAATTCTATGGCTAAAAGAGATTTAAGCTACAGGAGATTAATTCTCTAAGGGTCATTCATTTTGAATTGAATATAAAAGGTAACCTGTTCATTCAAAATTAGAGAGGCTTTCATGAAATTGAGGCCCAAAATAGGGAAGAAAGAATATGCATGAGTAATCTGCAGTCTTATAATGAAATATTGCTATGGGAAACCAAGTAGAACAACAGATGCTGAAAGCCTTGTTATGATTCTTGGCATGGTTTTTTTTTTTTCCACTTTCCTTCGAGCCTTCTGAGTCACATTGACCTGAGACATTTGGAGATCTCTGTGTTTTACAATAAAATATTAATATTGCAGCAGATATTCAGTAGTAATAAGTTTAAATTAAAATAACATACACTCCATACATCAGAAACCTGGAGCTTCTGGTAGTAAGTGAATTAAAAAAAAATGGAATCACCTTTCTTGATAGTAGCACTGTGTTCTATAGTACCAAATCCCAACAGTTTGACCCGGTTTGATAGGACTTGGCTAACGTGCTTTGAGATAAGCAGAGGCTTAAAGGAGCTCTTGAAAAGCTTGTGTTTTGAAAGCCTAGTTGTATGATGATGAAGTATGATTAACCCCCATTTTTAAAAGGCAAAAGAAGGATAACTTGAGAAACTCCAGGCCAGTCAGCCTCAGCTCTGTGCCCAGCAAGATCATGGAGCAGATCCTCCTGGAATCTGTGCTAGTGCACGTGGCACGAGAGGGAAGGAATCCTGTCCACAGGGACCTGGAGAGGGTGGCTCGTGCAAACGTCAGGAATTCCAACAAGGCCAAGGGCAAGGTCCTCCATGAGCACCAGGGGAATCCCAACACAAATACAGGCTGGGCAGAGAATGGAATCTGATCGTCTTTAAGGTCCCTTTCAACCCAAACCATTCCACAGTTCTGATTACTGCTGTTTCAAAAATGATAGGCACCAGGAAAGGTGAGAGTGTGCTTGAGCATATGGGAAAAGAAGCAAAGTTTGTAGAATTTCAGTTGTAATTTTGGAAAATTCGCTTAAGGAATCATTTTGAACGCATACAGTGAGTTTATTAAAAGAAAAGTATTTACTTGCAATAAGCTTGGTATTGCGCCTGTGTGCTTTGTAAAATGTGCTGCTTTGTTTTCCTAGTGAAGACTCAAAAAACCAGAATGATAATTTAACTAAAAGTATTTTAAGGCATTTAATACAGACTCAGTTAGTTAAAGCCTTTTGTCTTTATCCCTTTTTGCAATCATGACTTTTCAGATTCTGGTTGGAACAATTGTTTGTTCGTAGGAAAGATCTGAAATCTTCAGAGAGGTCATCTTTTCATAAAATGTCAGGGAAGCAGCATGGCTGCTGTCTTTATTCAGCAAATCCCTTTGAGCTCTTCTGAGGAGGTTTTTCCTAGTTATTTCATCTGGTTTGTGACTGCTCAGGAGATTGTTCTACTCCTCTGTTCTCTTGACAGAGCTGTGCAAAGGCAGCCTGCATTAGAGCCTACTTCGCGCTCTCATTTTTATATTAATAGAACGTTTTTGCCGCTGACACAGGGAGAATAGGGAAGCACTGAGAGTGCTTGGTTCTCTGATGGTTGACAGCAAGCTAGATTAAAAAAAAAGAAAAAAAAAAAAGAAAAAATTAAAACTGAGAAAGCTACTTTTAAAGCTGCAGCTCATGAGGGTTCCCTCTTTACTGTGGTCTAACTTTTCCTGTGTCGTGATCTTTATAGAGAAAATAAATCTGAATTGTTAGGAGAAAGATTGTTTGTTTAGTTCCAGAAACAGTGCTAGGCTTTTTTTTTTGTTCTGTTTGAGAAAAACTAGTTGGTGAAGTTCCTATTGTCTCATTCGTAGTATGTAGTTATAGTTTGTATCTTAAATGAGAACTTTTGGAATTGATTATGAAACTAAAGATAAGGAAAGCCAAGGTGCTAATTCAAATATTTAATAACATAAACACTTTAAAAGTAGGATGAAAGGTGTGAAAATTAAATACTTGTTTTGGTCGACTAACTTACCTATGTTTTTGCTGTTAAAAAAACCCCCAAAATTTCTGCTGAATCTCTCTGCAAGGCATAAGGCAGATCGCAGCTCTTGTCATTTAAAATATTTGCCGTGAATTCTGTAGTTACTATGATAAAATAGCAGCCAGCGTGTCCAGGTTGTTCAAGTCTGTGTTCTGTGACTGTTCCTCTAAGTCTCTCCTGAGATACAGAGCCAAAGTTACTGTGTGCACGTTTGAGACTCACCACCACACTTAGGAATAATTGCCCAAAGACAAAAGAGCTTGTAGATCACCTTAGTATATCCTGGCTTGAAAAGTGACAGTAAGACATTTTTTAAATTAGCAAAATTATTCTTGAAAAATTCGCTGTTAATCCTGCATATTTCAGGTTTTGGACATTTTTATAGCTATATGCTATGTTGTGAGCAGTCTTTCTGTATCCATACACTCTTAATCACCTCTGGTACCCTCTCTGTTTGCAAGTCCAAATACAAATGCCATGGCGTTTCTTCCTGCAGAAATATTTTAGAGTTACTTCCTGATTTATTTCCTTTTCATCTGAGTTTTGTATTAAGAACTGAGTTCCACAGTTGCTTTTACAAATACCTATCACTTTAAAGTCATGTGATTATTTCCCCCCCCCCCCCCCCCCCCAGTTGAATGTGTCTTTGTTCAGGAATGAATTCGTGTTCCAGTTTGAACCATCTCGGGAAATTATATATTACTGTGATTGAACATGCTTTGACTGGGGATGTTTTCAGGCAAACACAGGTTGTATTTAAGATACTGAGCATCTAGCTACCATTTACACTTTTTTTTCAGCATAAAGCACTGTTAAAACCCCTTGTTAGTAACTACATTAGTAAAAGAGTAGAAGTCAAGGCACCAGACTAAGAGAAAAGCTGGGAAAGCAACAGAAACAAAAACTATCTTGGAAGTCCAGTCAGGGACTCTGGTAAGACAGCACAGCCTTCACTATGTCCTATGCAAATTTCTTCTGAGAGCAAGTTCTTGGGAATACAAGTTGATTTTGGACAAAGTATTTGGGAAAATATGTCAAATTCTGAACACGGTGATTGCCCTGGTTACATAATTAGGCTTCATATAATGGCTTGTGAATTAATTAGAATAGACCCCATCATAATAGCTCACACACATTGTGAAACCTCAAATATGTGACATTCTTGAGGCAAAAGAGGTAGCAGCAGCTCTAAGATACAGCAGAGTGGATAATCACAAGCTTTGAGGTTAATTAACCTGAAGCTTAGAAATAGTCTGGTATGTCAGTATGAGAGTTCTTTTTCAGTTTCTCTTTCCTGCCAAGCATGGTGATTTCTGCTGGAGAAAACGGTGCTGGGCAGTGCTGTGAGTGAGGTGTTGTGCTGGAAACCTGACCCTTTCTACCCTTTCTCAGTAACTGCTCCCCTGCCAACCTCCAAAATTGCATTTCTGTGTTAAGCAGGTGCATCTAAACATGAAATCAGGAGGATGGATTTGACAATGGATTTGAAACATGTCTTTTAGCAGGGACAGAGGATAACAAATAGTGAATTTCTCCCTTAAACAGGCTTTTTGTTTTTTTCCTAGGGCTTGTAGGAGAAGAGAAATGCTCAGTATTGTCTCTCACCCCTGTCAATCTAACCTTCATCTATCAGAGCAGATGTAACCTGGAAAGAACTTCATGCTTTTCAATCATGTTTGTTGCAGCACAGGGTCAGTCATTTTTGTGCCAATTCATATGGAACAGATATGAGACCTATCTGAAAGCATTTATAAATAAATAATAAAGTAAACTCTCATCTTGTCGGAGACTGGTTAACAGTGTCCTGCTATTGAGACAAAGCTGGCAAAAAGCACAGATATTTAGTTAAATAAATTTACACAGAGCACAAGCGTGTTAGAGAGTCTCAGCACAAGGAGTGGCTGAAAGAGGTATTACACCAGATTTAGCTCAAAAAAACGGATTTAAGTGTGATGTAAAATCATGGGCTTCCAATTAGTGGGTGGAAAGCTACTGTTGTGACTTATTAATTAAAGCAGGAAGCTGCTATGAAGATACGTGAGGGATCCTTACAATGAGAGAGAGTCTAAGACCAGACAAAGGGTAGGAAAAAGACTCATTGATAAATAAAAAGGAATGAGTTTATCCTTAGTAGCTAGCTAAGTGTAAAAGCCAGAAAAGAGGCAATGCATTGTTAGAAATCACATGAGGAGGAAGAGGACATACTCAGACAGTAGTTCATATATTATTGCATTTTCTTACGCAGTTACTCCACATGGTTTGTTCAGCATTGGAAAACAAAGACTGCTTTAGACTGGGGAGGCAAACAGACGAGTGCCAGTGTAATTTGCTTTGGGAACAAAATTACATTGTTCATTATTTCAGTTCATTTGTAGGCAGTTAACTTTGCTGTACCATTACTGAAATAAAAGTGTAGAACTACTGCAACAGAGTATTAAGGAAGCATAATATCTATTGAAAATGAACTCCCTTTGACACTATAATAGCATTTAATTGACATTAAATAACTCTTTGGAGCCATTAAGAATATGATATGAATGCAAATGTATGAAACATTTCCATCATATTGAATCAACATCTTCAGCAGACAAAGTTACATCGTGGGAGCTTTAAAGACTTTCCCTTTTGCAAATGAATTTAGTACTCATGAAAGTTCCATGCTGGCATTTCTGAGGAGTGAGGTTGTACCGTGTCAAGCTGGTTTGTCATAGCAGCTCTGCTAACAGGGCATGGCATGGAGGAGCTGATCAGAGCTTGGTGCAACCTGTTCAGCCTCTCCTTCAGGCTGCTGGCATTGTCCTCAGCCATCCAGGGATGGATGCAGTGCAGGCAGAAACAGTAGCTAGGAAAGGGGATGAGCAGATCCACAGGATTGCCAAAACATTGCGTGCTCTCCCTATGCTTTGTTCAGTTATGAGACTTCTAACAATCATGACAAAAAACAAACACTGGGATGCTTTCGATTCATCTTTTTCAGGGGATAGACAAGCCTGAGCGAGAGCACCATGAGTTTTTAGAGGCTTGGTGTTGCATTCTTCTCACCCCACTAATATTTTCATCTGTCTCTTCATCTGCTGGAATTGAACCTTGTGGATGCTGTGCCTGAGAAAGAATGGGCTGGATCCCATTCTCAAGAGCTCAAGTCATTCTGAGATACAATAAAACCAGCATGGAAACAAAATGAATCTTTAGCTGAGCCAACTGTTGGTGTGAGATCTCTAGCTCACAGTTAAGTGCAGCTGCTGGGAGGAATGGCTTTGCTAAGCACATTATAGTGTGTGAGTCGCTGCCTGGATTTGCCCGTGATTTTCCCACTAATAGGCTAGGGCATGTGGTACAACGGATTAGGTGTTAGACCTGTGACTTTGGGCAAGATATTTCTCTTCTAGCAAGGAGGTTACACCATGGCTGTCTACTGATCAGCATAACAGAAAACAGCTCTTTTGTTTGTACTCTCTAACTTCTTGACATCAATAGAAGGCATTTTCCACTTCCAACTGGATAACTTTGGGAATCCTATCAATGCATACTAGACTTTTTAGTGTATTTTGAGTACTTACTTGAGATACTAAAGCAGGCTTTTGTGCAGTGAATCTAGCAATGAATCATTACTTAGGCCTGGTTTTCTGTGGATATGTGAGGTATTTTAGGGAGAGAAGTCATTCCTGCAGTGACAGATGGAGGGTTTCTTTATATATGCTTTGGTGAAAAGCAAGAGCTAAATTAAATTTGATGATTTGAATGAGATTGTGATGTCAACACTTATTATTTAAGAAAAACATGGATCTGTATGTATCTTTACAAATGCAATTGTATTTATGGGATCCCGCTAGTTTAGGAGTTGGCTTTTCAGAAAAATCCACAGCCTCTCGATGGGAACTGTGTGCTAAGTTCCTTTAGGTTAGGTCAGCCTAGTCCACAAGCCTGCTTTAGAGAGGTGTTTGTAAAGTGGTTTTTTGTGCCTTTCAAAAGGCGGTAGTGATGTAGTTTGTTCAAGGAAAAATATCTGGTAATAGGTAATAATATTTTATTATAATAACAATAATAGGGTTTTTTTCTAATCATAGAAAAGAACTGCTATCAATATTTCGAAAAATCATTCCAAATGCATAAGGATTTTCCAAAACAACTGCATTTGGAAAACAGCTGTTGCATAATTTTAGGGCAGGAAGGACTTACATCATTGAATTTTAGTTACACTTCAGAGCTATTATGGACAGTAAAGAAACACTGAAGATGATTTGTTTCTCTATTTTTCCAAACCTTTGGCTAAGTGAATCTCTTTGTACCACCTCACCCAGCCAAACCCTGTCAGCCCCATGAAAACCCAGGGCAGAGGTTGCTGTTGTGTGCTGGACCCCGGGGGTTTTCAGCATTCCAGTAAGGAACCAGAGGTTGCAGAAGTGATCTGAAGTACAGGGACTGTTTGATTCAGCAGAGCCATATATAGAAAGCATATCTGAAAATTAATGTTTTTTTTCCTTTTTAACATGAATGTCAGTTTATACTTCTCAGTTTAGATCCCAGCTTCTGGAAGGGTGGCACCTACTGCAAAAGAAGCCTAACAAAACCCTTTGAAACATGATGTTTTCAGAGAGGAAGGAAGGCTTAGTTCTCAACTAGGAAGAGATGGAGTGCTGGAATTAGAGGATGGAGAAGAATCCCAGCTTCTCCTTTCCCGATACTGAAATAATTACCAGAATTTCACTGCAAATAGATGTGATTTGAAGTAGGAAGGGACGACAAAACCAGTGTCAATCTGGAGATGAATTTTTGTGTCCTGAGAAACAGCTTCTCAGATCATAGATAAGAGCTATGCCACTATTGTGTGCTAGGACTTGGATTAAATGAGGCATTTGAGCTCATAACTCTTATCTCAGATCTCAGTCAAAAACTGAATATGTTTTGCTTGGGGCTTGGAATAATTTATTTTGTTGTTCTGTGGTATTTAACATCTGAAATTGAGGATTTCTTGGAATAATGTAATTTTGCTCAGCCCTCTGCATTAGATGAGTACTGATTTGGCAGGCAGAAATGTTGGCGAGTACCATAATACAAACTTACACCAGAAAGTCTGTAATTTTAGGTCCCAGTTCCCCAGGTTCTACATTGTCTTTGGTTTCTGGTGTTTTGGTTCTTTTGGCTATTTTTATTCAGTAAGGAGTGTTCCACCCAGTGCAGAAGTTCTGATTAAAATTAGTATATGCTTTAAAGGGGTTACAATGGATTTAGAGGCATCTTTTTCAGGAAAATATTTTTAAAATGGATAGTTATTTGCCCAATATTTTACCATATGTCCAAAACATTTGGTAGTTACATAAACCACACTTGGCTCTGCGTTTCCTTAGATTGCTGTCCTATATATGGCTGTGTATTTTTAATAATATGATAAGTCGTTATCGCGTCCTTATGTATACTTGGAATAGAGTGGGATGTTCTCAGAACTCTTACCTACTGCACCTCGCTCACTGGTCAGGTTTGTGGGGAGTTCTGGAGAGGGTGGTGTAGCAGGCAAGTTGAATATTTATACTGAAGGTAAATGATTCATTCTTTGCTTTTAGATAGTGTGGTGCTTCCCTCGCTCAAGACCTGCAGTGAGACTGAGAAAGCTCGGTGAAGAAATGGCTCTGTGACCAAGGCACAGTTTCCTTTCAGTCAGTGTCCATGGAAACCTTGGTCAATTTTTATTTTTTTATGTGGTTATCAGTGAAGTGCAGCTTCCAGGGGGAAAGGCTTTGGCCACTGACCTCCAGGTGAATTGTCTACTTCTTGCACATAGGCCATTTCTGTTGCTCAGGGGACTGTACTGCCCTGCACAGCTAGAAATGTGGGCAGCTTCTTTTGCTCCGTAAAATTTAGGGAAGAAAGAGTTCTCTCACAACCCCCACCAGTTTATGCTCCTCAGCAGCTTTCCAGAGCCCTTCCCAGTGTCCTGTTAAAATACTGATGGTGATGATGAGATATTTTATGTCCTCCTCAAGAGTTTTTTGAAAACAACAGCAGGATGTTTCAGGGAATCAGATACAATGGAAGAGAAGCAAAAGTACGCCTGGCATCTTCATATGGAAGTAATAAATGCAAATTTGTGTTGTAAATTCAGAGCTGGGGTTGTCAGAAGAGATTTTTCCTTGACGTGTGCGCTGTTGTCATCTGACATGTTGGGTTCTGAGCTTAAAGCTTGATCTCAAGGGTGATGGTAAATTTTTAAACCCTAGAGCAAATACACATCTAAATGCAACTTAATAGGCTCAGACTGGTGTTGTGTACATCATCTTTGTGCAGGTATATATATTTTTGTCTTATTTTAGGGTCCATACCTGTAAACTATGGACAAGAATTTGGCTTTGGGCTCTAGGAAAGATCTGGCACGTCATTTAATGGAAAAAGTGTTGAAGGGTTTAGCACAGTTTTGGGGGTTTTTGGTGGTGTTTTTTTGGGTTTTTTGTGGTATTTTTGTTGTTGTTGTTGGTTTTGTTTGTTTGTTTTGGGGTTTTTTAATTTGTTTGTGGTGTTTTGAGGGGGTTTTGTAGGGTTTTTTTTTGTTTTTTTGTTTGTTGGTTTTGTTTTTGGTTTGGGGTGGGTTTTTTTGTATTGTTTTGTTTTTTGGGTTTTTTTATCTACTAAATCAGTCTCTGTATTACATAGCTTTTATGTTACTATTTGATTTATAAAATGCAGAATTCTAGTACTCTGGTGTTTTGAATAGGCATTTAAACAATCTAAAACACTCTCATATGGGGGGAAGGCTTAATCAGCACCTACTGTTGTACAGAGCAGAGAAGGGCTGATAGAATAATGCCCAGCTAATTAGAAGGATGTAGTATTAAATAAAATCTAAAAAAAAAAAAAAAGCCTAAACAAGCAAAGGAAAACAGAACGTGAAGTAAATAGTAAACCGAAATGAGAAAATTAACTTCATAAAAGGGGGCAGAGATAGAAGAGCCTTTTTTAATGAGAGTAATTTGTGCATGTATTTAAACAAAAGATTGCTTTTAAGTGCCTCACAACCCGCCTGGTGTGTTGTAGGTACTTGGATGTGATGAAGAGTAGCCGCTGGGTGCCACTGTTGAGTTTCAGCGCACTGGGCGAGACAGGGTTTCTGTGGCAGCCAAAATTTGTAGCTGGGGAAGAGCGTGTGGGTAGTAGCTTTGCAACAGAAATAAATTACTGCTGCAGTTTTAGGGTTCGCGAAATAGAACTGCAACCAACATTTTCTTCTTGCTGTTTCACCAGGTATTATCATATCTGATAGCAGATCACAGCGGCAGGTCCAACGTGCCCCATTCCCTGCACCTCTGCCTTGCGGAGCAGAAATGATGCTAATCGAGAGAGCTGCTAAATAAGAGAGAACTAAAAACTTGCTGTATTGTTCTGGAGAATTTTGTTTCTTCTTGCAGGCTCTTGGGAAAGCACGTCGAGTCAGGTCTTTCTAAATAACATGTTTCCTTGTGTAGTAGGCTGCTGAAGCACAGGAGACTCCACTTTTTGTACGGCTTTCCATCAATGGTTTTCCTGGTCAGCAGAGTGTAGATATGTTTTGGATGTAGATTGCCTGTGCCTAGGAAACCAGGAGGAGTAATGGTGACTCACAAACTCACTCATAAAATGAGTATGATTCTAAATAGTTTTTGTTTGGGGAGTAGATAATTAGAGCTTGATGAATCAGAAACATATTTTTGAAAGTGGATAATAAAGTTATCTGAAACAAGGTTTCCATGTAGAGATACACACTTCATTCTGTCTTGTCCAGAATAACAATGCTGTGCAGTTTGTTCTTCTGGAATACTTTTGATCATTTGCTCTCAGACAAAATAAAGTTAGAAAGGTTTGTGTGTGATATGCACAGCACACAGAATTAAAGGGGAGTCTACCATGAGCGTATTTCAAAGCTATGGACTGGAATTTGGATTTTAGGTCCTGATCTAAGGAAGTCACTTAAAGAAAATAACTAGCTCTCTTGAATTTACAGCTTGAAGATAGCACGCTTTGCTGAGGTTTTTTGAAATGAATCCTCTCACATTGTAATAATTTGATCAATATTTTGCTAATGGCTGTGATGAGAAATCTGTCAAGCATAAACAAGCTGAGTTTGACCTACCATAGGCTCCACCTTAGCAGCAAAAGAAATCTCTTGATTTATAATTTGAGACAGAATTATCCTTGTGGTGCAGATTTTAACCCATTGCTGGTCAGTTGTGCAGCCTCATAAACTTTCCAGACAATGATGTGCAGAGACAAAGGTGAGACAAAGGTTATAGATTCTATAGGTTTCCTTCAAATTTGATTCCTTTCTGCTCCTAGGGAAAACTTGCGCTATCTCCCTACAGTAATAACCAAGCATTATTTAAGAGGTTTGTTTGGTTGTTTTTTTTAACTAGCATAAACTTGTCTATTTCTTCTTTTTCATACCTCTTAATATATAATTTGGAGGTAAAAAAAGTATATTTGAAGCTCTCTTAGTTTTCTATGCTGAATGTGAGAATTAGCAAGCCTTACTTTTTCATGTTGAACCAGCAGGTGTTTGTGGAAGGGTTGCATATTAAATATCAACACTTGCGAGAGTATTTGAGAACTTAATTAGCAATTTTCATTTTATAGTGTCATAAATGAAATAATGGGATGTCTTCCATGCTTCCTTGTATGCTCTGGTTGCAGCTGGGGTAGGTGTGTTTCTTCCACTTCAGCTTTCTGGTCAGATCAGTACTTAAGGTAATGAGTATGGGTATGAGGCCTCTGGCCATAGGTAATATTTTGATTAATTATATGATTGTTGTCTATCCTTGAGTGAGTGCCAAATGCTTAGGCTGCCTCATGGTGCAGCTCCTGTCCCCAATACGCCCGAGGTCGCTGCCTTTGGAGGAACTCTCCTCAGTTTGTGTTGCTACAGGCACGGCCAGTCCGTGCAAAGATTTAGAAAAAGGTAAAAAAGTGAACAATGAAGCAGAGTCCATAATTAGCTGCACAGTTCAAAGTACCCAGGAGTCGTTTTATTCAAGATATAGATTTTGCTGATTACTTTAAGACCATCACATAAAGAATGGAAATGACTTTTCACAGTGGTCTATTTTCCTTATTTTTATCTCATTTTATACTGTGGCTGAAATAAAGGATCACTTTAAAAAAAAAAAAAAAAAAGCCTCTACCAAAGGCCTTCTATTTTTATGTCCTCACCAGTCTTCAGGCTCAATTACACCCAAATTACAATGTACAACTTTTATCATGACATTTGAATTTATTCCTTTAATATGTATTCCAGATTTGCATTCATATTTTGCTATATCCTTGCATAAAATACCTCACTGTGATGCTCTGATTATTTGATTAATTCACTCTATAAAGATATTTGACATTCTTAGTGAAAGTTTCTATAAAATTTGTAAGTTTAATTTATCAATTCAAGGAAAATCATATAGGAAAAGACCAGTAAAGGGACAGAGAATGATGGTGTCATTTGCATGGCTGTTAGTGTCAGTATTTTGAAGAATAATGATTTTGCAAATGCAGTGAGGTATGTGTTGTACTGCAGTGAGAAAGTTCTGTATTCCGTTACTTTTCAGTTAAGTACCCACTTAAACTCTAGCACCAATTTTCACTGTTTACTGATCTGAGGACTTAAATGTTAATCATGCCATGTTACTGAAATATTTTTTTACCACTACAAATGAATTCATTTCATCATAGCTAAGGCAGTAATTAACAAAGAATAAGCCTTTGTGTGCAAGGATTTATAATGGAAATGAACTTAAGCATTCAAAGTTTTCTTTCTTTGTCTCTCTGATGCTGTTGTGTGGAGATGAAGGCATGTTTCTGATTCCCTCTAAAACTTCCCAGGTGGAACATGATTCAGTCAAAGAGAGTCTTGGATATGAGCTTCAAAACCCCAATTTTAATCTTTGGGGCTTTAAATGATCATTTACATCCAGCTTAGTTGTGTCCTTAAATACGACCTATGTAACTATCTGTATTCCAGTAAGGTGGAATTCCAATTTTTATCCATGTATTTAACTCTGCTCTCTGTGTGTCAATTATAAATTGTCTTTTCCCTGAAAAGAATTTGTCGGAGTTATCAGAGATGCATCTCCTTTCTCCCAAGTTACACAAAAAGTAATCCAAATGCCCTCTTGGGAGAGGCGAGGTTTGCTTTTTCAGGTGTGTTTGGGCACACTTGGTCTCCAAATGTGAAGAGGAGTGAATGCTGAAGAAAAATCATAGATAAAGTCCAGTGTATGCAGTGATAAAAACACATTCAATTGGCATCATGTCTTATTAGAACCAAGGGATTCCTACCCCTTCTGGAAGTGGTAAATACCCTCTGTGGTGGAGGCAGAGCAAATCAAACTGATAAATATTTTGCTATGTTATGTGCCCTCAATTTCCTCCCAACGTGAGGGTGGAGGACTTTGCTTCTGCTTCAGCAAACCACGCTTTGCTGCTCTCAGATTTGTTAATTGTCATAGTGGAAGTAGGAAAAGTAAACTAGATGGAAGTGTAATTCTAGAATGTTGTAATGCTGCGCTTTAAGGAAACTGCTCTCATCGGGGCTCGTCACTGCAGCAGTGTCACAGTCAGCAGGGATGAGGGCTGGGTCACACACAGCCATGGTCTCTGTTCTTTTAGGGTTACTGCACCACAGGACGGTATTCATCTGCCGAAATAAACCCTAGTGCTGTAAAAGCTGGTGTAACCACTGACTTTTGTCCCAAACAGACTGTGTCCAGTCATTAAAACTATATAAACTTCAGGAATAGTGGGGTTTTTTTTCTCCTTATTGTGGTCAGATGTTACACAAATGATTACATAAATATGGCTAAAAATAAATATTATCCATAGCTACCTCAGTCCTCAAAGATCAATGGCTATAAAAAAACCCACTACATTTCATTGGCTCTGTAAAAACAGACCATTTCCTGCTGACCTGTAAAGAATTCTTTTTCATTATTACCTATTACAGGAGGATAAGCGCTTTAGATTGTAACAGAAAAATTAAAAGTAAAAAACCCCATACCATCAGACTTCGTGGGTTTCTGAGGTGCTTGCTGAACTTCACAGGAGTTGTTTTTCTAGCTACAGTCACTTAGCAGCAGTTGTATAAAACCTAAATACTGTGGAAGCTGTCCTTTTCAGTTATTTACCAAGCCACTATATTCCTTGGAATACTATGAAGATCAAAGATTCTAGGCTCTCCGATGGTCTTTCAGCAGTCCACAGTTTATTTTTTGTGAAGTGTTCGCAGTCACTGACGTGGCTGCTCTGTGAGAAATGAGGCTTGGTGAGATTCAAGGTGAAGCACGAACATGTGCACAGGGTGTCTCTGGCTGAGAGAGGATGCTGGCTGAGTGCTGGGAGCTGTAAATCCCAGTGATGTGATGGTGCCTTCGGTTAGTGCAAGGCTGAACAAGTCAAAACAGATTTGAAAGGAGTGCAGTAACTGGCAGGAGCTAATGAAAAGAGACTTCAGCCAGGAGAGGCAGACTTATTTGGGGAGCATCTCGGGTCTCCAGAGGCAGATGAGGTCCCGTGCTGTGCTCAGCCACAGTTATCTGAGCGTCCTGTCACGGATAGATTTCCACATCTTCTAGATGTGCTGTGGCATTGCAGTGACATGGAGGAGATCTGAATTTATTATAGCTCGATATTCATGGTAACCCTCACCACCGAGCTTGGTGCAGTTTCTATGCATGCCTGAAACAGACAGCGTGTGGTGATGGTGGAGAGGGAATTGGAAATGGAGCTTGCTAACTACTCAGTTACCGAGCTGAAAACACCCCATGTTTCCACTCATTAATTGATGGCTTCAATGTCCTAAAGAGAAATTATTTCCAAAACAAGAAGGCGGTAGCTTGAAGTGGATACAATGGTTTCTGAGATGTGATTTAGTCCACCCTCTCAATTACTTTTTAATCTGTGTCCAAATTCCCAAGCACCCTACTAATTTGTAGTGGTGTTATTAGCAGGTGGCTGCCAGCAAGCAAATTCTAAACCGTAAAAAAAATGTTGCCGTTGACAGGAACAGCCCCACAGAGACATATTCATCTGAAACCTGAAGGCAGATTTAGACACTTGAAACATATGGTCTAGTGCTTTTGCCCGAACCAGGCAACAAAAGAGGACTTACCTAATTAAAGATTTACTTTGTTTTTACTTCATTCGCTTTGTCTTTTCCATTTTAAAATGATCTGCCCTTTATTCATTCAACAACAGAAGGGTCAAGGCTGAAATCGTAATGAAATCACTCATGGAGCAAAAAAATACCCATTTTGCTTGTAAATGCTCAGGCTCTTAGTCATAGAAGGTTGCACTGAAAGACATCAGTGTTAAATTATTTTGTTCACAGTCTGGCCGAGTAAGACGTGCTTCTCTCTCTGTGCTGTGGTTGCTTCAGTGTTTTGTTCCTTGAGTTGGCTGGAGTGGGCTCAGGCAGGGAATTTTGGTGCTGTTTATATATGATGTGTATTTCATTGTTGTTGTTCAATTTACAGGTGGTTCCCTCTGGGTTGTGGAGGTATTTGGATCAGTTTAGCAGTAGACTCGTTCTGCAAAGTAACTTCTTTTCTTAGGGTCAAGTAGGACTTGAATATTTTGCAAATTTTTCTTCTTAGTACAGTTGTACTTGATCAACTGTATTTTCACCCAACTCCTGTTTTTCTGTTAGGGTGATTTGTTGAAATATTCCAGTCAGTGTCATCACGTTAAGAATCTTTTCTCTTCTTTTCCCTATGGGATTGTGCTTAGCTATATATGAGTCTTGTTATTTGTCAACAGAAATGCAGTAAGAGGTTAATATTATCAATGATGATGTCAGTTAATGCATGCCACAAAATTAGAAGTTAGAGCTGGGAATTTTTTTTAGAAATTATGAACTCTCTGTTACTGGGAGCTAAGAAAATAAGAAAAAAATACTAGCAGGATTGGCAATATTGCTCTTTAAGGTATTGCGCACTCAGACTGTGAGACTGTAAATAAGAATGATTTGAGGAACTATAACGTACATTTTCAAGATGTTCTATAATTACGTTCTTGAGCTTTCATGACAAAAATAAGATGGAAGATGAGTCCATTTGTATGGGATGTATTTTTTGTTATATCCTTATAACATGTTTAACCCAAACTGGTCATAGCCATGCAATACAATTAGCACATTTAATCCAGTGTATGTCACATTTTGATTTTATTGAATGTCAGTGAGAAAGGGAAATAAACCTTGACAGAACACATGTCCATCTTTCTGTATCTCTTGGGATTATTAAAGGACGCAGAAAGTCCTGTGTGGCAAATTTAGCCAAGCAACAGCATGGGCTCTGTAGGAGCCAGGCTATTACTATTTTTGTAGAAAACCTTGAGCTCTCTTGTATGTAATGGGAAGGAAGGAAAAAGCTTTCTGCACCAGGTGGTCTTAAACTCTCAGTTTTGAAAATGGATTTTGTTCCCTCTGGAAATTCAGTTACTTTGCATACCAGTGGAGGGAACAAGGAAGATTGCTGAGCTCTGGGATGAGCCACTGTGGTCCCTCCAAAGCTCACCCATTCTGTGATTCTGGGAGACACCTGAGGCTGAAGCATTGATCTTGCAGAACTTTGTGTTCCGGTCAAGGTGAGATCCATTGACATTCAGAAAACTTGTGCTTTTATTGATTCCTAAGTATAGCTGTTTCTGAGCACAAAACAAGCTATTTCGTGAAAGATTTTTTTCTGCTTAGGTTCTGCTGTCTCTGTTCAGAGGTCACAGATGTGGAACTAATGTAGGACTTCACGAGTCTTTCTGTTTTTAATGAGTTTGGGCCTCGATACTTCTTAGCTAAAAGAAAGGATTCTGTCTGCAATTCAAAATATTGGAAAATCGACTTCTCATTGATTCTCACTGCCTCTGTGTGTTGCAGTGGATTCCTTTTTCTTCTTTTTTCATTAAAGTTCAAATTTTATTTCCTCATACTATTATTTCTGCCTCTTACATGTTTTCCACCATTTCATTTTCTTTCACTAAGAAAGATGGTCAAGCACAATTTTGTTTCTTTTTATTAACAGTTCCTGTTATCTGCTAAGGTTCATGCCTCCTCATATGCCTAGCCTTCCCTCTCCCACTTCCACTGCTCTCACTGACGCTGATTATTCAAACTTTTCCTTCTCTGGACTGCAAAATGTCACAGAACCATTCTTTTTCTCATTTGATGTAAAACTGATTTAATCTGTCAGCTGACATGTGAGTATTAACCTTTTCCTTCTGTGTTTTAACAGGACTGAATTTACCAAAAACACAGCAAAAATATCAGTGTGCTAGGGATCCTAAAGTAAATCATCTTAAATTAGTTTTCTCTTTGAATTTATATTCACTCAGGAAAGCAATTTATTTCGGAGATAAGGGATTATTTCACAGTGGTTAAGTATGTTTTCAGCTTTAATTGACATGACAGATCAGTAGTGATCAACTCTCATCAGTGGCTTTTCTTATTAACAGATTAGACTTTTGAGTCTCTGACTCCCTCTTGAATTTTCTCTGAATTAGATTTGACTTTCAGGCTAAGATTTACTTTGGAATCAGCTGCTTTGGAAGTAGTTGGTGATGTTTTTTGTCTCTGTAAAATTCTTGTCTAAGGGCATTGACAACTAAAACTTCAGTTATAACCCCTAAGTGCCTATATTCTGTAATGTCCTCAGAGTGTGATAATAAACAAATAATTTTTCAGCCATATCCATAAGCCCAGTCTGAAAAACTAATTCTAACATGAGTTCTGGCAGCAGCTTTTCCTGGATGGAAACTAAGCGTGAGAAGAGTAATCTAGAAGTGGATTAAGATGCATCAAGTAAATGTCTTTTAAATGCTTGTGTAACTGTAAACTGTGCTAGCTAAACTGCAGTAAGATCTGTTTCATTTTATATAGCAATAGATTATTTCCAACATGGCTATAAAACATAATTGTTATTCTGTCTTGTAAACCTTGTACCAATTTTATGAATTTGTGCAGTACAGAACTTAGCAAAACTTACTGGAAAGAAGGGATTGAGTCTCCCCATAGCTTTTGCCGTTATTGTCTGCATAATTTTATGCAAGTGATTTCTTTCTTATTTCAGTGTAGTAGTTCCAATGTGGAGAGCAGGCTTTTTAGTGCTATTATTTTCTCCTTCACAGATATAAAAGGGTTCATTAATTAGAAATGAATTTTATTCAGAATTGAAATTTATTAAAATCTTACTCAGTTAGAATTGAAAACTTTTATAATTTCCTATTTACCTAGCTCCAGTTTCCTTTGAAGACTCCTGCTTTAGTTCTGCCATGATTGTTTTCCATCATCAAAGTTTTGAGTATTATTTCTATTTATTTTTTAAGTTCCTCAGTAGCTGCCTTTTTCTTTCCCCGAACAAGCTCAAAGAATAAGAGCAAGCCAGTCAGACAGAAGACCTAAGTGATTTTACTTTAAAAAGGCTGAGACACCTTCAAGTCAATATATGAGTAGTTATTTCCACATAGTGAAAGTTTTAATAAGTATGTCAGGTGCTATTACATAAAATGTTTTGTAGAAATCCAGATAAACAATAACTTTTTTGAATAGATCTGTAATATTGAAAGGGATTATTCTGCCAGGATTTAGGGTCTTCTCTCCAAAAATTGCAGCCCCTGGATCTGTTAATATCATTGATATATAAAGAAGTCTGAATATTCATTTCATCTGAGAACATTTTTTTTCGTATCACAATAAGAGTGGGGTATTCATTCTTACTTCAGCATCTTGTTGCTCTGACTGTAGAATCTATTCTTTGCATGATCACAGCCCTTTCTGCCCATGGGGAATTACATTTTTCACTTTACCCATTCTTTCCTCCTAATGCTGAACGTGGTGGGAGTTTTAGAGAAATGCACTCCTGTGGTCCTGTGGTTCTCAGCTGCAGAAAGGGCATTAACCAATTCCACGTGGGTGACTTTCCAGGCATTGCTCTCTTTTCCAATGAGCTGGTATTGTATCCCTGCGTGTGCTGCACGTGGAATAGCATCTCATGATGAATCCACGAAAGTGTAACAGCCACCATCAAATCAGCGGTGTGTTTTATTGATGCATCCAAGTGGTGATCAATAGAAACTGATAAAAGCAGAAAGGGCAAAACAATCAAATATTTATAGCTTTCATATCGTTGTCAAATATTTATTTCAGATTGAAAATGAGGATGTTTTAGATGTTCTAAATTTCTGTGGGTCTGCTTGTTGTCAGTGAAGAAGAACGTTATTCATGCATTTCATTGAATTAATTAATTGTCCTGAAGTCATTGTCGCTTTTTAGCAGTGTCACGTTGCAGCGATGCAGAAATGAAATCAATCTATGTGTAGTGACACGGATTCAACATCATGAAATCCTTTATTTCTCTTATGTTTATGGGAGCTGACGGAAAACAACGTTTTGGAAAATGAAACAAACAGTGAAACAGGCGCCATGAGGTGAATCTCAGGGTGGGTTGACTGACATGAAACACCCATGACTTGCCCAGAAGTCTCTCCCTCTCTGCCTCTTCTCAAAAGGCTGTGAGCATGTTCAGTTAGACACTGCTTCTGCCAAATGTAATCGTTTCATTTTCTTCTAAGTGAACTGTGATTAGCACTCCTGCACCAGCCTTAGAGAAATCAAGTAAGCATAGTTCCATCATCGTGGTTTCTTGTTTGAACCTACAGTTTATTTAACAAAAGGTAGTGAGGGGTGGTTGTTGACAATTTTGTTTTGCAGACTAAATTGTGAGCACTTTTTATAAAGTGTTTTTTTCAAGAAGAAATAATACAGGGTGAAGTGTTTTTATGTTCTGTTGAAGACAATGATAGGGTAATGTTTCTCAGTTCAGTGGTTTGGGGAGCTTTTTATGGATGTTGTGTATGTAAACCTACACACCTGCTGCAAAATTGGAAGTCTTAAAATCATTTACAACCATGTTGATGGCTTGAAAGCCAGAGACATGTTAGTCCTTTACACAAGGGATTGTTCCCCTTTTTCCAGTCTTTGCAAGACTGGAGATAAATGAGAGAGCCATAGCAAGAGCTATGTGCTTTCAAATTGAAGAGTGTGTGTGTCTATATATGAATATACATAAATATGTATGACAGCCAGTTTAAATTCCAGCTAGAACTGCTGGTGGAAAAGGTGCTGCTTTTGCCATGGGCAAAATGCCAAGTTAATATTAACTGTGCAGCCTGGCTGTGTTTGGTGCCCTGTAGTTCTCATCATACCCAGGCATGCAGAGCCCTGCTGCAATGTACAGGAGACTCAGCTGCCTTGGTCTCCCAGATATTTTAAGGGAATGGCATTCAAGCTAGACAGTTTCTTTTCTTGGCCTGTAAATCCATGTGGATATAATTGATATAATGATGGAACCATTGATATAGTGGTTGTATGCTCTACATTGAGGTACCTGTGTTATTTAAATAATTTGGTCTGTTACACTGTTGCACAACTTAAAAGAAAAACCCGAGGCTGAATGAAAGCCCTGATACAGGCAAAACTGGCGTTGAAGTAGTTTAATCAAGAAAAGCAGTGTTGGAAAGGAGAAAAGAAGATGTTCTGGTGACCCCATCTGTCCTTCTGCCAGCAGCATTTGTCAGTGAGGTGATTCTTTTCTTTTTCTTCTTCTATCCAAATTGGTAACTCCGGACTTCAGGAATCTGTAAATCAACCTGTTTGCAGTTGCCTTATTTTGTGGCTCTCTACAAATTCTTGCAGAGCAAGCATGTCAGTATTTCATAATCGGTATGGGGAAAAAAGTTGAGAGGATGTTCTGCAGCCCAATATGTAGGTGGAACTTCTGAGTTGGAGACTTTTGATTGAAAAAGTTCGTAAGAAAACTGTGAAGCACATAAAAGCATTTATTGTTGAGATTTTTTTTTTTTTTTCCTCAGAAAGCATTTACAAATACTTTGTCATTCCTAAGAAAGGGAGTAAATGAGAAACTGTGTTTTCTTTATAGACAAGTGATGATTTTAGAGTAGCAATGGAGAATCCCTCCGTGCTGCATTTTCCACTGTGATTCCAGGTTAGTGCTGAGACAGAGAGCAGAGAGTCTCATCCTGCCCAAGGTGATGATGGTCTTTGGGGAGTTAATGAACAAGGGGATTGCTGCTCTCAGAATGGCTCCTAGCAGATGGTGAGATTAATTGAAATCAGAATGAGAAAAAAGCTTCATTAGTTATTCCTGGATTTATCTGGAAGAGGGAGGTCTCCCACGATTGTTTTTTGCTTAGATAACTTCCTCTATGTGCTAAATTCTCACTTTTGTGTATCTATATTGCATTTGAAAAGGAATAATGAACAGCAGATCTTTCAATGATGTAGATTTGGGATGGGCGGGAGGGAGGAATCCAGCTGTCTGTGATGTGATTTTTTTTTTTTTTTTTCATTTAAGTTATGAATAAATATTTTAAGAAGCAACAAAAATATATGAATTCATGCTTGAATTACTGGAAGTGTTTGGGTGGCTGGTTCCCGCCCAGCTGTTCTTGGCATGTGATTTGATCTAGAAAGTTCTGAGCCCATGATAAGGTATATCACTGGGCATGCTACAGGCACCTCGAGATTTATTTTAATTACTGTTTTAGAAAAGCCAACTATGCAGCTTGTGGTCAATCACAGCTGAAAATGATAGTCCAATGTTTGATTCTGCTTTCCACCCTCATTCTAGGTATTTATATTTTAATATTCTTACTGTCTTTCTGTGTGTCTAATAAGTGATGGACTGTAGCTTATGAAGAAAATATATTGATGCTTATTCTTGGGCCTCTGATATCCTAGAAGTCACAATGGCATGACCCTTATGACACGTGATGTTTTAATTCAAATTATATACAGCAGGGCAAATATCACTGTTAACAACAGATGCGAAAAGTGATGTTAGCATTCTCAAAAAACAAAAACAAAAATGCAAATAACAGGTTTTGTAAATAAAAGGCTCTATTAAAAGTTGTAGTGTTCTTGGGAATTTTTTCAGTATTGTTATTTACTTTGAAGGTGTTCTGAGAAATTCTTTTACAGACCCAAAATAGCGTACACTTCTGAGCTTCTATAGCCATGTATTCATGCTGAAACCAGCTTCACTGAGTTAGTTCATATGACTTAAAATCCTTTGCATAGTTTAAATTTGTATATTTTAGGCCTGGTGGCATTATCTCTGTCCATTTTTGATCAATTCAGCTAGTATTTAATTTAAAACCTGTAAACATGACTTTTTTTTTTTTTTTTTTCCCATTAAGGAAAAGATTTCTGATTAAGCAGTACAAAGTGACTGAGCTTAGACTGCAGTGATGATAATTTTGTGGTTTACCTGCACACGGTAAATTGCATAATAAATATTAGAAATCATTGGTTATTCTTCTCAAGGAAAATTCAGAAATAAGTAAGGAAATAGCTGTGAACTCCAGTCCACTTAAATCTTAGATTAGGGCCCTAAAATAGAGTCCACTTAGATCCTAGATGAAGTGTAAGTCCTAGATGGATGACTTCACTTGTACTGAGGCTTTGTTACTGAGAGGAGCCTTGTGCATCTTCTTTGAAGCAGTGGGAAGTTCCCTGCCTGTGTAAATGTGTGCAATGCACTTCTCAGGATAAATGGATGCTGGACACATTACATCAAGTTTTGAGAATTTGAGGAGTGTTTGGATTTGCTTTTTCCCCAGGGAAGCTGTAGTTTGTCTGGTAGAGATTTGGGGTAAAGTTCATAATTAGGAAATACTTTGTGATATAAATGATGTTACTCATCCAGCATTTGCAAAAATCACTTAAATTTTGATGTGGGAGTGCTTCTGTTGAAAGTTCACACTAAAAGTTAGATGTGATTGAATGCTTCTTTAGAGTAAGAAAAAAAGCTCAGAGTGTGACAAGATCATCCTCTGAGGCCAAGTGCCAGTTCCATTGACTGTTAAATTTTCACATATTAGAGCTCTGAAAATAAGGACTAATAATTTGGCTGCAGAAAAAGGGTGGGTTTTTTCGTGATTTAAATCAATAACTTTGAAACCATCTGTTATAAATAAGATGGACCAAATTAGATAAATCAAAATTTGGAATTTTATTGAGAGACAAAATGACAGTCTCGGACAGCCACAATTAAAAGGACAGCGTCGAGCCCGGGGTTGCCGCTGGGTGAACAATGGTAACACACTCTGTCAGTTTGTTACCCCCCAAGTTCACATTTTTGGTTTGCAGCAGTCTCTTTTTATGCACTGGATCGCGGAGAGAGACTCGGGATTTCGACGGTCCTTCCTCCGAGGCATCTTCATTAATCATGCAGGTCTCAGTTCTGAGAGTCTGAATAGATCGGCGGAGGAGGACAATGCTGTTAATGGTTGGGTCCAGGTGTGGTGTGGAGATGTTAATTTCTGGTGGAGACGATCTAGATATTGATCTGAGGTAATCATCTGGTTCTCCGGGCTATCATCTCCGTTTTCCGTCGCCTTTTGTTCCCTTTCAATGATTCCCGGCAGCGGCACTTTCTCGTTCCCCTTTCTGGTAATTCTGATCATGTTTTCCTCGTGTCCCTCCCATGCTTTTTCGGGCTAGAGAAATTCCTTTATTTTGTTGAGCCACCTTCCCCTGAGTTAATTCACAATATGCTGGTTTGAACAAAACTTAACTTATAACATGCTAGTTTATACAAAACTTATATTTATATGGCTTGTATTACATTTTATATCCTATTAACACAAATTAACTTTAGAACATATATCACACATCATTTTGGGGCCTTCAGTGATATTCTATATTTAAAAAGCCTATAGGCTCTGTCACTAAAGAATAGTGTTTTAGGGACATCGAAAAATTCAGGTAGGCTATAGAATATCCACATTATTGTAAAAATTCAGTTTTTGGCTTTGGAACAGTTACAGGATTTAAAAAAAAAACAAACCCATAGCTGAGCTTCATGAATGTCTTGGAAAAATCAGCTCATCTTACTTGTCTGAAATTATTTGTTATGTTGTGCAGTCGAACATCTGTTCAGAGTTTTAAAATAGTTAGAGATGACAGCAGTCCTCTTCTGCTGGAGCATCCACAAGAGTATTGAACTGCCCCAGGATCTGTGTTTACAGAACGTAGGCTGCATAAAATGCAAGAGATTAGGAAGATGCAGAGGGAGTTGAAACTGTAGACAGCAATATATTTCATGTATGTTTTATTTATAGTTGTGAAACCTGTGTTTACTGAGAGCCCAAGTAGGTGCACAAACAGGCAAACAGAAGTAATAAAGTGCCAAACAACTAGTACATGCATAAAAAGAGAAGAAAAACAAAGATTATTTTGTTCTCTCTACAGTTGCAGGTTTCTTTTTTTAAACTTGTTCTTTGGCTTACAGAAAGGGCTCTGTCGCACCCCAAGTAGGGAGGGAGCCTGATCCCCCCTGCAGCACACAAGGGAGTTACTGCAATTATTGGGAGTTCAGAGTGGCGTAAGTGCTCAGCTTCACAGTGCAAGGCATAGGCTGTAGGAGAAGGAATTAAAATCAAACCACAGCTGTGGTGATGCTGTCTGCATCTTTGCATTTTTAGTGGATTCCAAAACTTGGTGTTCCCGTGAGAGGTGTGGGTCCACAGCACGCTTAAATTTTTAGACTTTGTTCCACCTGAAGAGATTTTACCCTGTGATCTGCAGGCTTTTCAGGTTAAATACAGTGCTCTTGGCGTGCCAAAACGTCGAGGTGGCCATAGCCTGAACTGTAGCCTGAGTTGCCTTGCCCTGAGCTGCTTCCTCTCGGGAAGGTCTTGCCAGGCTGCTTGTCAAGAAAGCTGGGAGTGAAGAACTGGTTTCACTCAGGAGGCACTGCACTAGTAAATACAGCTCGGCTGGGCACATTTCCTCTCTGCTCTAGCGAGGAAGTTTTTATTGTCTCAGCAGATGGCTAGAAATCCTGAAACACTGATTTAATTAACTGAAATCCCACCACCAGACAACGGCTCTTGTGGCTGCATCTGGAAGCGGAGAAGAATGCTTAAAGGGTAATATTGTCCTTTTAAAATTGAATTAGGCAAACTTTGTGACTTCTAACGTGAACGCTTGTGGTGGGTTGGGGAAGAAAGAGTAAGTGCTAAACTGATAAGGGGATTAGAGTGCAAAAAGTCTTTGGAGAGCACTGCTGTTAGTCCTCCTGAAGATAAGCAAGGTTGTGCTGAGCTGTTCAATAGTCTCAGTTGCAGTGGCTGGAAATGAGCTTGAGTTTTAAAAGTTTTACAATGGTGGTAGAGAGATGGGCATGACAAGGCAGATTGTGGGCTTAAAGCGTGTGAGACTTGCGTTACCTTAGCATTCGATTGCTTGGCAAGCTTCAGTTTTGTGGAAAAGAGAAGTTTATCTGTCAGTCCTGCTGTGGGTGGATGAGCCCAGGTAAAACCCAGGTATCATCACACACTGTCCACATGTATCCACAGACCCTCTCCTGGGAAAGGAAACAGCAGAGAGCATTCTTTGCTACTGGGAGTACAGGAGCAGTAGAAAGGCTGTGCAATGGATTTGATTCCCCCAGTTTCACTGAGATAATGGTTGGATACTGGCTGGACACTAAGGTGGAGGTGAAAAAAGCGAAAGCTCCACATTAAGTGAGCAGTCCTGAGACTAATTCTTATTTTCATTTCCACTTGCTGTGAGAAACCTTTGTCCTGTGTCCATGTTCCTTCTTCCCAAGGGAGGCCGGAGGCTCGGATGAGCTCAGTTACACACAGTGAACTTCACAAGTGGTTTTGCTGTATTCTCATTGTAATCTAACTAGTGCTGCTTCCCTTTCATGAATCACCAGAGGCCCTGCTTTTTCTGAAATCCTCAGCTCCATGCACATAGATAGCAGGAGCATGCAGAAGGGCTGTGGGTGATTGTTGAAATAAGTGTCTTGAGGAAGAGTTCAGTAAACCTCTGACAGAGGTGGTTGAAAAAAATAGGTGTAATGTTTTACAAATGCTTTTATTGTACTGATGGGTTTGGTAGTTGCTTTGCAGTAGTGAATTAGTACAGATCACATCAGCTAGACTTGAGAAAAATGGCTTGTTTTTTACAACCATCTGCTTAGCTGTAAATTGCTTTCTCCAATCTGTATGCAATCTTTTGCTTTGCTGCTATCTCTGCTTTAGCTCATGCTTCCTATTTTTTATCTCCTCAGGGTGCAATTTACTGTATCAATCAAAATAGGATAAAAAGGTCAAAAGTCCTCAAATGTTTTTATAAAAATGGGAGGGAAATGGAACTAATATAATCAGCTCATATATGGCATTTCATTTATGCCATTTATTGTTGTATTATGGTTCTAAGTGAGGTGAGTTACTTTGAAAGCAATGGTGATGAAACCAGACCTCCTAAAGCTCTGGGGCATGGAGAGGAGAAAGCATTATATATACATATACACAAAGAGATTCTAGATGTCTTTAGTAAGTAAAGGAACCTCTGTGCTTGATTTTCATGATTCATATGAGCATTTTACTTACAAAGTACAGGAATTTTTTTCAGATTTAGAAATCTTTTTTCTTCTCATCTATGTCTCATGATGCTGAATGATTGTTAACAGTTATACTGAGATTAAGAAAATATGCTGGGCTTCAGTAAAGGTTGCTTTTCTAGAATTGATTTCATTTTTTTGGAGACATTT
The DNA here is from genome assembly GCF_015227805.2 of Hirundo rustica. NCBI lineage: Eukaryota > Metazoa > Chordata > Aves > Passeriformes > Hirundinidae > Hirundo > Hirundo rustica. Next base: position 10,225,240 of record NC_053457.1, on the reverse strand, counting down.
GTTCTGGGTTGTGTGAGAATGGGTTGGTTTTTTTTCTTTGTTTATTTTTAAAGTGGAAACTCTTGTAATTATCAGAGAAATGATCTTTTCACTAATCAGAGAATTGTGAAGGTAGGAAGACATCTGTACAGATCATCTGGTCCACCCCCCTCTCAAGCAGATCAGTTACTTCAGGCTGTTCAGCGCTTTCCACATGGGTTCTGAGTATTTCAAATAATGGATAGTCCAGGCAGCCTGTTACAGTATTTTGCCACCCTCACAGTAAACCAGATTCTCCTGTACTTCAGTGTGGCTTCATTGTCTTTTCACTGGGTAACACTGAGGAGAGTTTATTTCTGTGTTCTGTGGTGTCTCCCCTCCCTCCTTGGCATTTGTGCACATCAATAAAATCCCTCTTGAGCCTTGTCTTAGCTCAGTCATCTCTCAGCCTCTGCTCATCCAGACGCACTTTAGTCACCAGAGAGGTGCTTCTGTGCCAGGTTGATGCTGTTGGTGAGATTCCATACGCGCTGTTCTTCCAAGAGCGCGCTTTTGAGAGTTGCAGTTCTCGATCCGAGCCACGTCGGTGATGGTGGCACTCGGGTTTGTGCTGCTCCTGAGGTGGGCAGCTCAGCCTGTGGAGCTGAGGAGGAAAAAAACCAATCCAGTTTGCAAGTACAGGGCGGGGGAAGAGTTCCAAACCCTCTACCAGGGATTCTCTTTCTGTGAGACGGTGAGAATTGATGAAAGCAGACTACAGAAAGTGCAGGGAAAGGAGAAGAGAGAAAGGCCTGGAGCTGCCAAAGATGAGCTCCAGGAAGATGCTGAAGAGAGCAGTTCTTCCCTGACACACCCATATTATTATTGACTTCACTGATTCACTTCCATAGCACTCTGGGACTCAGGTTATTAGCAGTGATAGATATGCAAAACTCTTACAATTGCTTGAAACTTTTTTTCCTGACTCGAGTAGATTTTGAAGTTTCAAAGGAAAAAAAAAAAAAAAATCAGGATTGATGGATTTAATTTTCTGTGATACGGCTCTAGAGACAGAAGCCTTTATATTAAATTGTAAATCTTTGCAGATTGAGTTTGTTTAAATAAGGCATAATTTTATATTTAGTATCTGGGAAAACCATTTATTATGAAGCCAAGAAGATATTTTTGTAGATGATGAAGATGAACAATTTTCTTGGGTTTATGATTACCATCAAAAGATGAGACTCTTGAAAAGCATTGTTGGGAATACAAAAAATATTTTTACCTGTCTGCCAAAATTAATGCAGATATACTTATTTATATTATTTTTGTGTGGTAGCCATATGCTTTGTAATACAAGAAATATATTGGAAAATCAGTGGGAAAATGTCAGTTTCCTAATTTAGAAGCCAAGATGGGTTTAAGTTTCTTGGTTGTTTGGTGTTAGGTTTTTGGTTTGGGTGGGTTTTTTTTTGTTTGTTTTGTTTTGGGTTTTTTTTGGGGGGGGGAGGGGGTGGTGGTTTTTTTTGTTTTGTTTTGCTTTTTGTTTTTTTGTGGTGGTGGGTTTTTTTGGTGTTTTTTTTTTTGTTTGTTTTGTGTTTTTTTTTAACATTTAGCTTGTAATTGGGCTAAGTTAAAGCCAGGAGATGACATGTCAAAATGGCTAAGAGCAAACCTAAGTAATTAATTTTATGCTTTACATTAGATCATGTTAACCTGAGACTTTAAAATGCTGGTTTCTAAGAAGCTCAGGTTTAACTGGACTTTTGCCCCAGAGATACCTGCTTTCATTCATTTTGTTGGTTTTAACTTCAGAGGAATACTAGAAACAAGTTAATGTGAACATGGATTTAATCAATAGTGCAGTCTTTAAGAAGATCAATAAATGTATAAAAGAAAAGGAAAGCAGTGTGTATCTTCCCTAATGTTATTCTGAAGACTTGAGATGTTTAGTCATTGTGCTAACTTCAAGTTGGTAACACAGCTGTATTAATCTATTGCATCAGGGTCCATTTAAAAAAAATTATATCAATTCAAATGAAGCCATTTCACTGTAAGTCCCACGTGAATGTTTACAGATTTAGCACAAAATAAATTGAAAGCAATACCAAGTTTAAATGTAGTTGATGTTTCTTTATGAGTCTTGAACTCAGACTTGTATGAAGTAAATGAAGAGTATTTTAACCTACAAGTACATGGATTCCCTCACTTTATGCTGGTTATCTTAACAGTTTCTTTAAAATATTAGCCAGATATTTTGAGAAGTGTTCTTCCCCACTAAGCACTTGGTAGGAACATATTTTGGCTGGAGAACTGTGGGTTTCAGCTCTTAAGTTGTTGTAATAAGGCATTATTTTGTTACTGAATCCTACTTTTTCTGTGTAAAATGCAACAGCATAGCTCTAACCCAGGTTTTATGCTTTTTCCATTTTTGAAAATTTAAGTATTGCTTTGTATGAAAAATATACTATAAATCATCTTAGCAGGATGAAATCCAATTACCATAGAGGTCATTTAAGTAGTGGAGGGGAGTAAAGGGGAAAAAACTTCTCAAAGGAAAAGCCAACACATTTTAGCAATAAGCAAAATATGATGAGGATGTTTTTCAGTGCTGTTCTCTTCTGTTTAGAAACACACTGAGTTGGTAGAATAAATAAAATTAATGAGTGCTTCATTTCTAATAAATGTGAAAGGCAGTAAAGACAACCAAGAAGGAAAAGATTATTTGGTATTATTGGAAAAAGCAAGACTGGTCATTTTTTTTATTTCCTGATCTATGTACTGACGTTTAAAGGAACTTACTACATACAACTAGGGAAAAAACCTCATTAGAGGCATAGGTAAACATATAATGATAATGAGTTTATAGAGTAATTACTCCAGTCATAGTATAAATATGTTCATATATCAATTCCATGCACTAAAGTGAGATAAACTGTTTCACTGCAGGGCTGGTCTGACTTTTGAACAATCAATTTCTATATAAATGTAGTTATTTAGCTGTGCAGTTATGAGAAGAGAAATGCCAGTAAATAGCAAGGGTGTGAAAATACCAAGGGTGGCAATATTTTATTTAGAATAGTCTGTAACAAAGGGAATGAAGAAATGTCCAAGGAAACCTTAGATTAGCTCAGTTAATAAAATAACTGCTGCATCATTGGGCTGCCAAATGTTACCAAAAGGCACAGTAAATTTGTGAGTAGTAATCTCTGTTGAGCTGCCTGCCTCTGCCATGATATAAACAGTATTTGAATAAGCTACCACAACATTATACTGAAACAACGAAACCTCTAGTTTCTGAGCTATTTAGAGAATTGAACAAGGTATCAAGAGGGGTAGAGGGATGAGACTGAAGTGTGGAGTCAGTGAATTTTCTGGCAGTGAAATGTAACTAACCTGTAAGTCATAAAGACACTAGTGCTGTCTCTTTGAGGAGTTGAAGACGGGGTCAAATGCAGAGCTGTCGGTTTCCAAGCAATGTTGCCTGCAGGAGCCCGCAGCTGTGCTGTTTGCAGCTCTGTTGTCGGGATGCTCTGTTCCAGAGGCAGCCCTGAGTGTTCTTCTGGTTTGCTGAGCACTTTCCTCCTTGTCTGCCCAGGTGGAAAAGTACAGGGGAGTAAGAGGGAGTGGGTTTCTTCCAGCAGCCCCTGTTTCTCTGCAGATTTACTCCACACCAATTCACAGTCTCTTTCCTCAGAATCTCTAGCATAAAGGCCCTAGCAAAGGAGGAGAAATAGTAAAACTCTTGAAGCTAAATGGCGAAGCTGAGCATGTCTGGATAATGTACCCGCCCTGGCCTTGGCGTGTCTGTGGTTTGGCTGATGGCCACCATCCAGGCCATTGACACAAGGCTTTCCTCCCTCCTTGCTTGTCGTGGTTTAACCTCAAGTCTCACCTTGCAGCTGCTCCTTCTCCCCCAGTGGCGGGATGGGAACTGAAAGGGTAAGAGGGAGAAAACTTATGGGTGGAAGAAAAACCAGTTTAATAGAGAAAGCAAAAGCCCTGCATGTGAGCAAAGCAAAACAAGGAAGCATTCACCACTGCCCATTCTAGGTGTTCCTTCTCCCCCAGCAGGAGATGGCTGGTGAAGGCAGACATCATCACTCTGAATGTCACCCTCTTCCTTCTTCTCCCAGCTTTTTTATGTTGCTGAGCATGACACCATGTGGTATGGTCCCTGAGGTCAGCTGGGGCCAGCTGTCCTGGCTGTGTCCTCTCCCAGCTCCTTGTGCACCTCCAGCCTCCTCGGTGGTGGTGCAGTGAGGCAGAAAGAGCCTCGTTACGCTGTGCAAACGCTGCTCAGCAGTACAGAAAACAGCCCCGCGTTATCAACTCTGCTTCCAGAACAAATCCACAGTGCAGCTCTGTAGCAGCTACCATGAAGAAAATGAACTCTAATCCAGAGTTTCTGTTCTGTGCTCCAAAACACAAGGAGCCTTTATGTCCTATTTCTAGAAAGGGGCTCATGTCCTGCATGACAGTGGATGGAAATGCCAAGATTTGCTTTGTTGCTGCTTTGTATATTAATATTTCAGAAGCGCAATCTAAAAAAAAGAAAATTAGAATATCCTAATTTTCCTTGTAATCAATGTTTAATGCATGTTTCATTAACATAGCTTCACTTTGTAAAATTTCTCAATATTTTTTCTCTGAAGAAAAACGTAAATGAATAAGTGATCTTGACAATACACAATTTCTGCTTTCTACAGAAAATGACAAACGGATATTTATTTTATTCCCAAAATGGCTTTAGTGTTTACACGGCCACTATTAGTGCATTGTCTCTTGATAATTTCACCTCACAAAATTCCAGCCACAAGGAAAGCTGTGATCTTACAACGCTGCCATTCCAGCAGCACTGGGAGGGATGATGCTGTTCAGTAACACGCTGAAGGTCACACAGGTGCAGAGCTGCTGAGCAGGCAAGCTCTGCTTTTTTCCTTCTAAAGGTTTTTAGTCTTTAGAAATTAGTTCCTTTGAAATGAGAATGAATACAATCAGAATGACCTGTTCTGCTCCTTTTGTGTGTGTGTGATGGGAAGGATTTGGTAGCACTGTCTACAGGCTGTGTGAACTCTGCTGCCTTTCTTTCACCTGAATTCAGAAGAGGATTACCAGGAGCACATAGCTGAGTTCAGTTCAGTTGATTTATGATTAGGAATTCAAGAGAAGCAAATGTATTCATCAAATTTCATAGGGACATCTTGTCAGAGACTAATTCTAATCCCCAAAAATGATCTTAAATGGCACATAATGACTTTCCTGATTGTTGCTTTCTGCTGCCATTATTTTGGAAATGGAATCAAGCAAGAGTCTTGTAGGTATGACCAGTAAGTTCTGGCAGCAAGCATGTGAGATCTGTGCTACCTATTGGAGTTACTGCCATTTCTTAATATTCCAGTCCTCAAAGTTTTATTTTTTGTTGGGCTTGGCAGGTGGTCACAGAGCATGGGTGGCTTCTCACACAACCGCCTACTTTTACAAAAAGTATTGAGAAGAGATGAAAATTGTTCATTCAAATGTAGTAGGTTCTTTTGTGAACACTGTTCTTTTCTGTGCATAATTTTATCTTATATAGGAAATAACCACATTCTACTTTTCCATTGGAAAAAAGTTTCCATTTTGCACAAATAAATAGTAATGATTCTGATGGGTTGGGTACCATCTGTAGTCAAGGGGTATTTCCTGCAGCTAATACTCACCCTGTAGTCTGAAACATGCTCCTCCAAACCCTACTAAATTACAAATACTTTGGCTGGTGAAACTTTATTAAGTTGCATTAATAACTTGTGGACAAAACCACGTGACTCCTTGGTGTCTGGTAGTACTTTTTGATGTGCTAATACTTTTTCATGGCGTAGGGGTTCTTTTAAGTAAACCAAGAAATTCATTCAGAAGGCTAAATCTACATAGTGATACAAATGCCATAATGTCTTTTCAATATGTCATTTTCTCTGCAGAAAAAAAAAAAAAAAAATTCTACACAAGACTAAAAGTTTCTGTATAATAGGGCAACTTCAAAGATTTTTAGTTTTTCAGTCAGCAATTTTATAGATCTCCAGAGAGCAGCCTGTTTGAATTTTAAAACTATTCTTCCTCTGGGTTCTAAATGATATTTAATATGCTAAGGAAGGGTTATTCTTCAAAACATTCCTGTGTTTGAACTTTGGTGGGCAATTACACTGCATGTCAAGTTGTTCTTATCTCTAAAATGCGACGTGTGCAGGGCATAGCAAGTACAGTAGCAGAGGCATGTTTATCTCCTGCCATAAAGTCAGAGGGCATCCTTGGTATAGATCACGTGGGAGCAGTTAAGGATACTTTAACTGACACCTCTGAGTGGCTCCAATTATTTTTTTTTCAAAGCAGGTATAAAAACAGGTACAAAGCAAATAGCTCACTGAATTACTGAGGGGCTTTGAGTTCCTGGCAGAGGCACTTTGTAGGTAAGCCCTGGCTTGAAGTGACCTTTTTAGGAGAGGAGTCTGTGACAAGCAGTATTCAATGGAGATATTATTACTAGACAAGTGTCTGAATTCCTGTGTGTGTTTTAAATTTTGTCAAAAAAATTAAACAGAAAGTTTTGCTGCAGTTTGAGAAATGGTCTTGATTCTGCAGGACCAGGTTGGAAATCTTGCACGCCTTTGCCATGATAAGCAAAGGATCCGTTGTACTTCTAGCTTGGGCTTGAAACAAAAAATCTAAATTCTCTGAATATTTCTTTCTCTTTTGAATTGGGAAATAATTCAATGTAATAAAGTGAAAAATGTATTTGACAGTTTTTGAAAGTAGTCCAGAGCTGCTTTTATTAAGTAGCTGGAAGCAAAAGATGTTAATGTTGGGCTTTTATTATTTGGGGAGGAAAGTGAGAAGAGACACATTCAGCAAACCTGTTAAGCCACTTTGGAGTGAGTTTTCACCTCTCCTTACAATTACCTCATTTGTTGTTATAATTGCCATCTTTAACAAATGGCCTCTTGAAGGGCACCAAACACCATGATACCAAATATAAATCTTACATCTTTTAGTCCTTTTTAATTGATTTCTTAGATTGTTTTTTTCCTACCTAAATCCAGTCCCTGGGTGATGTTTTCAAGAGTTTTTAGGGGTTTCTATTTATAAAGATGGTAATCTTGGGCGGGAATAATATAAAGCACAGGTCTCATTTTCTTTTTTTTTTTTTTTCCCAAGTATTGAATGTGGCTTTCATCTGTGCCCTAGCTGTGTGAGGCTTTGAATATGGTATGAAATCACTTTCCATTTATTCAAAATCTTTCTCATAGCTGATGAATGCCATGCATAATGAAAGACTGTATTCATTTATCATCCATAGTAAATCATTGATCACAGAGATATCTCGTGGAAAAACCTAATCAAAGCTTTTCAGTTTTTCTGGTTGGTTAAAGTCAAAACAGCAAAGAAATTATTGCTCAGTTAGTTGGTTAAACATTTGGTTTATTAGATGATACTCACAGTTTCTAATGTTTTTTGTGGTTTACAGATGAAAGTTTGTTTTGAAGGAGATTAAGATGACAAAATTCTTATCCCTTGAAAAGGATGAAGCCCCTGTGTTAGTATGAAATGCTTATCTACATGGATATGCCACAAATTACTTTGGTACTAAGTAATTTTCAATAAAATATTTATATATCTTTGGATACAAAACCTAACCTGAGTTTTAAGTGAATTTGGCAGTCTGAAACCATTATGTAACAATTCTGCTTAGGCTATGTGCATTGATTAAGAATATGAAACTTTCTTCTTTCTCAGTCTTTTTTTTTAAGGGAGCACCTTCAAATTAAAGGAAGTTGGTCTCTTGCTGAGGGAGGGGAAATCATCATTAGTTCAGGTGCTGTCATAGGTCTGGATGACTTGAATGGCTTTACTAACATATCTTGTTAATTTCTATTTCTTTTCATGACTTGTGTTTTAGGAAAGACAAAGAAGGCCAACGACCTATACCAGGAGAGGAATGGTAATTCAGTAGTTCCAGCATAATTATGGATGAGGCATTGAAGTCAAATCCACATAACTCCTTTTTAAATGTTAAAAGTCTCATTTAGTTCAGTGGTTCCTGCAGAGGATTTACTAAAGTGTCCCCATTTAGTTTCTCCAAGACTAAAAGATCCTGAAACACTGGAGTTAACAAATTAGCTGAAAGTTTTATTATCTGAATCTGGACAATGTCTCAGGGTTTTGTAGCTGTGATCTCTAATCTTTGTGCCATCTACTCTGAGAGTATAACAGTACTTCCCTGTTTTAGAGAGCTGCACTGACAGTTTACATACTGAAAAATATGGTGAGTGGTACCAGTCATAAATACGATTTTTAAAAGTCTGACTGTAATTTCTCTATGGTGTTATAGTGTTTCAGCTGGCCTGGTTCTACAGAAAATAATATTAAACGCCCTCGTTTTTTACTGCTCTTTGTCCGCCTTTTCAAAATAATCAGTTTCCTTTCGGGTTACTTGCTCTACTTTTTTTAATAGCTACAGCATTTTTAAAGAAAGCCAACAGACAAGTGGGGTTTTTTTTGGTTTTCTTTTTGAAGTTGATGCTGTCTATATTTTAAGAATTGTACTATTTCTTTAAGGAAAAAAAAAAAGGAAAGGTTGATGCATATCTTAATTCAATCATATAATAGATTGCAAGGTCTTAACAAAATAATACGTTCAGATCCTGGTATGAAGCCTTTATTATATAGTAAGTAGCCTCTCTATTGTGGGGATTATGTAGAATTAATTTTTTTGAATGGAAAAAAAAGGAAAATTGGAGGAGGGTGAGTGTCCTGGATTATAGTTCAGGCCTTCCCACCTGAAGGGATTCATGAGTATGTTTGAGAAGCAGTATGTCTTTAGCCAGGTCCTTATTGGATCCCCAGTTTGTTCTTTTTAATGCCATGCATTCATTTTACTTTAACTTAGCGTATTTTAATGTGCTTTTATTGAGTTTAGTTTCATTTTAGTTAGTAGGTTATATGTTGTGCACAACATAGACCGTAGGGGTAAAGCTTTAAGAAGGGAGCAGTCCTACTCGGAGTAGATAACACTCAAATGATCAGGACTTCGCTGCAATATAGAAAACCTGTCTTCAAGTGTCTAATGCTTCATTTTCACACCAAAAACTGGATGTGAATCTCGCACCTCGGGTGCCTGACCAGCAAACTGCAAACTATTGATTTTTCTGAGGGGTTCATTTTCTCTCTGGCTTTGAGCACAGTGTCCTCAGTCGTGATTTGGTGGCCTGATCTGTGGAACCAAGGAAGCCTCACTTCCACGTACACTGGCTGCGTGTGTTAAATAACAAGATATCGTGTCTGACCCTCACTGTTAAGATTAATTTTTCTTCCCTTATGAATAAAGTCTTCACCTAATAACAATCCCAATAATAAATATAAATTTCTCTGTGTTCTGGTTAAGGTCATTCTCGCTGCAGGCACAGAAATCTATATTTAGCTTACTTGCAAAGCAAAGGAATTTCTTTTCATTGTTTACAGCATATTTCAGGCTAGATTGTGGGACAGTCCAATAGCCTATGTAATGTCATGGCTTGCTATCATAGATTTATTATATAACTGACTCTCTGACCCAGGAAAAAGAGTATTGCATTCTCTGTGTGAAAATAAATACTTGATCAAAATTCATAAATTATTAGAATATTTTTATCATGATCTTGAATTTCTCTCTTCAAGAACAAATGAGAGCTACAGTATGTTCTCCTATTGGCATCTGAATGCTAGTACATTGGATATAATGCTGTCAGGAGAAGATAATTTGCAACTGATCCAATGAGATGGATCATTCTAATTGATACCATCTTTGAGACTGCCAATTTGCAGTTTTACAACGGGAAGGAAATGTGTGTTGATTAGGATTCACTGCAAAAATTAAATTTCATTTTTCATAGGTACTATTAATTCCATCTTTCAAATTGGATTACTCCTGTTTATGAGACTAGAATCAGATTATAGGTTCATATAAGTTAATCTTTTGGGCACTGTGCTATTAAGATTTTTTTTTTCTTTTTTCTTTTTTTTTTTTAATGTCACAAATAACCTTTGGCCTAAAACATGCTTGTTTTCCTGGTGTATAGTCCTACAGCTTTCTCTTCTGCTGTAGTGTGTCCTTGAGATGCCAGCTGCCACTTTCAAAATTGTCATTTGAGGTGAACTCATCTATTTTTTTGTTTGCCAAATTCTGGAATTTGTGCAGAGAAACTATTTTCATACTTCTTCACATGGTCAGAGGCAATGTGATAGCCACACTTGGGGAAGAAGTTGAATTGCTTTCATTTCAGATGGATGGATATCACAGAGAATAAGGAAAGGGACAGGGGTTCATAGTGTTGCCATCTTTCCTAGCCTCTGCAGTTTGCTGGTGCCACTCCCTCTACCTTGCTGTCCCTTCACAAGTAAATGTTTAGGTTTAATAGGGATGTGGAGCGTTATATGGAAGTGTCTGGGGAAAATGTAAATCGTGAGAGTATTGGTTTCTTGGCAATAAGTTTTATGTACTACCCTAAGTCTTCTAAATAGGTTCTTTTTCTTCCATTTCTGCTGTCTTAAATCTATTTTATTCTTCACCTTTGTTTATTGTGCAACTTGTCCCACCCTCACCCCCATTCACTTTAGTTTTTCAAATGTATGCAACCTGAAACCTAGGAAATTGGAGTGGTGTATTATTCTTAGGAGTGACACAGTCATCTGTTTGAAATTTCCCTTGGCTCCATAAGGTTGTACAAGAAACAGTTCTGGAAAATGTCCACAGAAAGTGTCTGTGATCTCTTTGACTAGAACATACGTGTATCAGTACTATTTAACAATAGCAAAAAGAGTGAAAGAATGAATAAATTCTCATACTTTACGTACTTTTTAATAGTTAGGTGCAAATGTGCTTAAGTAGAAAGGAAAAAAAGCCTTCTCACGAGGAATGAGAGATGTGTTTCTGCGGGTATGTTTTCACACAGAAGTCATTGTGGCTGACTTCACGAAGTGCAGTGCACAATGCAGTTTGTTACTGGTGACCTTAAAAAATCATCTGGGAAAGTACATTGCCAAAAAAAGATCTGAAGAAGACATCATGAAATAATCTTAGTTGCATTTAACACTTACCAGTTAGGGATATGCTGTTTGCAAGCATTTGAGCAGCTGCAGATTAGTTTTACCTGTGTTTCTCTTTTCGTACCATTTAATCAGAAGGATTTAAATGATTTCATTCATGCAATACAATCCTGTTTATATTTTTGGTCTAGAGCTTAGACAGATGCACTTATTTGGGTGAAAATCTGAATGCAAAATAGAAAATTACTTTTTCATATTAATTTTTCAACGAGGCTGCAATTAACACCATTTTTAGACCCCTTTGCTGGGGTGTGCGCTTAAGCCCAATCCTGCTGATACAGTGCAGTGCTTCAGCAGAGGAGCCACTCCTGCTGCTGGAATGGATCTTGGGCTGTCCTTTCCAGCCTCTGCCTCAGGGGTCCCACGTGCAGATCAGAGCTTTTGCTTCACTACAAGCAATATCTTATCCAGGTTTTGGGGGTTTTTTTGTTTGGTTTGGTGTGGTTTTTTTTTTTTTTTTTTTTTTTTTTTCCCAGTATCTCTAATAAACATTTCTTTGTCTCAGAATCAAAGAGATTCTCTGCAAATTTCTGACACCATGAGCTGCACCTAAGCATTTCTCAAGGCTTCTCTGATAACTCGTGGCTTTTTAAAGGCATCCATAAATATGTATTTGATCATTCACACTGCATATGGCGATACTGAGCGACCTCATTTGGACTTTCCTGAACTTCTGTATGTGTCACCACGGTGCTGCTTTGGTAGGGTTTTCTGCTGTCAGTTGTGCTTTCCTCCACAGAGGTGTGATCCCAGTGAGCAGCATGTGTGCATATCACATCTGCCTATTTAGGACACATGGCAGATGCTTTAGGTAAGATTATGGGATGCCACAACATGATCAGCTTTTATCATATTGTAGCATTATAACTGTCAAATGTATATTGTGCAAGGCTTAGTGACTTAACGTGCAAAAGTTTGAACTCAGGTGTCACAATGGCAGAACAGTTATTGCTATTATTTTCTTTCACAGATTTAAAAAAGAGTTTGTTAAGGGAACTGGAAAACATAATTTTTATCTTTGCTGAAAAGCTTAATGCAGTTTAAAAAACCAAGCTATGTTTGGCCTTTGAGTTAAAAAGCCCTCTAGGATCAGTAAGTCCAACTGTTAACCCAAACCCATGTCTAAACCATGTCCCTCAGCATCACATCTGCACAGCTTTTGAATACCTCCAGGTATGCTGACTCCAGCACTTCCCAGGGCAGCCTGTTCCAACACCTGACCACCGTTTCAGGGAATTTTTTCCTAATACCTGATCTAACCTCTCCCTGGTGCAGTTTGAGGCTACTCCCTCTCATCCTGTCACTTCTTCCCTGGGAGAAGAAACCAACCCTCCTTTCAGGGACTTATAGACAGCAGTAAGATCCTTCCTGAGCCTCCTTTTCTCAAGGTTAAATGCCCCCAGTTCCCTCAGCCTCTCCTCATTTGCGTTCCACTCCCTTCACCAGCTCTGTTGCCCTTCTCTGGACTTGCTCCTCTTGTATTGAGGGCCCCAGAACTGGACACAGGATTCAAGGTGCAGTCTCACCACGGTAGCTATTATCTGGTTGTAAGGTTATGGTGTTACATTAAAAGCTTACTGTTTGATATATCATCCACCTCTGGAATGCATTTTGAAAGAGGCACGTTCCCCTTGTGGCATGTTTGTCCAAGGTACAGGTAAATGGAAATTTCCACACACACTGATGAGCACTTGGCACAGTTCTTGCAGGAGATACCACTCTGACTCTTTCCTCATGTGCTTTTAGGATAAACAGTTTAAGATAGAGGGTTTTAAATCTCTTATATGGTGTTTATAACCAAGGCAGGGGCAAATGTGTGTCAAGTAGTTAATAGAAAATGCTCATAGAAAGGCAAGAATCCCCACCAGTGCAGGTTGTACTTAAGCTTTGGTATGAGGTCTGCCAACTCCTCTCAAGACTGTGAAGAAGAGTTTATTTTTGATGTGAGGCAGCTTCTGATATTTCATCATCAAAGGCAAAAGATGCGTGTAGCAGTGTCTGAGTATATGTGGACTTCTTCGGTTTTTCTGACTAGTGGACAGTTTAAATTAAAACATTTTTTCCTTGACTGATAACTTATGACCGCAGTCATGGGGTCTGAATGAAACAAAACCTGAACAGTTTCTTCAAGTCAGTTATTTTACAGATAGGCACGTGCCGGGAGGAGCTGATCTCCAAAATAGTACCTCATATCCATCAGGGAGAAAGGCCAAAAGGGAGCGTTTGAAATATTATATGTATGGGGGGTCTAAGTATTTTTCTTACTGTAGATTTTTACTACATTTTTGGGTCTGATGAGAACATAATTTACATCTTTTCTCACAAATCACAGAATCACACAGAATCACAGAATAATGAGGTTGGAAGAGACCTCTAAGATCATCAAGTCCAACCTATGCCTTAACACCTCAACTAGACTATAGCACTAAGTGCCATGTCCAGTCTTTTTTTAAACACATCCAGAGATGGTGACTCCACCACCTCCCTGGGAAGACAATTACAGTGCTTTATTATTCTTTCAGTGAAAAATTTTTTCCTAATATCTAACCTGTACCTTCCCTGACGTAGCTTGAGACTGCATCCCCTTGTTCTGTCAGTTGCTGCCCGGTGGAAGAGACCGACCCCCACCTGTCTACAACCTCCCTTCAGGAAGTTGTAGAGAGTGATAAGGTCACCTCTAAGCCTCCTCTTCTCCAGGCTAAACAACCCCAGCTCCTTCAAATGTTCTTACTATCCCTGTGTCAATGCTGGTGATACGCACTTCTCATTGAACCATTAATTTATTAAACCAAAAGCATATTAAAAGGCAACATTTAGAGGAAGTCTGAGTGAAAACATTGTGAAGGAGCAGATAACTTTTTCTCCTGACATTATCACATCATTCAAGCCGAAGTTGTCAACCCTAATGAAAGGTGGTGATGCTGATTTGAGCATATTGCTTATGTGATGTGCAAGAGCTTTGGGAGATAAGGAATCCCTGTTGCTATCATTTATAATTAAAGTGTCCATCACTTTCCTCTGAAAAACTGCTTGACGAATAAATAATTAAAGATCTGATTCTGATACACTTAGCTGAAATGAGACTTCTGAGAACAGTTCAACAGCAGTAAATGGAATTGCTTCAAAGTAAGGCTTCAAGATAAATAATAGTATTACAATCTCAGTCAAAGCCAGTTCTAGTCTATTGGGGCAGGAGGGTTTTCTGGTTTGTGTGCTTTAAAATCTAATCTCACAGGCATCTTAAACTTCCTGCTTGCAAACAATGCCTGGTGATGTATATAATTTTATATTTTGAGCACAGTATAAACTGATATTAAAATTAATGACTAGCTAACTGTTCCTTGGTTTTTCAGACAGCCGAAGATGAGTTGTCTGTCTCATGGTTTGTGCAGTATGGAAGCTTTATAATGTGCTATGTTACCTAAGGAGTTAATTTTATTTGCAAATATGTATTTTATACAGCCTTTTTCTTTGGTTGTTTCAATGAATTGATATTTAAAAGACCGGTTATGCAAAAAAAATGTTTAATTTCGTAGTTTCTAAATTATGGTTTAAAGGTTTGAGGTAAACTTTTTTTGAAATACGAATTATTTTTCCTGCTTCCATTGTGTTCCGGTAATAACCATGCTCCCATTATAGTCGAAGTAACTTGCATATTGTAGATATGTGAGTCCCTTGCAGTGTTGGCAGGCTTGATTTGGTGCCTTAAAATTAACCTTTTACTACCGCATGCGTATGTTTGTCATTTATCCCCTTTTTCTCAGGTGCAAAGAGGGCTACCAAGGAGTCCGCTGTGACCAATTTTTGCCGAAAACCGACTCAATCTTGTCAGATCCAAGTACGTCAAATGTTTTTCTTATATTTTCAATCCATTCTGGTGGCTGCTCTTGCCATGTGAGATGACCCTTTGCCTGTAGTCAGCCACTCCGTGCTATGGACCCTGCAGCTGTGTGTTAAGAGCAGTGATGCTCTTGTTGGCAGGATAAAACCACATCATCCAGTCTCAGTTCTTGTAAAACATGTGCTGCTCCAGCACGGCAGTCCATCAGGGGACGTAATTCCTTATGGTTTGGAATAATACTGTCCCTGCTTAGAACCAAAACATTTGTGTTTCTCTACTTTTGACTCAACAACAAGTAAAATTACATGATCTAAAAGGAAACCCAGTATAGAATGCAAAGTGGTTCCTTCAAAAGGAAATAAATGCACATTGTGCGGGCACTGAAGAGATTATAATCTCCTTGGAAATACTTTATATCCGTTTTCATTATATTTAATTATTTTTCACTTTGACAAGTGATTTCTTGTCTATTTGCATAAATGATACATAATAAAAGTGTACTTTCAGGTAGTAATGTGGAGACAAAGTAACTTTCTATTACAGTGGCCAGTCAGTACATGTCAGAATAACATCTCCACATATCTTCTCTTACTCCACTGTTTCCCATTCTAAATTCTCTCAACTAATAAAACTATGTCAAAAATATTACCCAAGATGAATTTTTTGAAGGTGAATCCATTTAATTGTGTTTATCTTACATTTTTAAATGAAGTGACGTACAACAAAGGGTCATATCCAACCTCTTGGTTTTGTTCATATACCTGGAAACTGTAACGTACTACGTCTTCTGGTTTTGGGTGCTCTTTAAAATGAGATTTGAGTTGTTTTGTTTTTTGAAGAGCAATGCTTGTTTTTCTAGTCTTTGTGCTTTTTAATTTATTTTGTTTTGCATTTCGATGTGAAAACCTGTTTCCAAAGGCACCTGTTGCTTTGTAGCTCTCTGTGTTGTGGAGCTCCCATTACAGTGCTTTGTGTTCAGTTTATTTTCTCCTTAGCTTGACCTTTAATGGTAAAGTGCAGAGTTTGTAGTGAACGGATTTTACCTCAGCCAAGTTTTATGTGCGTGTGTCAGTATAGAAGCTATGTATATGTCAAAGAAAAAGGTAGTTTGTATCCTAAAAGCGTGGGAGAGGACAGTTGATTAACAACAGGACAGGGTGCCGTCCGTCTGACTTGGTTTTCACAGGGGCCTCTGGCTCTGAAGAGTAGAGGTTAAATCCATGCAGATACAACACAAAGCCCCAAAAAGGCCCCCAGATTAAGCTGCATCTAACAAGACCAAAAGCCCCATAGTGTTTATCTGGTGCAAACAGTACTGTTGTTTCTTTCTTTGTGCTGGTTGCACAGACTTGCTTCTCTCAATTGGATGCTTATTTTGGTTGGATTCTGGCTTTATTGTTTTCAGAGTGGTTTTCAGCCACATGATCATGCTCAGTGACCTAAGTTCTACTGAAACATCCTTTTTACACCTTTTGCAAACAAAAGCTATTATTTTTATTTTGTTGAGGTTTTCTTTCAGTTATATTATTTAGAGTATATAAGGAGAAGGGGCTTTGGCTTGACATTTTCATGGATCCACTGGACCCACCCATAGCCCAGGAGAAAGCTCTTTTGGTATGAATGAAGACAATTATCACAGGTTAGGTACATTTCTAGTCAGTTTTGAAATTTAACTTATATTTGAGCCTTGTCTGTTTTCAAAAGAGGGAAAGGCAGGTCCAGTTCAGGTCCATTTCTGTGTGTCAGCATAATGTGATATATCTCTGTGTATGTGTGCACACTTGTTCTAGGGATGTTGAGCCTGGAAGGAAGATAATTGAACTTTCTGCTGCATCTGGACAGTGACAACATTTTGTTCAGGAATTAAATCAGTAATGTAGTTATCTTCCTTCTGGAGAGAGAAAAAAAATAATACCACGCTGATAAGTAGCACTCAGTGGTAGAAATGTTTATTTGCATAACCTGAGGAGTGTAAAAAGTATTTGACACAGTAGTCAAGCACAGTATTATCATCTTCAAAGGCCCTGGGTTTCCATTGCTGAAACTTAGGTTTGTGGTTGAATGTGTTTGGATTAGAAAGAGAATGACTGTAGGGTGAATTTGGAGGTGGCTTCAGAAAGAAGTGATTTTTTTTTAAATGCAGCGCTAAATTTCTAAAAGTTGAAGAATGAGATGAGGGCTCTTTTGTCATCTGGGCTGCAGGTAGCCAGCACTGGCTGGTGTCAATCAAGCTTTATGAACAAGTCCAGCTCATTTGACTTTCATGGGATTGCTTAGGGTGTTCCTGGTAGTGAATGTGCTGCTGATGACGCATCTGCTAACATTTAGCTTATTTGAGGTTTGCATGCATGAAATACTGAAGCACAGTTATATACTGATGCCACAGGTTGTATTTTCAGAATATACCCGTGCCATGACTGAGAAGTGAATCTGTGCCAGTCTCTTGCTAAATAGCAACAATTTTGTTATAAAATTGTACTTATGTACATGGGCCAAAGCATCTTGATTTTTTTGGTCCTTCTTTTCTTACATTGTTTTTATAAATAGCTTTCTAAAACAAATCAAGCTTGTTCAGTGTAGCTATTATCTGCATATTATTTCCATAGGGAAAAATAGTGTGTTGTGGCTCCGCAATATTTTTAACACCAGCTTCTTACCTCATTCTAGATGTATGTTAGGCAGGTCTTGATTTTACATCACAGATATTAATACAAATTATTTAACAATTAATATGGATTAATGCATGCTAGGTCATGTACATATACTTTAATTCAATTAAGTGGTTAAGGTATTTAAAATTGTGAATTAAGGAAACACTCTTGAAACTACTTGATGGTGTTTCAGATTTCCTGAATTGGCATCCATGGCTTCTTGCAGTCAGATCTGCCACCTGCTACCTTCCTTCAGCTCAAAGATAGGATTAAAGTTCTACAAAAAAAAAAAAAAGTACAACGCACATGGACCAATGTCAAAACGCTCCAGGTACTTAGACTGGACCTTCAAGTGGCACAGGTGTAACACCTTCCACTTCCCTTAATGTCTCTACTATTAGCAAGTTTTTCTGGCTGTAAGAGAAAGTTGTTAAAAAATAATCCAAAACAATCCAAACACAAATAGTTTGAGAAGTTTGGTAATCTTGGAATATGAGAGAAACTTGCCTAGAGCATGGAAGCCTCAGACATGTGTGAACCTAACAAAATCAATAATGTCACCAGTAGGAGGAAAGGCTGCCTGGCGAAGGTATCGAGGCTCACAGTCTGTCGAGAGGAGGAATTCTGTTAGCCATGTGCAGAAGTCCCTAAATCCTCTCAGTCATCTCCTCCATTATATGGTTGAAATAATAATGGGACAAAAAGAGCAGGAAAAGCAGTCACATGCTGGAAGGAAAGGACAGGAGTGTATTTAGAACGTTACTTCAGCTTTCTTTGTCTGGGCTAACTCCTCTATAAATACAGCTAACGGCAATGGTAGAACACTGATATTTTCAGCATTTTAAGTACAGCCTTTATGCAACTTCATGTGCAATAAATTTTTCTGTAGCTCTGTGTGTATCTATAGGATTGGGAATTTATGACGTAAATTGTAGAAATGTCCTCCTTTACTATCCTCCATAGTGGTTCTGGAGTAGACCTTCCTGGCCCAATGAGTCCTGAAACGTAAGTTGGATGTAGGCTGCAGATATTTCTTTTAATCTGCTTTTATACTGAGGCAAAGTAAAACTTTTAAAGCTTTGACTGTTCTGTGGGCATATTCCGAAGTGGGGAATGAGGCATTGAAAATGAGTGTCACATTACTTCATTTTACCAAATTGCTCCATTTCACCTACAAATATATTATGATTAGCACTGAAAGCTACTTTTCTATGCAAAGTGTGTATTTCAATTTTATAATGTTCAGTACTAATTTAGTACTTATCATACTAACATTCAAGTTGTCCTGTTTGACTTAGAAGCTAGAGTAAAGAGGGATAGCCTACCAAATATTGGGAATGTTATCCAATCCTTTTGCAGAATAAATGCATTATTTCATAGAAGAATAAAAGTGGGCTGGAAAGTTTATAGGTCACCAGGCCATGCTCCTGCTGTTGTGGTCAACCCCATTGTGTAATTTCTTCTGTAATCTGATGATACTTCACTCGTAAGCCACTTGTAATCGGTGTGAACGAGCCACAAGAAACAGGGTTTGTTTAACATCCCTGCTCTGAGGACTTCTTGAATTTCCAGCCTCCAGACAAAACTTACGCCAACATGTGTCAATTCTTTTTCTTTGTTAAAATGCTTCATTTCAACTTTGATTTTTTTTTTTTTCCTCTTGGTTTCCATGTTGTTATGCTTCAGGTTTGTTAAATTGGCTTTTTCATATGTCAAAAGTCTTGTTCCCACTGAGTGAGCTATAGCCTGTGGTCTTATAACACTTTAACCTGTGGCAACATGGTACACATGTTTCTCTTTTAATCTCATCAAAGAGAAACCTGCAAATGTCATATCTGGAACCTGCAGTTGCTCCTTGTTGGATTACCTCTTTCTGTAGCAAAGGATCAGACTCCCTCTTCTGGAAGACTGGGACTGTAGATAAAAACAACTATAGCTAGGTTACAAATTAAAAAATGTCTTTCCAAAAATGTATTTGATGCCCCAAGAACCCCACTTATGTTCTTTAAAAAAAAAAAAAAAAAAACTCCCCAAGAAAATGAACAAAAATCATAGGTATTTAATTTTATTTTTCATTCCCCCTATCTAGTTTTGTATATGTAAGATCATAGGATAATTTATGTTGCAAGAGCAGTTGGAAGAACTCAGGAAGTACAGCCTCATGCTTTAAGGCTTTGAAGTCTGTGCTACTGCACTGGACACCACAAAGGTGTTTTGCAAAGGGACTGTTAATAAATAAAAGATAAAGAGCATCGCCATTGTGGAATATCTCTAAAATGTATTTTCAAATAATTTGAATACATAAAATGAAACTTGTGCCCCTTACTGAATGACTGATTTTCTAGGGCCTGAAAATTGTTTTCTCAATTTGACTTAACCTTTTTAATTTGTCAAAGTTCCTTCTGAAATAGCTTTTTTTTTTGCTTTTTTTTTTTTTTTTTTCCTCCCCTCCTTTTTTGGTTTCTGGAAGGCATAGGAGAAAGAAGTAAGATTTTGCTGTTGGAAAGACTTCAAAGGTTGCATGGAAGTAGGGGCATTTAGGAGTGGGGTACTACCCAGAGGTGGATATTTGAGTTTTGTGGAGGACAAATCCTTCTTAAACACATATAACATGGGACTTACTTAATCCCAAAAAGAACTTTTGAAATCTAGATCTAAGTCTGAATTTTGCGGCTTAATTTAGTCTTAAAAATAAAAGGTTTTAACCCCCTCTGCAGTAATTATTTCATCTGGTCAAGATTTTTTTTTTATTCAGAAAAAGCTTATGAAGGAGAGGTTGTAGACCAAGTTTCTTTCATAGTGGCAGTCGTTTTATGCTGATTTATCAAACTAAAGGCAGAGTGCCACACCACCTGTGTTCACAAAAAATCTTAGTGTTGCTCTAGGACATTAAGCTTTTACAAAAATGAAATAATCAAAAGGTGGTATTTTATTGGTTTGCGAAAATAGATTTTAAGAGCTAAAGATGTGGAGACTACACTCGAGGGAAGTCCCCGAAAATGTCAAGTAGATCTGTTAGCCTCTGTCAAGTAGATCTGACATTTCTCTCAACTGCAGTCTCTTTATAAAGGTGTATAACCAGAGTTCCTCCAGCTCAAATGCATCACAAATTAACCTAGATTAGTCTTGATGCATTAATGGGTTGAAAGGAAGGAACTGCCTTAATTGAAATAGAAATAAAGAAGAGAAGAAGCACAGTCTCTCCAGAAGTTTCAATGAGTTTAACTCTAGGTGAGCAAAGATGCTTCAAATGAGAAACAGGCTGAGGAACATGAAACATCAGCAAGGTAAAATTAGAAGGAAAATATATCCCTGGGGCAATGAGGGACATGTTTTTCCCTCCTCTTTGATCAGGTATATAAAGACCTTGGGATGTGATCAGTAAAAGAAGATGTTTTCAAATTTGAGTTGTATGGAAGCTGTAAAATTTGACTTTCTGTGAATAGTATGAAAATTCTTGATTTGTTTTGTTCCTGGTTTTTTTTTCTTTTCCTTAAAATAAGAACTTAGGCTTTATTTTGCAGAACTGGAATGGAATGTTCCAAACCAGAAGTGTGACATTAACAAAGCTTCAGTAAAAGTGTTCACCGGAGATAACTGGAAGTGTGAACGTGTTCATTATCAGAATGTCCTGAAACATTAAAGTCAGAGAGATTAATTGAAGTCACAAATTGCCATTAATGCCGTGGGCAAAGAAAATCACTACCAGTTTTGATAATGTTATTTCTTACAATCCTAAAAGCAAAATTTAAATTTGTAGGAAACACCTATTAATATTTGATTCTATGGATAAGCCAACAGTGACTTGTACAGAATGTGCAGTGTAGATGTTTTTGAGTATTTTTTTATAATTTCTTCTTTTCTCTGTCAGTACTGCAAATTAGATTTTTGAAATCACGAGGATATTGGGGATCCTCATTTTTCTAATGAGGTGGGGAGAGTATTGTGAGTTCATTCATCTTTTTAATTTGCGTTGCTCTCCTCAAGTCAAAGCAGGAAAAAAAAAGTGTACTCCTGTGAGAGCTGTAGCCAAATATTAAGCTGACTTGCTTTCATTACTTTTGTGTGCAATAACAGAGGTGGTTTTTCCCTATTTTCTTTGAATTACCAGTCCTTTTAGAAAAAACAAACAGCAGTGTGTTTTCACAACTACCTCCCACACCTTCTGGCTTTCTTTATGGAAATCTTAGTAGGAGGGACGTTACAGTTTATTTCCATTAATTATTTCAGTTTTAAATTACATGTCAGCCTCTGTTAAATTCATATAGATCTTTATTTAGGAATTAGCTAAAAAACATTGAAATAGGCATACAGGTTTATTTGGAAAAATAGAAAAATTCAATCCAAATTTGACCAAAATCCTTTTACTAGTTTTAGAGGAGCATTAGTTCCTTATTCTTCTCTGCTCATCCCTTCTGGTTACTCAACATTGTTTTATTTTCAAAACTTTTAATTTGAAGTATTCATTTATGTCTGGTTTTGCCATGGATGGTCTTCTGGAATTCAGCTTGTGCAGGCTGCCTCTCTGTAGACATTCTTACAAAGAAGCTGGAATCAGGCAAATGCACTGTCTTTGACAGCAGGGAAAAAACTCTAAACAAACCTCAAAATCACTTGTTTCTTTTTCTTTAAAAATTGCATGGGTGTGGAAGGATAATAATGAACTTTAACAATTCATTTTATGTGGAGCCAGTACAAATCCCAAGGAAGAAAGAAAATGGGGTCTGTAGCAATACAAATCCCAGCCAACAAGAAGCTTTCATCAGCATGTCTTTCTGTAAGTCATATTTGCTGTAATTCAAAAAAGAAAGGAAAGCCATCATGCAGAGGAGTTTGAAGGCCGCCTTTCCAAACTACCATTCATCTGTGAAATGTGGAACTTGTGTCTAGTTAAAGAATTTCTAAGTCTTTGTGTAGTGGTTTTTGCACTTGTGTTTTAGGGAAGTTTACCATCTGATGGCTGAGTCGCTCGTTATCCCAGAGCCCTAGTAGATGGCTGTGAAGGGAGGTTACAGTGTTACACAAGGACTGCGACTGGGAATCGCTATTCCCACTCTGCCGCGAGCCAGGAACATCCCGGGGCTCCTGAGAGGCGGTGCAGCTCTCCCGAAACAAGCACCTTCTGAAGTGATGAGCCTCTGAAACAGCAACTCCTCCTATCCCTCTTACAAACACATTATGATTTCCTAAACCTGCTGTTGGCCATTTCGTGTCAACAAATATAGTTGAAGTCTATGTTCTGTGACACCCTGGAAACCTCTAATTTTGCCCTAAGTTACTTACTTTTCTGACTTCTGTACTCTTCTGCTGACAACATGTTACTGTTGGTGTCAATCTCCCATGGTCTTTCAGGAGGAATTTTTGATTTTTCCTGGATGGATAAGATGCAGTCAATCACTGACTTGTCAGATCACGTTTTTGGACCTTCTAAGAGGAAAATTCAGCAGTGCGGTGATCATAGTTCTTCATGCTTAAGGAGAAAAGTGTAAGGGAAGATGGGCCATCGTGAGATGACATGTAGGAAAATTGCACAAAACATGACCATAATTTAGCTGAAAAGCATTCATTTTGTTGACTTGTTGTCTTCATATATTAGCTACGCAGTTGTCCAAGAGGATCTTGCTTTAGCAATACTATTTCACTTTACGTCACACTCTGAAGTTAAATTCTTCATGGTTGTTTGAGATGGCATGGTATAGGTTTCTTTAAGATGTCGTTGCCCGTTGCAAAAGCTAGTAAGGATACACTGAGAATAGGGTATTGTCTTTGAATGTGTCTATGTTAAATCTAAGTCTGAATTGAATGTTTTGCCATCTCCTATGAGTGGTTCTGTGTTAAAACGATTCTAGTAGAAAGTGCAGTAGTGTGTGGGCAGGTGTATCCTGGAGCTGTGGGGTTCCTCATCTTGTGATCTGTCCTACTCAGAGTACAGTTTTATGACTTTAAGTAGTGAACAGCAGGAAGACGAATTCTGCCCTGCACAAGCAGAAAGCTCAGCATCAGTCCAATACACACTCACTGTCTTGAGAGTAGAATCATTAAGGCTCATCCGTGAGAGCTAAACTTTCTTCAAAGAGGATTTCTGCTGAGCCTGCTGATCATCTTCCCAAAATGAATACCTCAGAAGAGCCTCTGTGCTCTTAGCTAATCTTCATTCTTTGCATTCCTTACTCCACTACAAGGATGCTTATTAAGGCAGTTATTGTCATTAGACTTTTTACTTCACTTAGAGCTTCTCTCAGTATTGATTCAGCTAATTTGAACAATATCTGCTCATGAAGGAAAACCAGGAATAAGTATAATTCAAAATTAAAGTAGTGAGTGCTCTGTGTTGCTGTGAAGACCAGATTCTGTGAGGGCAATGTGTATGTACATACCTGCCCATGAGAATGAAAACATTACGGGTCAGCATTACTTTGAGTTTGATTACCACTTCAAAGTTATAATCTTTTGCTGAGAACAAAAATAGTACTGAGGCTCCTGAAGGCATTTCCAGGCTCACTTCTTAACATAAAACATTTATATTTAACAACAGGGAGTAGCCACTTCTGGTTAAAACTTTACTGTACAAACCTGCAATTTATGTAACTATTATTTCCTGAATCAGAAAGGTCAAATGATAGAATCTTGATCTCACTGGGACTGGTAGACTTTCGTTAATGAATCCTTCAAGATTGCATCGTCCTCACTTGACTTTTATGCCGTGTATGGCTACTGTTTTCTAGCTGGTTTTCTATCGACCATTAGGGAGTCAAAATTGACAGCCATTAGTTTATGTATTAATTTTCTTCAGTGATAGATTTGCTCATGGCGGGAATTTCTTAAAGACAAACCAGATCTGTGTTGTCCCAGAAGCAAACCAAAGAGCAGACTGGAAGAGGTGGTTCTTGGTGAGACTATGTTTGGAGGACCAGGTTCACTTCCAGCCTTTCCAGAGAGCACCCTGCTGTCAGGGCTCCTGGCTCTTTGCTCTCACTGCAAGTACCTGATTGCTCTAGAGGAAAAATACACTTGTTTGCTTCCATCAACAGTCACAAGTTTAAAAGGGATCTGGGAAGCAGAGAGTTTCTCTTGTGACTTCTGCATACAGCCTGAGTAACAGGTTTGACAGTCCAGCTCTGGCTGGTCATACAAAGAAAGCAGTACTGAAACATGAAACAAGCAACAGCCAAAGCCCTGCCTGTCATTGCCCACTGCCTTTCTGCAAGTAATTCTGCTCTTTGACCTTGTCTTCCCCAACCACTTTAACACCTCTGAGTTAGCAAGTGGAGAAGATTTCAGTGTACTACATATGCTGCTAAGATAGGAGGTTCGTTTTTTTCAATCTTCTATCCAAACACACCTACTTTATGTCCCTCCCCGTTTTGAGGGGATTTTTTCCTTCAGCATCTGGATTATATTTGTGCTTTTGCTGTGATTCCTTCTCACGCTCTCTCTCTATGTGGCCTTTACTCCTTCTCCGACACCAAGATTTGAGTCCTCTTGTTTCCAGTCTTCCAGATGAATGTCTTAATCACAAATAGCTTTTCACGGGCTGTCTGGTCTGTCTCATTTAGGCTTCCCTTTCTTCCTTATCTAAAATGTTTACTTTAGTTCCATAATGGAATAAAAAAAATATAATTTGCAGTTTAATTTAGTATCCAAAATGTTCTTTAAATGTTTACAATGAACAGATGTCCTCATTTTATTTTGTTTCCAAAGGAGTTGGCTTCAATTATCTCTGAATATACAGAGAGAGGTTAATACCTGATGCTTAGCAGGAGAAAATACCCACTGTGTGGGCTGTTTGTGAAAAGCAGCATCAAAATTTAACTTGGATTCTTGTTTTGTTTGCTTTTAGTAAAACTGATTTTTTCTTGAAAAAAAGATTGCATTTTCAATACAGACTGTTTTTATGTGTCTCGACAGTGCTTTTATTGTGAAAGCTTTTTCAGGTTCAGAAGGAACCTTATCTGGTACAGGAAAAAAAATCCCAGAATTAGCAGAGAACAGAATACCTGTCCATGAGAGATGAATCACAAGTTCAAGTCCTTGACCTGATTTTGCTCTCTTTCAGGTGAATGCCTAGATCACAGCACAGAAAAGGGAGTGGGTCAGTCAGTGTCTTTTATTGGGTTTGTGGTTGTAGATTTTTTTTTCCTGGGAGAGAAAGACTAAGCTTTTTCTGCTATTTCCCAGCTAGCTCTAGTGGTGAGTCGGTAAACTTTAAATTTCTACTGTAGTGAAATATGTGTTTTTATAGTATAGCTCTACTCTAGATAGAACACAACACAGAATTTTGCCTTAATGCTCATCTATATTATAGAAGTTGCTAGAGTTTATAAAGTGTAAGATGTTGATTTAGTTCTCAATCCTGAAAAAAACTCCTGGTGGATGTCGTTTCTCAAGGTAGATACTGAAATAAAAGATACTGAGTAGATTTAAAGCATCCAGCTGAACTTTTTGCATTAATTTGTGGTTTACATCATAAATTTGCCCTTTTCTTGATAATGAGATGACCTGGTGCATTTTAACTCTGGATTTAATGAATCCTGAAAAGACTTTTTCTAGAAGCTGAGCAGCTCTGATATAGGAGCCTGGCTCCTGCTGATGCAGGAGCTGCCCCGAATGGCTCCCTTTGCATCTGGCAGACGATGCAGACAGTGCACTGATGGGGGAAGAGTGTCCTTTTGAAGGAGCTCATTGTCTGTGGAGATTAGCAGTTGTAAATATAAATATGTATTTATCTTAGTGTATATAAAGGCAAAAGGTACTTTTGTTTCTGTGAAGACTTTGTGTTCCAGTCTGATCTAGCTGTCTTTGCCAGTTTGGTTTCCTATTAATGTAGTATTAATTTGCTGTCTTTATCAGTCTCCACATTTTAAGCAACCCTTGTGGTCAGGATTTCTTTAGCATTCAGTAAATAGTCAAAGATTTAAATGCTTTTAAAGCCTTAAAATATTATCTGTATACTTGGAGAAAAGATTACTTATTTCAGAAGAAATTGGGTTAAGCCTTATGTGTAGATGTCTGGAGAACTCCCAAGTAAAAATGCTGCTTACCAATGCCATTCTCAGTAATTTATTACACATTTTACAGGCATTGGAAACATGGTGACGAAAGCCTGGAGAAAAGGGATCTCGGGAGATACCTTATCACGCTCTACAACTCCCTGAAAGGAGGCTGTAGGCAGGTGGGGTTGGTCTCTTCTTCCAAATAACAAGTGACAGCACAAGAGGAAGTGGCCCCTGTTGCAGCAGGGGAGGTTTAGGCTGGATGTTAAAGTTTCTATACCAGAAGGGTGTTCAGGCATTGGAGCAGTGTTCAGGCATTGGAGCAGGCTGTCCAGGGAAGTGGTGGAGTCACCATCTCTGGAGGTATTAAAAAGACATCTGGAGGTGACACCTGGAGACCTGGTGTAGCAGTGGACTTGACAATGTTGGGTTAGTGGTTGGACTCGATCTTGAAGGTCTTCTCCAAATGAAATGATTTGGTGACTGGGTGGTTCTGGAGGGCAGTGTTACAGCATGTGTTTGTCAGTAGAAGATGACAAGTTGGGCCCAGTTGGGGTGGTGATAAAGACACTTCCCTAAGATGTCAACAGCTATAATAGCGGTTGCTAAATATAGAGATGCATCTGCTTGGGGAGATCATGACCCATTTCAGTTGGTTCTTGTTTTGTGAGCTTTCTGTGCCTTTGGAGGTACATTCAGGGTAACCTATTTCTCCCTCCAGGACTTCTGCTTTTCTCAATCCTGCGTTAGGCAGAAAGCTCTTACCAGAAGTTGTTGTGAAAGCAGCAAAGGCTCCTCATACCTGCATATGTATAAATAGAGATAACCTTAACTTTCCAATGTGGTAAATGGGTGAGATGTATCTTCCTGCTCCATCAGAGGCTAATTAGAATATGGCAAATTAAGCAAAAGTTGTCTTTTGATTGTTATAAGGTGCTATGTAGAGACAATTAAGCCTTCTAACTACTCTAGGAAGCTCCAATAAGACAACCTGAGGAAGACTCAAAGTCATAGCTGCTCAGTGCCTGTCCGCTCCTTAGCACAGAGAATCTGTTCAGTATCTGCCAGGGCACATCTGCACTGGGAGCAGGGGCACCAACCCACAAATCCTGAAATGTTCAGCTGAACTCAGTGACTTGGAAGCTTCATGAAGCTGTCTGCTGGAATTCAGCACATATGAAAATGAAATTACTTTTCTATTTCTTTTTTATTTTTTTAACCATAAGAGAAAACTAAATAAAAAAAAAAAAATAAAATAAAATAAAAAAAAAAAAAAAAAAAAAAAAAATTATGACAAGAAACCTTATATATATATAATTTTAGACTCTATATATATATTTAGTCTTAGGCTAAGTTAAACTAGACCTTGCTTAGGCTTTTAATTTGGGATGCTTTAGATATATCCCAAGTGAATGGAATAATGCAACATTAACAATTTGCCTCTTGGGTCAATAGTGCTCAGTATTTATAAAACCTTTCTAAAACTCAGCAGAATTTTAGTAGTTAACCTCTTGTTCTTATGTTATTACACAAACTCCAGATCTTTCTACACTCCCCTGTTGCACAGCACCTTCAAGATAGACAAGGTGAGCTTTTTCTATGTACTGTGCAATTAGTTTTTGCTCAAGTGAACAGCAAAAATGCTAAATGAATTCTAAATGAGGCTTTGTTTGCCCAGAATAAGATCCAGAAGTCTCCTGTATGTTTTAGCTTCCCAGCTGAGTTCGTCCTGAAAATTAAAATTTCTGAAGTTTGAAGTCAGAATGAGATTTACTAAGATGAAAATGAGACTTACTCAAACCTTAAAATAAAAATTACTCAGAGGGGTCAAAAATAAAAAGGTATTAGAAGAGGTTTGATCTTCCCTGCCTTCCAGTCTTGACCCTAAATTAAGTGGTTTGGAACAACCAGACTGAGTTCTTCCCATTTGGATCTTTTATATATAAATGTTCCTTCGTGTGTGCTGACATAAAACAAAAATTTTAGTAGTCACAGCTCATCTTTACAATGTGCATTACTTTCAACAACCCTTCAGTGGCTGACAAGTTGCCTGTCAGGGCTTCAATCCTTAGAATTACTCCACTAAAATCACTCCAAAGATTCTCCAGTTTGATTAATCTGAGTATCATCTATGCATTTTTCACTGAAAAAAAATTGTCTGCTTTGCTTAATGAAAATTGGTCAGTTTTAGGGAGAAAACCTAATGCTTATAACTTGGAATCCTTTGCCTCACATCTACATGTGCTGAAAAACATTTAAAGTTGATTGTCAGGGGAGAACTTGAGTAAGTTTAAGGGATAGGAATTGAAAATTTATGACATGTACCTTCTGTCCTAGCTTTTCCTTTTTCTCTACAGTCATGTCTCATTACAACATAGTATTGTCCTCAACCCAAAATACAGGAAGAACAATATGAACGCAGTTCACGCCTATAATATCTTCAGTGCCTACAGAGATTGGAGCTGACAAATAGTTTGGAGAGCAGGATGGCAGATGGCCTGTCTGAGCAGAAGAAAGAGCAGCAGCAAAGGAAATATTATTGCCAAGAGTCATAGTAAAGTTTAAAAAGTAGTAAATGGAGCTGTGTACTAAGCATTGTTCTTCAGGAGGACAGAGTGTGGAAAAATATGTGATCAGAGAAGAAATTAATATTACTGCCTAAGCACCTCTTATTTCAGTCTTTACGCAAAATCCCTTACCGGCAGATTGGTAGGAGTAGATAAATATTTCAGCAGTACATGGTTGGCTCAAAAAAACCCACAAAACCAGGTCGGGGAATACAAAAACACTGCATTTTTACAATGAGTTTTGTGGGGGGTTAATCATGTAAGACAGTGGAGCAGCAGGGAGGAGCAGGTGGAAAATCATTCTCAGTGTGATGGACGTGAGCAAACTTGGTGCTCACGGTCAGGGTCTGGCTCTGGGGTCAGGCACGTCACTGAACGGGGACTTTGGGATGCTCTGAGACTGCTGAGTGTCTTAAACTGCTGGCCATAAAAAGCTAGAAGTGGAAGAAAAGTTAGGATTGGCACAGCTGCTTGATCAATGAGCTGTGATGTTAATCCCTAGGTGATGACCACAGGGTGCCCTGATTTGTATCTGCTCCTCCCTAGTGCATGGTAAACTCAAAATGCCGTTTACTGCCAGAGGCTGTTAATGAGAGCTGTGTTCAGACAAGGCTGGCTTTTGGTACGGATTTCCAATTGAGAATTCAATTCAGAGCACTTCTCGATACCATTATTTTTATTTCAGTGATTTTGATTGATAGAGACTAAAAAGCAGCTGCATGAGGTTGTTGGGTTTGAGGGGGACTGCTTTGGTCCTTTATTTTGGTCTCTGGTTCACAACAAAAAAGGCATACACAGAGGGGTTTTTGTTTGGGCAGAGTGTGGTATTTACACCGTAAAAATGAGATGTCAGAACAAGTGAAGGGACTGAGAAGCAGCAGTGTGTGTGCATCCTGCAAGAGTGGCTGTGTATGAATGGAGGGTGTTTTGTGTGCAGAGGGGGGTGTGCTGAGAGCCTGACATTGATACATATCTGGTTCTTATTGTTACACAAGCTGACTGATACAGTTGCTGCTTTTTTATTGATAGCAGTTCAGAAGAATGGCTTTGATTTTCTGCTTTGACACGTGTTGGCTTAGAAAACAAATTCTCTGGCATGCTTTGGTCAAGGAGAAAAGTACTACATTATCCATGTCAGTATTGGGAAATGCATAATGCATTTTTCTGAAGAAGTTGGTCTGACTGAGGAATTTTATTTTGTTTCACATTTATCTGTAGATGTGAATCTGTTGTCCAGCAGTTTGATTGACTGATGCAGCTTCTGTTTGATACGCATCCAGATGTACTCTTTTATTTTGCACTTGTGTTATTATACATAAATCCCTCAAGCCTTAGGTAGTAGCAGCTGCACCAGTATTTGAATGTAAAATAATGTGTTTGCTCTGTAAGAATGCAAAATCTCACATGCAAAAGGAAAAAGTAAAGAGAAAGTGCAAAATTATGAGATGAGTTTTGGCACCTGTCAATATTTAATAATATTTAGGCTCCTATATGTCTTAAGGTGGTTTTTTGGTGGTTTTGGTTTGTTTGTGGTTTTGTTGTTGTTTTTTGTTTTTTTTTTTTTTTAATTCTACTTGGACTGCGTGAAAATTAACTTCTTAATGCCTCTGAAATGCCCAGAAATAAATTAATGGCTGCTGTTCATTTTCATATATAGTTTTAGAGCTAGGAGGTCTTTCTCTCTTGAATCCCAAGTGATATTTTCAGCATTTGCCTTGGTTTGGTTATCTTGGTAGTGGATAGGATATCTGAGAACAAACACTGGACTGGAAAGCTGGTAATGGATGGAAGGTGAGATGAAAACTACTTGGTGAGACAGTGGCTGTTTGTTTCTGAGTCCCTTTCCTGCATCTGGTTGGCACAAGAAGAGGGGCTGTTACTGGAAAATTTGATAGAGCTACTCAGATGTTCCTCCACAACATCTGACCCCCAAAACTATACAGAATTTTCCTGGAATTTGTCCTTAAATTACATATGTCCATTGATAGTGTTTCTGAGTGCAAATCCTGCAGATGTAACAGAGGCCAGAATTCAACCAACCCTATCTAGAAATTCTGCTTTCATGAGACTTCTTTGCTATTAAACCTACTGTGGTAGCTACTTTTTGGCCATTTTCAGAGTAGGCAATCTGTAAAATAATCTTGTATCTTTCATATGGCAGAGTAACTTACAGGCTTTTCCTCATTTGAGTATACCAGAAAAATTAGGAGACTGAGAAATGAGTAGAGCAGAGAAAACGAGGGCTGTCAGTTTATAAATATAAGGGTTGCTGCAAAGCACTTGGATATGGAGTGTCCCATAACTAAATGCTTATGCTAATTGCCATTGACAGTACTTTTAGATTACTATAGCAGTTTTCTGACAGTATTATATGAGTTTTAATCCAGCAATTTCTAATTCGACTGACTGATTTTGTGCTGCAGAGATACTCTATGAAGTTTTAATTTGCTTACAAGAAATTTATTTCATGTGGGGCTGTATGACTTTGCAGGATCACTTCTGCAGTTCACTGTGTGCTGTTCTCTCCTGTGTCTGAATGAGGAAATACCCAAGCAAATTCAAAATTATGTAGGTCAGGTTGTGGAAGCAGTTTAGCTGCAGCAGCACAGAGCTCAGCAAAAGCCAATTAATGTGCCTGCTTGTATAAATACTGGTATGCCTGCCCCTCTCCCTAAAGAAGAAAGGCAATTTTGGCTGTCTTCCACCCATTAACTCTCACAGATCTCTATTCAACATAATTTACATGTATTATTCACAGCCCAGTTTCTTTACAGCCTGTCCTTATTGCATTATTCTGATCTGGTTTGAGTGTGTCAGATACTGAATGTCAAAAGCACAAAGTTCAAGGTCAAAGAGGGTGTTTTGACCCACGAGAATATCTTCAAAAGTAAATAAAGAATAAATCTGGAGCATATTTAATCTGCAGAATTTTGATCACCATAAAGTCACTTTAGCAAAAGAACTGGGTTGCTGTCTTCTATAGACTTCTCTGGAGTGTGTTAAACTTCCCTAATAAGCTTTTTTCATTATTGTCTAATTAAGTAAAGTGTTCTGTTCTCTTATTGCCCTTATGCTCTCAAAGCTCCTTTTAGTATCCATGTTCAACATGCCCTTCAGAAAATAAGTTTGCTTGATTTTTCTAGTCCTCCATGTAAGTCTCTATTCTGCATCATCTGTTAAAATAAAGGATTTGTGTCTCTTGCATATAACAGTAGCATTAGTTTTGACCCAAGGGCTTAGCCAGAACTGAACATTCTGTGAAATTAGCATTTAGGAAAGCAGGCTGGCAATACTTGGATATCTTTGATGCAGTTTTGGTTACAAAAGAAGGAGCAAATTCTCTTGTCTGAACAGAAGGAAGTTGTTCACAACTCCAGCATTAAGGCTGCCAGAGAGGTGCCTTTTGTCATCATTTTTTCCTAGGCTCATACTCTGTCATACTGATCTCACTCTCCCTTTATGTGAAGAAAAAACAACCAGAATAGCTTTCTAACCCATTTGTCTGCCTTTTTTTTAATGTGCTATATACCTGAGCAAAAAGATAATGATTTATTTATTCTGGCCATTTTAAAAAACCTTATTAACATCATGAAATCTTACAGTTGTGCTCTCAGATGGGCAAAATATCTCTCATTTCTAAATATCTGTGTCACTGCTGATTGATTTCCTTAATACACTTTGCACAGCTGTAGCAAATTACTATTTTTTTTTTCCTAACTCACACTTTATGCTTGTAAATGCTCTTAAAAAAACACTGAGAGTTCTGTGGAAGCTGCTATTGTAATAATCGTAACCAGTTGTATAAAATTATGCTGTCATGCTGTCTTTTCCAATTAAACTTATAACATTTTTGTATGGGATTTAAAAATCTATATAGTAAATTGGAGGGAATGGGTCCTTGACATTTCTATCAAAAGGCAAATTATATTTCTTCATGGCATAACTTGAGAAAAAAAAAAATGTGAGCAGCCAGCCTCTTTTTCTAAGATGAAAATGCACTAAAATAAACCATTTAACAGCAAACTGCAGTCCAGAGCAACTGCAAGGATTTTACCTTTCCATCACAAATGGCATCTTTTCCAGCTACATTAAACACTACCTTTGAGGGAAGGACCAGCACACACAAATGTGATGTGCTTTATCAGTACCTTCTGCTGCCCATTGCTGAGCGTTTTCTAAATTTTGCTTTCTTAGCATTCCAAGTAAGAGTGGGACAGAGCCTGCCAAGGCCAGGCACAAGGTGTGGTACCCATTTTCGTGTTTTACTTGTTTCCTGTTCCCCCTTGAAGCAGGAGTGAGGATGTGGCAGAGCAGAGCATCCTGACACAGAAACTTTTGCAGGTGCTTAAAATGACACTGCCACCTTTCTCATGTTAGCATATGTAAAAAAATGGGAAACCATGCTCCAGTGTGTGGGATTTTATACAGAAGTAAACAGGAGCACAAAGAGACAGCAGGCTGCATTCAATGGCCATGGGCAGAGGCGGCAGAAATTACCACAACCTGGGAAAAGCAGTGCATGGGATACAAAGCTGTAGCATCCTGTAACATTAACTTAGCTGAGATGGATGCTGTTTAATCTGATTCATCTTACTCATCATGGTGGAGTTTGAGTCATATAATTATTGTTTTGTTTGTATTGTCATTGTTATGATTAGTTTTTCCTTGTCTATTTCTGTATATTTTATTTTGTAGCGTCCAGCCAGATGTGACTTTTTTTTTTTTTTTTTTTTTTTTTTTTTTTTTTTTTTTTTTGTTTTTGTGTGTGTGTGTGTGTGTGTGTGTGTGTGTGTGTGTGAATTCATTTCATAGAAACAGCCTGTTCTCCCCCATCCCAGTTCTGGGGAGGTCCAAAGGTAGAAACTGGGAAGAATGGTTTCCTGTTTGCTCAAGAGAGAAACATTTATCTTTAAAATGGCAATTTTTTAAGAAAACGTTTATAAACAGTGTAAGTGTTTTGTTTTGGTTTACTTGGTTATTTTGCCCTGCAGTGTACTTAATTTTTATTAAAAGCAGCCTAATGGGCTGCAAGAAAATGAAGATGTGAAATTACAGAGCAGCTAATCAGGCTCCACCACAGTGACAGTGACTTCAAGTCAGGCAGACAAGGGCTGTGTGCCCTTTGTTATGGCATTTGTCATAGCTGTCTGTCTTCAGACCATTGTTAGAGATTGGTATAGACTCTACCACAGTCTGAGATTTATTTTCTAGAAAGAAGGTTCATATTGCAGGCCTCAACTCATATTAACTCTTCAGCAAGCATTTCTTCAGGTGACCATCGTTAGGCAAGTATTTACCAGCTCCTATGTAATTACTCTGCGTATATTTAAACTTGCTGCAGTTGCAGGCTGCACAGGAAAGAGAAGTCAGCGAGACATCAGAATTCCTATTGTAAGTTGCCCAAGCAATTTAAACAGCATTAGAAAACAAACAAACAATTAAAAAAAAAAAAAAGAAATAAGAAGTATTTGTGTTGAGAAGTATTTGTGTTGTAATGTCTGTGCAGCAGTGTCTAGCACCTACACAAAAGACAGAGAAAAGCACAGCACATGACTGCATTTCTTGTATGTCTGTGTGTGTACGTAACCTGTAATTACCACAACGTGATTTTTTAAAAATTGCTTTCACAAGTGTAATCTTAAGACCTCTGTCTTGAATTTTATGTTCCTTTCTAAAACCAAATTTTTTTTTTCTAAAACTTGTTCCTCAGTGCAGAACTCGGTTATAGAAAAGAGTTAGATTTCAAACTGTTTTGATTTACTTTAAGTTGTCACACAGATAGGATGGGAACACATTTTCTCTCTTCATTCTCTCTGGTTCATAATTTGAGATAAAACTTAGTTAGTGGGGCAGAAATCTCCTTCATAGGCAAAAAGCATTTAAGGAAAATCCCCAGCACAGTTCTCTCTGTACCTCTTTGGGTGAACTTGCACTTCTGAGGGCAGATCTTGTGTTCTCCTGTCCCGTGAGGAGACTGACTCAAAGGCTCTAATCACAGCTTGTTACCTCCTTGATGTTGCTTAATGGATGGAGGTTTTTGTTTTGTGTCTGGTGATGCTGACGGCACCAATAGGTACGTGATACATTTTTTTCTCTTTTAAGATGCTAAATTTCATGGGAATGTAGGAAGTGGTGGTGGAAGCAGTGATCAGTTTTTTTAAGAAGTATTTGAATGCCATTTTTTGAGTGAAATACTGCTGATCCAGTACAGTAATTGATAGATGTTCCAACGCCTGTCAGGAAATTGCAGCTGTATGGAATGATGGCCTGGGAAATATGTCAGAGATGTCATTGGGTCCATAAATACGCCAAGTGGATAAATATAAAGGAAATATAAGAATGATTGAAGCTGAAAGGTAGTGTTTGTGCAAGACTGAATGGGCTTAAGTTGGTGCAGTGTGAATTTAGACTAAAAACCAAAGGAAAATTCCTACACACTAGAGAAATCACCTTCTGCGCCTTGGAGCTTAAGATGGGTTTAAGGTCTCAGCTGAGCAGCATAATATGATAGTACAGGGGGCTCAGATGAACTCCCTTTTGCCTTCTGCAGTTGCTGGATCTCCCAAGAAATTTCCCCCATGACAGTGCAGACTCCAGCTGTTGGCGCCCTGCGAGCTTTCTGCTAATGCAGCTCTTTGGCAAAAGTAGTAGACATCTCAGCAAAATGGGTATCTCAGAGCAAATGTAGGAGTCTGAAAGCTGACCTGAAGTACCTGGCAGGAGCAGGAACAGCAATGTCAGGGAAGAACCAGCTGCAAGAGCACAAGGTGTTCCTAGAGTGTGATAATTCATGCATGGCTGTTCTTCCATGCACCAATAGCTGCGTGCTGGTGTTCCTGCTTCAGTCTGGCTGGACGTGTGAATGTGAGGCTTGGTGCGGGAGTCACTCGTCCTGACATTCTAGATGTTACCCCAAAGAAATAAAATTTTCTAGACCACTTAAGAGATATGAATCTAAGATGACTGGTTTCCAATTTAAAAGTGACTTCAAGTTTGTTATACAAATGTAAAGGTATTGAGATCTCTTACAAAGGTATTTAGGTGCCTGAGTGTTTTGTGGGTTTTTTGCTTCTTTCATGTGTTAAGCTCTCTTACCTGTTTTATTTAAGGGAAGAAAATCTAATTCTCAATGGCAAGGGCATTTGGCAATTGAAAAATAGAGACAGCTGTTTTTTCAGCTTAAAATATTCTTAAAGTTAGATATATGCAGGGCACAGCTGCAGAATAAAGGAGGGGACAGCAGTTTGCAATGGACAGCTGTTTTCCTTTGAGGGAACAGTGCTGCTGACAGCATTCTCTGATGTTACAAGCTTCTGAATTCTTCACAAATATGTCTTGAGAAAAAAACTTTATTTTTATCTGCATACTAGGTAGAGGTAATGGTTTTGTAGCAAAGTAGGAAGTACTTTTTCATTGATGCCAGAGTATTTACTGATCCTTTATAAAGCTACTCAGAAATGTAAATAACTCTTGCTGCTGCTGCTGTTGCCAGCTTAAGCAGCAATACAGTCCCTTGTTTCACACAGATTTCAGACCATATTTGAATTAATGGACTGGGGAAGCAGCAGGGATGAGATTGTTATTCTGTACAGCATTCTAGGGAAAAGGACTGCTGCTGGTAAATGTGATGAGTAGAAGAGCTGACTGGGAAGATCTGCAGCCAGAGTCCCACAAAATACAAATAATACTTTGCCAGAGCCGTGCAGCTCTGGCAAAGCAATATTTCTCTTTAAATATTCTGGAGAAGGGAGGATTTGGATCAGTAGAATATTCTAGAGAGCTGTTTTCTGGCCCAGCCATGTTCCAAAGCAGAAGTACCTTGGCAGTCTGATTAATGAATTTGGTTAGAGTGGTGCAGGTGGAATCCACCCCCTGAACACCAGCCTTAGGCTGCCTGGCATCTCCATGCCAGTGTAAGGGGACTTGTCGTTCCTACTGATCATCACCTTCATATCCCCTTCACAGCCCTGCCACCAATGTAACAGTAAAATAGATGTGTAGCTAGGGAAAAAAGAGGTGAGGCCTGGACTTCACAATTTTGAAACCATGTACTGGCAAAATAAAATTTAAAAAAAAAAAAAAAAAAAAAAAAGATGATACTCAGTTTAGCACACTCAGCTTCCCAAAGTTTTCTGTGAAATCATAGTTTTCATCTCAGATCAGCAGCAATTCTGCTTCATTGGGGTTTAGAGCAGAGACTGGAAAATTGTGCTGCTAAACTTTGGTACTTTTTCACCATCTCTTAGGTTAAATTTTCCTACTGATCTCACTACCTGAAATTTTGACCCTCAAGTATGAATCACGGCAGAAGTGTGTCTTTGTATCTTTTCCCTTTGCTGTATTGAGCTTTGTGAGTATATTGCAGTGTGTTTCACACCTTTATGACTATTTCCTCTGTAAGAATGCCATTGCAAGAAAATAGAATTTTTCATTAAGGATTCCAGCACAGCAGCCATGGTCTTGTCAGTTGTGAGGTCACTTGCCAGTTTTTGCCTCAATTTAGCAGGCTGTGTTGGCAGATAAAATGCAAGTCCACTGAACTCACCTCATTATCAATGTAACTGTATCCCTAAATGAGTGAATTTACAATGCAGTTTCATCTAACAAAAAGAAAACAAAAATGTTCATAGGTAGCAGGATTTCTTGTTTTCCTTCTGAAATGCTGATATATTATGTACTTCTCTTGAAATTTGAAAGCTTTTGGGTCCCATACACCTCTAGTTTTCTGACTTGCTAAAAAGATAAGACCTTTCAGTACAGTATCCTGTCTTTATGCTAGAGATAGCTTGTAGTGTTTTCTAGAGATTTTACTGGAATTTACATGGGAGATGCAATAATTCTTACTTTGTGACCATATACATGTGTAATTTCTCAGAGTCAGACATTTTAAGGGGGAAATCCTATTTCAGCTCGTTATCCAAAGACTAAAGTTGAAGCTATTGTAGTGTTCACTCATTTTCCTCTTGGACAGACCTTGGTTCAAAATTCATTTACCTCTCATGTGAAAGTGATTTCCATACCCCTGGCTCTACTAATGATCAGGAAAAGAAAGAAAAACAGGTGTTTTCTATATTGGTTTATATTTATCTCTTAGCGATATAAATGCTTTGGATAGCACAGGGCCAGACAGTTGATACATTTCAGCCGTGCCTGGGGATTTCTCTGCCCTCTGAGGAGTTAAAATTGTGACTTCAGCTCACAACTTTGCTCTGAATAAAGTCCTACTGATATGGAACAAGCCATACAAAAAAAAGATCTACAAATCTAAGCAGGTTAAAACATTATTTTATTTCCATTTTCTTGACTATTCTAAAAAACTAATTTGCTTGCCAACACATCCGTTTTTTGTAGTGGAAAAGAATTCAGACATTCCTTTTGCCCTGTTTTTGTTTGTCAGAATAATTTATGTCCTCATAGTAAGGTCTTACAAGGGAAACATTGTATTCCTCAATACTGTTTAGATCTAATTCAGATAACGTGTCTCTAACCTGGAAGGAAAAAGATCTTTAATGGGGAATGTTTTCTGAGATTTATTGGGAACAACTAAATTCTTTGAGGTGCCTTAAAGTTTGGGGAATAAAGAAAACAAATGCACTTTGATCAAGTGAAGCACAGGTTTTACTGAGGTATCTCACTGGAGACAGCCCCTGGTAGCTCTTTCAGTCTTCTGTGAAGTCATAAGATGCACATTCCTCTAAACCTCTTTGCCTAGGTTTAAATAATAATTTGTGCTCACAAGGGTTATAGAATGAACTTTTCCCCTTTTTGCTCCTTGTCTGTCCCATGCTGTTCTGTGTGCGGGGTGAGCTGGCCCGGTGTCACTGCCAGGGCTGCAGGCATCAGCACGAGGCACCATCCTGGTGGTTCTGCTTTGCATCTGGTCTGTGCACAGGCAATTCATTTGTTTGAATGGCTCTGAGAGAGCAGTTACACTCCAGGAGATTAATATTTCAATATATGGGGCCCTTTGGCGCCGTTCTCACATTATATTCCTAACAATTAATTGCAGTGCATCGCCATATACAAATGAGGGCAAACAGCAGCTTTCATTTTGCTGCTCTCGCTGTAGGTGATTCTGGGTTGTGTGCATATCATACACTTTTGTTCCAGTGTGCTATTTTTTATTGCTGGTGATAGTTGCTAATGATTCTTTTTATCGCAATCCTGTCTGCTTTAAATCTCATGGATGAGTCATATTGTTCATCCCCAACATTAACGATTTCAGACCACCTTTGTTATGGGTATTTATAGGAGTTAATGTTCTAATCTATTCATGGTAGTAAAGGAGTTGAACCCTTTACAGTGTTCAAACAGATAAGCAGTTAAGTGATTTTCCCACTTCCTACATATCTGAAGTCATAAATTCATGGCTTGCATCTAAAATTACACAAGATGCTGAGACTCTGAGGAAAATCTTTTCTTGCCATTCATTTTTACTTGGTTGTTTACATTATTAGCTAATGACTCCTAAGCAGAACATATTTCCATAAGCAAGGCAGGATTGGCACGGAAAAAAAGCCGTGATTGCATTTGCATGACTGCGTGGTATGGGACATTATTTGTTATTTGTCTTTGGGGTCATAAACACACGTTGGTCTGATGCTGTCAGGACATGTGTGCCACAACCCACCGTCAAACAGAAGTTGGCACCATTTGAACTGTAAGAGCTCCAGGTAAGACAGATATTTCCTTAATGCCTTGATACCTCAGTTCTGTAGCTTTCACATCTCAACAAATAACTCATCTCAGTATCTCACTTGAAAAGCCTGGCATGTCCGACACAGTGCTGTGTGTGCCACAGAGCTTGGTCCAAGTCACAGTGCTTACCCTTCAGACCTGCCTCGGTATTGATTAGCTTGAACAAATCATCCACAGATGTCAAGAAAGCATTTTAGCTTAGAGGAAAACAGAGCCCTTCTCCTTCCTTCTTCTGATTGGGGTTTGATGTCATGAACAAGCTGACAATTGCCAGTGTATTTCCATCAGGATGGCTCGTAGAGTGCACCAGCCTCAAAGTACTCAGTTTGGCAAAGGCATCTGGTAGGTGACTTGAGAGAGCACTCAAATCTGAGTACTGAAGAGGACTATCCTTCAAGAGCCTTTTTGTGAATCTGAAAACACTATATGGCAAAATATTCACCTCATGTGTCTATTTTTGCTCACCAGTTTAAAAAAAAAAAAAAAAATGTTTCCATGGTGTCACAAAATGTCTCGGTAGAAATTTTCCAGTTAACAAAAAGAAATGAAAAAAAAAGCAGTTTCTCTAGCACTTACACATACCTGAACTTTTGTCTGTAACGTTTAACACCACATAGAGCATAAATGCAGAGCAAGCTGTGCTGTGTATGGGCATGGATTGCACACTGTGACAGCAAGCAAACGTGCAGCAGCTTTTCAAAAGAAACCACGACGTTATCGTTGAGTTATAAAATTATTAGAGAGGCTTAGCATTGAAAAAAGGACAGGTCTGCCTAGGTCAGTTCCCTGCTATACATTTTCCAGGCATGGGAGGATTGTACAGTAATGGGAGTATTTTTGTGAACTGTCAGTCTGCATTTCTTCCCTTGAATCATCAGAGATGTTGGACAATGGCTGTGTTTTCTGATAAAGCTCACTGCAATAGTCTTTAAAGCTTTCAAGTGTGTATCCCTGTGAAACTGAAAAGAATAACAAAAAGCAGTGATGCTGCTCTTCTTCCTCACCAGATAGGGCAGATCTACATAGCTGGGAACAACCTCTTTTAAGTCAAACCCTTTTAAGCACCTCTCGCCTGTGGATTGCTTATCTGCGGCTGGATCTGAGGCATAAAGGCACTTCCATGCCTGGTTTCCTAGAGAAAGAGCTCAGTAAAATTTGGAAGAGCATTGGAGATCTTCGTGTTAAACTTGTCCTGGTGCAGGAAAGTGGCTCGAGAGACTGCTGTTATACAGAAGTACTTCCCCGTAAGACAGCAGATTTCATTTAAGAACTGATAAAATTATGATGAAATTATGATGAAAATTTTATGTTCTTGTATCATCATCTGAGCCGGTAACACAGAACTGCTGGAAACGAGGCTCAATAATGCAGCCTTAGACCAGGTACGAAAAACCTGCACAGAGTAACCGGAGTAAGTTTAAGTAATTTTCTTTCTATATCCTAAATTATTTAAAATGAAGCAATATAAGAAAGTGTACAGCAAATATAGTTGTTATTGTCAAAATTTGATTCCTAAAGAAAAGTAGATTCCCAAATCAACATAGATAAAAACCAGCATCTTTCTAAAAGGTCTGAGTCCTACATCCCTGAGTCTCTTTGCTGCAAAACCGTCCAGCTATCTAGGCAACGGAGTATCAATACCAATAACTATGTCAACCCTCTTGTCACTGGAGATGATGTAGGGTGCCCAGCTTTTAAAACCTTCAGTTAATATTGTAAAACCTTGGTGTAAATACCTGCACTCCGCTTCTGCCTGTTTGTTTTCTGACTGCAGTAGAACTAAATTACTTGAAACATTAGGGAATAAAGCTGTGGGGTTTTTCATTTTTTTGTTTTTGTTTTTTTCCCACAAAATTATGTACATTCCTTATCCTGAAGTTGAAGAAAGTAATTAGTTTTAAGAAATTGACAAAAACCTACAAAAATTTCTGTGCCTTTAGAGAGCAGTAAACAGGATTGCATCTGAAACATTTTCTTGTAGTAGGCAAGTGAAGGACAGCTTAATGATCTGTGGAAGGAATAAAGTAACATTTAGTGTGAAAAATGTTTATTAAATGTCATACGTTCGTAAGATGAGGGAGCTATTAGCAATTCATGTAATGTTTCTGTGAGGCTGGTTATATTTTACAGACCCATATTACCAAGCACCCATTTGGAAATAATAGTGCAAAAATCCCTACAGTAATTTCTGAGAAACTCATAGGCTTATCCCATCTTAACAGACATTTTGTGTCACTTACTGAACCAGAACAGGATTGTTTCACCCACAGAATGCTGCAGTCAAGTGAAATCTTTTACACCTATGACAAGATAAATAATCTAATTCATACACATGGTTCCAAAAACTTTCCAGATCACATGTTTTGGAAGTCATGGATGTGCTTTTGATATAATATGATTCCACTTCCCTCTCCTATTTAGCTTTCTGAGACCTTGTTGCAGCACAGCTGGGAAAGGACCAGTTTTGCCAGAGTAGAGGTTGGTGTTTCCAAAGGACTCTGCTGCACTAATCATGCCAATTGCTATTGAGATTCGGTGGAAGTGCTTAATGAGTGAGAACATCCCAGTTCAACGTAGATAAATGCATTTAAACCCATTTGCCAGCATTCCTGCAGATAATGGCAGGTCCATCTGCAGAGGCAGCGTGATGCCACTGTGCAGACCTGGAGCAGGCTTGAGAGGCTGGACCAGGAATTCATGCAGGACAAGTCTGGGCTCTGCAGGAACCGTTGTGTTAATGAAACGACACAGAAGGATAGAAGAATATATTTCTCCATAGCCCAGTTCTCCCTGTGGTTCCTCAGTTGTGACAGTGCTGCAATCACCTACTAAGCAGTAGAGACTGCGAGACAAATGCAGTCATTGTCATATCTGCTGTGGAAGCCCAGGAAAAGAATTCAAAATCGTAGAAGT
Organism: Hirundo rustica; assembly: GCF_015227805.2. NCBI lineage: Eukaryota > Metazoa > Chordata > Aves > Passeriformes > Hirundinidae > Hirundo > Hirundo rustica. The sequence continues at coordinate 10,182,501 of NC_053457.1, read as the reverse complement.
CGGTCACTTAGCTACATCAGTGTTTTGTTCTTGCGCAGTCCTTAGCACAATCAGAAAACCTGGTGTGTGGGGTTGGTCTCTTAGATGGGAATATAAAATCAGTGTGGTGTGTGGAGCCAGGAAAGGCAGGGGTGGGAAAGAAACTTTATAGGAGATGAGAGGTTTTTGTAAGGAACAGGAACATAAAAGAAAAGTCACAGTTTTTGCAATTGCGCTGTTGACACAGATTTACTGGTGTGTCAAAACTGCATAATATCAGAGAAACCTTGATTTTTCTGAGAATATTTACCAGACTCATTGGTTATAGTAGCTAATGCTGATGTCAATAATCAGGTAAACCAGACTGTAATGTGCAATGTTTACTGCAGGCTCGTTGTGCCAGGGGAGGTTGATCTGACAGTGATCACACAGGTTTATCATTTCCAACATACATTTGGAGCAAACCTCATAAATAACCTTGTCACCATCAGCTATGGGGTCTATCGGGCAGCTTCTTTGACATTTGATGTAGTTACTACTTTTCACAGAAACAGGGCTTACATTTTTAACAGATAAAGAAGGCATCTCCCAGTTGTCTGAGTGGAGGCAAAGTGTTTTGTGTGGATATCCTGTTTTCTTGCTGGCACTCTGGGATAAATTAAAGTCCTTGTATGTGTTGAACACTTGTGTTGATTTATGGATGCTGAGAAAATCAGTAAAAATATATCTCCATATAGCAGCATTTAATATCTACCTGCTTTCTCATCTCGTTGCTGAAAAAAACGGGTTATTCAGAGAAAAATAAAACTGCTGCGTTTGTCTGACACTTGGTGATAAACATTTTGGTCTGAATCTGATAAAACTCCTAAATATATTCTGCAGGTGTTTAATAAGCTTAAAATATAGTATCAATAGGCTACTCACTGATGCAAAATTAGACATGTTTATTTCTTCTGCTGAATTTGTAGCTATAGTAGTAAAAATTAATCCGTACTGATTTACAGCATTGTGAATATCAGCAGAGATTGCTGATGTTGCTTGGTGAGCCTGAGTTCTTTCCAATTAATACACAACATGGTGCCTCAAAGAGAAATAACTTAGTTTATTAGCTGCAGAGATAATTTAAGATCTTAAAAATTAATGGAAAAGAGATAAGCTTAATCCTCTGAGTCTGAAGGCTGCAGGGATTGTAAAAAAGTTGAAATTTCTGTGTTGTCTTGAATCTGAACATGGGAGCATTGCTATTATTTATTTGCAGAAGCTGAAAACAATCTTTCCACTTTTGCAATGAAAATCACAGCCACAGGCTTTAGTCATTCAAAGGAAAAGAAAATCAATAGTTTATTCCATTATTCAGCACAGTGTAAAATGTATATAACAAGAGGTTTTGATGGATGTTTTTCAAGTTTTCCTTTGTTACGGAATTGATAGTGGGTGAGGGGATCCTGTCCTTAGGCTAAGTTATAATCTGTCCACAGCCACACAAATACTCACAGCAAGCCTAGGGATTTTCCCCTCCTTTTTATATTTTTTTTTCATTTACAAATAATTGGATAAAGCAATTAACCTTTACATTCTGTTTTCAATATTTGCTTCTGTACATTGAGGACTTCAACTTGGTTTAAAGTAAAATTAACTGCATCTATGCAAATTGGGAGTGTAAATGTTCTTTCATTGTTTACACTGAGAATATAGCAGATTGTGAATTGGGTTTTTTTATAGATTTATGGTCTTCTTTCCTTCTAAGTTTTTATCATTTCTTTAACTGTGATTTATAATTTCATGAAAAACAGACCAAGTATCCTGTAGGGGATGTGTGGATGTATGATTTTCTTTATTGTGTCTAGACATAGATGGGGCAAAATACCAAAATATTCTGTGTACTTACTATTACACCAGTTAACGTGTAGTGAGCAGCTACCTGTTGCCAGGGAAATTTTTAATCTTGAAAAATTTTATTAGTCTTCTTTGTCAGAGAGGGTAATAGGAAGGTCCAGGTAATTCTTGAGTCAAGATCATTTTCAGGATTTAGTTTGATCCATTTTTAAATGTCTCAGAGAGGGAATTTTCTGTCATGTGCTTCAGTGACGGTATTTTAAAAATCAGTAGTTGAACTATTTTGATTTTTTTTGTCTCTGATTGCTCTGAACAGTCTCAATCAGTTTTCCAACCCCACCGAACATTTTGAAGAGTACTTCTGTGTACATTAATTACAGAAACAAATTACTAGAATTTCTCTAAAGCAAACAGCAAAATCAAATTTTATGCTATTTAATAACTGAGATTTTTAAAATACATTATTATATGCTGTTGCTTTTACTTTTTTGATATTAAAAGCAAAACAGACAAACAAACAAACAAACAAAAACAAAAAAACAAAAAAAACAAAAAAAAAAACCACAAAAAACAGCCAAACTCTGGGAGCATTGGTCAGTTTGCTTGTGAGAAGAGAAGAGAAGATAGAAGCAACGAACCTTTGCTGCTGAACAAGTAAATCCCTTGTCCAATTACTCTGCATGCTCACATGCAAAATGAAGCACCAAAAATAATATGCTTCAAACAAACTCTATAGTTTCCTATCTATCTGTCTATCTCTGTAACTGATTGTGGTTTTTGCTCCATTAGATGTACAAATGGGCTGATAGCCATGTGCTGCCAAACATCATAAAGCACAGTGGACAAGAGAGAAGCAGTTTCTGTCTTTAGGTAGTATCCTTATCTATCTGCTTTATGAACAGAAATGTTTTCCTTTATTTCAGACCAGGTTTTATTGGTCTTATACTGAAAAGTTAAACTTAGTCCTGTTACTTCCAGACAGATAATCTGTTCAGAATACTTGAGCTGTCCCAAGGTAGCTCCCAGCGTATTATCATGTTGCATTTTGTGTTCAAGACAATCATCTACCAAGGACAATTTAACAACTCTTATGAGTGTATTGGAAGCGATAAATTTCATTTGCAGAGGAAACTACTTTGCCGTTGCTCTGATTTCCTAAAGCCGTCTCCATGCCAAAGTCAGCTTGTCCTTAGAAAAGACTAAAATGTCTGTAGAGGTTTACAATGGGTACTTTAATGTCCAAGATTTTTCAGCTAGATTTACATGCTGAGTTTATATTTCCGTTCATAGTGTAAATATGACTAAGAAAGAAGCTGCAGCAAACCACAATCCAGACACAAGGCAGTCTGTTGTTTTGTGGAGCGCTAATAAATTAATCCATTAGTGACTGCAAATTGATTTTCTCTTGTCCTCGTTATCAAGTATTCACAGGTGTGTATGTATTTAGACAGTATAAATTAAAAGGGCTTTAATACTACCACCACATTACCACAGTGCAAGGACCATAAGGCACAGTATTTTTTCTACATCAAAATGAAAATGGAGAAATACTGATAAAATAAAAAATAAAAGTGAATGATCTTCCTATCTGAGAAATATATTAGTTTCAAAGAACTTAGCAATACCAGAAAGAAAGAAGAAACCACAATAACAAAAGTAAAATACGGTCGCATTATTTGGTTCATGACCCCATCTTGCGGAGCAGCGCCCACGCTTCAGCACATTTATAGCTCTCATATGCATTTTTTTTTTTTTTTTTAACTGAGTCCATTTCTCGATGGTGAATTACTTGGCACTGCACTTGCTGTGTCCAGGGAAGTGCTCTGCAGGCAGTTCATCACTCGTGCACCACGGCTGTACAGCAGTAGAGCAGTCCTTTGTCACACTGTGGATTGCCAGGGTCAGTACTTCACATTTTAGTGTTTGGTTCAGTCTCAGGTCACCGCCACAGCTCACATCCCCCGCCACCCCTGCTGGTTATTTCCTGCTGCCCTGTGTCTCTCACATGCACCTGCTGGGAGGGTTCTTGCTGTTGTTAAGAGGGGACAAACCCATCTCCCAAGCTGGAGCTTGCAGAGTGGCTGATTTGGGCCGCTGATGTCTGGTCACCAAGGGGTGGCACAGTGATGGTCATGACCAGTGCAATGTGTGCCACACATGCCAGAGTTACCATTTCCTTGTTTTCTATTTCCAAATAGCTGCTCACAGAGCTTGTTGAACTACACTTAATGATTGGGAGCTTGGATATTTTATTGTAAAGGTTTATCCCTCCGGACATCCTTTTATCGTAATCTGGGGAAATCAGCTTTGTCAGCAACATATATTATGCTGGTTGCTGAAGTTGTTTTCAAGGCACATGAGATATTTAAAATAAATCACCTGACATGTTTCCACCCTCTCCAGCTGAACATGTTTCCCAGGAAGGCTCCATATATTCTTGATTCTCATTTATGTGTATGCCACTCAAATATCAACTGAAATGCTTTTTTTTCATAGTTTTAAAAGAAAGGTTTGTTTTGTATCCACTTTTCGAGGAAGTGGTTGGCTGCAAATGGAAAACGTGTAGAGAGGGTATGTAGCCAGGTTAGGAAAGAAGGATTGTTTTTTTCAGCTGTTCTACGTAAACTTGAACAGATAACAGTGTATGATCTTCCTCCGTGTGTCAATATCCTTAGTTCCTTGGAGACCAGATTATGGGGCTTTGAACTGTGCTATTGTTTTTTAAAGTAAGGAATTTTCAACTGCATTTTGATCTGATTTACAGAAGGATGCAAAAGTGTGAATTGCATGTAGATGACATTTGCAGATTTCATAGGTACAGAAAATTAGACAAGGAAAAAAGCTACAAATCTCTGTAAATATAGTAGGTTTGATGCACTTTTGATATATTTGATCTCATGCTTCTAAAAAAAAAATCACATTCTTATAAAAATTTACATTCCTGTCAAATATTTGTACTTGAATGCAAGAGTACAGATTAGAAGACCATTACGTGGAATACATATATGTATGATTTTGAGTAATGTGTTTTCAAAAGGAAGGATTCATTTGTCACTAAACTTGCATGATGTGCCTTCCCTACATGCTAATAAGGCATTTATACCATATACTATCATCTTGTGTTCTTTGCTTTGAAGTGCATATTGTGCCTTCTGCGTGAAAATAAGATATGGGGTTTAGCAGCTGTTCCATAGATTTCTAATGCTAAGTGAACTGAGCAAGCTGATGCTCAGTGCCTTCTCCTGGGTGGATTGAAAGGGTGCAAAAGGTAAAGAATTCCCAGCATTTTCAACAGAAACCCTAATATTCCATGATCTGTCACAGGTACCAGAGCTGGCTGTAAAACAAGGCGTTTAAACTAACTGTTGGGTTACGTTGGAAAATCTTTTAGCTGTGCTATGTAGTTCTTAGAAGACTCTAATTTGTGATGTAAAAAAAGGTCCCTGAAATGTTTAGAAGTCCATGTGGTAATTCAGTCAATATTCTGAAAGTGTTAAAAGCTTTTCCTTCACTTTGAGGTGTCTTGAAGTTACTGCATCCTGTCTGTCTGAGGGTCAAGTTGGGAAGATGGGTTCTCTTTCCTGCTGTCAGGTTTTCTGGTGTGCAGCAGAGAGCAGACTGAGTCACATTGGGTGCAACGATGGCTGCTGCGCTGTGGTGAGAGCTGCCAGACTCAGTGGAAGCATTCCATTCATCTCTTTAGGTTTTGATCCCTGTCAGAGAAAACGAAAGAAAGAGCCTTGTCTAACTAAGGACGGTGGTTGGCATGTTGAGAGAGGAGTTTCAGGAGGATGGGAAGATGAAATCCCTTTAGGTAGCTGGCTTGAACATAAAGTCAAATGTAAAGGCATTTGTGTCCTTCCCTGAGTACACATCCCTTCGTGTGACAGCTGAGTGCCCTAAATTCCCACCTTAGGATTGCCTTTGTGGGGCAGGGTTGTGTCTTTGCTTCAGACCTGTACCCACACAGTGAGCCCTGACCCCGCACTGTTGCGCAGCACTGCCGTATCAAGGTTAATATATATTTTACTCTGTTTCTAACATTTCTGTCTCTTCTCTCTTTTTTCTTTTACATGCTTTCATGAGTATAGCAGACCATTTAGGAATTGAATTCATGGGTAAGTTTTAACTTCTTTTCCTTCCAATTGCTCATATTTATCTTGGTTCCTTAGTCCAAAGAACATGGATTTTAATGGGAAGACTCCCATGACCTCCACCATTGGGTTTTGGATTGGGTTCCTTTTATACTTACTGATTATATTTGAAATTATATAAAGGTTTAATTTTTCTCTTGTCCACTGCTATGGAGCTTAAAACCTACGTAATGATGTTACAGTATTTCATTGGTATTTAATGAAACATAGCATAAAGGTTATGTGACCATATCATCTTGAGGAATAGTGTTTTATATGTGATTTTAAGGTAGAGTTACTAACTTTTCGTGTAAAGGAAAGTGAATTCTAAATCAGATTATTTTTTCTTTTGTTAAGAATTTGTTGGCAATTACAATATTAAATTTAACTAGGCTTAATAAGAAACATTTTATTAATGATAATGCAAATCACAGAAATACTTTTAAGAAAAGATTCAAAGATCCATCATTCAGTGGAAAAAGTTTAATTGGTTAGGAAAAAGCTAGAAAAGGAGGAAATACTTGCTTCTTACAATTTTGGAAAAGAAAAGCTGTACTCTTGGCTCAGCTGCAGCTCTGTGATGTTTCCATAGCCTCAGGGAATGGCAGGCTTAACATAAGATCACCTCTCAGCTGGTGGTCTTCAGACTTGAGGAAGCTGAGATCCATCCTTCACAGAGTTAGCAGTCTTTCGTGTAAGAGCAGCTTGCATAAACCATTAAATATGACTGGAAAACGCTAGAATAAAAAGCATGCAAATTCCTATTGAAGTCACAAACCAGTTACTTTTAATGTGCTCTTTCCCTATTTTAAGTTTTACTTGATTTTCTTAGAGTTTAAAAGTATAACCTATCAATTTTAAGTGCCAGCGTGGGGATTCTGTTGGCCAGTAAAGTGTCAAGAAACCAATATGGTGATGAATATTAACTGCCTGGCAAGCTGCAGTAACAAAAGAATAGCCAGCAGGTTCAGGGATTTTTTTCCTACTGCTTTTGGATTTGTACCATACCTAGAGCACTGCTCTCTGTAGAGGACTGGTTCGTGAGGTCCAGAAGTTCTGTGTTTCACTTCACTTTATATGAGGCTTGAAAAGTGCCAGTGGAATCGATGCAAGTGTCTTCACAGCTGAGAAATGGTGACTTGAAAGGCTCTGCTTATATCCTGCTTAACTTAAATTGTGGGCAGCAGTCCTGGGGCATACAAGCTGAAGGACAAGCATATAGGTAAAAGAGGATAAGGAGTACAGATATATGGGATGCTTTGAATGAACCTTTCTGTAAGAAGCAGGAAAGAGTTACCCAAGAGGCAAAGCTGAATGATGTTAATTTTATATTGAGATTTTCAGTTTCTTCTCCTTTTTTTTAAAGATATCTCTTTAAGGCAAGAATTGAAGCTAATGCCTGAAATCTTGGCTCAGAGTAGTCCTGTCATATGAGTAGCTCTCAGATTTTTTTATTTAATATTGGAACCGATCCTGATGGCATAAAAATTAATGAAATCTTACATCTCAAACCTGAAAATATTATGACAGCATCCTAAAATGAGGCTTGAAGTTGTTTCCTGTGGGCTAGAAAAAAGCAGGTTCTGGAATTGTATGCAAAAGCAAAATGCTTGTGCTTCTTAAATCCTCCTCTAGTTTTCATGGAGATTTACTTAGGAAATGTAAGCATGCATGGAATCATTGCTGCACATGTAGCAAAGCAGAAATCCCCACCCTGTGCACAGAGTTCAGGTGACAATATGCTCATCAAATTAGGGACACTCCTGTAAAGCCACCACAATGAGTTTACTTCTGTACTCTAGAAAATAATAGCAATTAGTACAAAGAGTGTTTTCTAGCTAGGAAAAACAAGAGTGTAGAGATGGTGCTGAATTTAGCTTTGTTTGTACATAATCCAGAGAATGCTCTTTCTAATGTTTTCATTGCATTTGTGGGCTCAGTTGCCTTAGAAATTCCATTTTCATCATCGTCTTCAGAAGTTTTGTTTGAAAACCATGTAAACCATGTAACTTGGATTGCCAGGGCTGGCTGAATTCCTTACACAGCAGACAAAGCTGAAACCTCATGTCACTCTCTGTAGGGGTGTCCAAGGGTGCAGATTAAATGTGCACTGAAACTACACACCTACTTTGGGGTACATGTGCCAAGGAAGGTAGCTAAGTTTAATAATTTCCTTTTTTTTAAATTTTTTAAAAATATTTTTGCTAGACTCGCAAGGATCAGTGAAGTGTATACACACAGCCAGTCCCTTTATTGTCCTGTTAGGGAGCTGTGGTCCATGAATTTGTGTATCCTGTTGTAAACCAGTTGGTACTGTTTTCCCCCCCAAGCTCCTGTGGCAGCCCATTCCAGTGCTCAGTAGAGACACTATTGCTTTTCCATTACCTGTTGAAACCTCCTTCCTGCTGGACCCTTCTCTCACAAACAGTACTTTGGGAACAGGAATTATGCATTCAGTTTATGTACCACACTGAATTTTGTGTTAACCTCACTCATGATCTCACACCCCCTTTCCTGTCTGGGTGGTGTCAGGTTTGTGTTCTGCACAATATTCAATATTGTACATTCCAAAACTTGAACTCCTTTTACTTTAATATTGCTGCTGATACTGACTTTTACACTGTTTGTTTCGTTGTATGGACAGCAGAGACAAAAGCAGGCATATTAATGTGGCAGATGTGTTTTAAAATGTTTCAAATGTAGCAATTAATGTATGGTTCTAATGCATTTATGTGCAGCACCTTCCACATTAAATGAAAGCCAAGTATGTGGTCAAGGGACCCTATGTCCTTAAAATTGTGGATTGCAGCATTGTCATCAGTGGTCCAGCTTTATGAAACTTCTGGTGATAAAGAAATGGTTTGTACTTTCTAGTACATCAAGTCAAAAGAAAGAAAAATCTTGTGTCTGATTGTCACTAGATTCAATATCCATCTCTGATGCTATCTCCTGGACAGGCTTTGGGCAAGGTCTTTTAATCTGTCTGTGCTTCAGGTTCTCATTTGCAGAAAGTTTTTTCAGGCTTTCTGAATTTAGATTCCTCAGCTCTCTGGGGGATACCTTTCAGTACCACAGAAACTATTTCTTCCTGCAAAGAACAAGACTTGGCTGTGTCCTCTCCTCCTCACACGGGAGCAGAGCGGTGAGAGGAGAGCACCGTGCAGCTCACCTGGTCTGCTTTGGTGCCCAGTGTTTCACCAGTGAGGATGCATGCAATTTTATTCACATTTCCAACGCCAAAGTAAGGAAAAGGTGTCACTGTGTTCCTACAAACTGGAAATATATGAGCTGTATGAACAATTCTGTGTCAATGGGAAGCAGGGTGGTGGTTCCTAATGTGTATGTAAGCGAGAGTGATTGTTAAAAAAAAAATCAAAAGAAGCAGCTTTTATACAACAAACAACTAAGTGATGTATCATTAGCATTAGAGAGCGTGGGTATACAGGTATCTACAGTTCATAATCATTTTCTGACCTGAGTGGTTAACTGCAGCTCAGGGCTGAATGGTTCACTTTTCTGGTGGAAATTTTGATGAGGGCAATATCTGTGACAGCAAACATGGAGCACTTTGGAGCAACAGAGAGCAGCTGAAAGCTGTTGTGGAGACTGGCCTGGTGCATGTTCTCCCAGCTGCCCTGAAATCCTTACCTGAGAGTCACCTGTAGATGTTCTGAGTGCAAGCCAGTGTCCGAGACAAGGAGTTGCCTTTTTAACTCACTTCTTACACTGAGGATGAGTAGAGCTAAGGTGTGCTAAGGCATGAAACACAGAGGTGAGTATTGGAATAACCTGCTACAACACATGAACAAACATGACCGTTTGAGCAACTTGCCTACACCACGCACTCTGATGATCCAGAATGATAATCTTTCATGTTGTAACAGTAATTTATGGTGGATACAGCTGAAAATAAAGTGCTCCAATAAAGTGCAACAGCCAAGTCACTGACATTTGTGATGTCAAAATACAGACATAACATGAAATACTTTTCATCCTTGGGCTGCTTACCAGTTAAACCAGTATGAATGGTGTAAACAATATTGATGTGATATTCTCAATTTCCCCATGCCTGAATTACAGAAAACCAATGTAGCGGTTGTTATATGTAGTCACTGCTTTTAATTTGTTTATTCTTAAGGCTTAAACAGAAAATTAGTATTTTTCCTTAGAACTACTCATCTTCTCTGGAAAAATCAGGAGCTTCACTGGAGTCAATGGAGTATGAATGGTATATAATAGCTAGTAAGTGCTGAATCATTAAATAGCATTTAATTGAGCAGAGCAATAAAGCAACTCAAGAATGGGATCCTATTAAACTTTATATATCTCCTTGCAATGACTACAGTGTGAAATGTATTCAGTTTTCTGTAGTCTGAGCAGCTGTTAACGCTGGAGATGATGGGGCATGCTGCATTTTCACTGTGCCTATTCTCACTGTCTCCTTGTTGTGCTGAGATCATGTACACCTAAGACTCTGGGAATACCTGATCCAGTTAACCAGATTGACTCTGTGACCTTGTGTCATGCACTGTGACTGATGCATTTTGATTTTTACAAACTGCAGAAGTTGTTTTTGCTGATGGGCAGGATAAGCTATAGTGCAACAGCTTAGTATTTTTCCTGAATACCAGAAATAAAAAGGCAAAGTTCATTATTCCTTGCACAGCTCACAACAGGGACTCTTTCCTTTGAAACTCAATGTTTTGCAGCAGCAACCAGAAAATGATAATACATAACGAGTGTTTGCATGGATGGTCCTTGCCTCAGTTACCATTTAGAAGCTCTTATCTGTCACAAAACTCTGTAATGCTCCAGTCCTTGCTGGAAGAGAGGATAGATGTTCAAATACATGAGCAAAACCGTATGTGTTCTAAAGGATATCTGTTTAAAAAAATAAAGACATGAAATTCAACTTTCCCTGTATTCCTTTTTAACAGTATAAAGCAGGTAGATATCTTTCTGATAATGTGGCACACTGACTGTCTTTATGCTCCTGTTTGCACAAAATCTCATTAGAGATTCTGATCACAATCATATCCCGGAACTATGATGCCATATCTTTCTAATAATTACATTGTTATTGACCAATAAGCATTTAAAATTTTTCATCCGTGCTCTGTTGGTAACTTTCTGAAGAACTAAGAAGAGCTGTTCTGGTAGGCATTGATACTTGGAGTGTTTACTACCGTCATCATCGCTCCTTGAATCCCTTTGTTCTTCATCCTGCCTCAAATTTTCATTACCTCCTTCTGGTTTTTTATCTTTGCAAACTCAGTAATGACTTTGCTCTTGGGACCTCTTCCAAATTCACTAAAGGCTTTGCTCTTGGGACCTCATCTTTCACTTTGCCTTATGAAATACCTGTCCTTTTAAAATATGTTGCAAAATAACAATAGCATCCTGAGGCAAGAAATGGATTTAGAACCTCAGCACTTTCCATGGGATTCACTTAGCTGGGAAGAAGAGTCATTTATCATCTCTAGAGAAAAGAGACGTGAGCAGCAGAAGAGAGAGTTTTACAGAAACAGCTGATGCCTGAGTGCTGTAAGAGCAATGGACGGGGCAAAGGTTCCTCAGGGGCTGCGGGAAGCTCTGCCAGTGGTTGTACCTGTTTAGGAAAACAAATCTCCCAGATGAAAGTCAGCCTGCATCTGGTGCGTAAATTGCAGGCTGCCTCACATCTTGGCTTAGTTTAGGGCATATGGTTCTGGCTTAGTTGAGAGGGAAAGATTTTTACCTAAATGTGTTGTAAACTGTCTACCATCTTTTCTGTATATGTCATTTTTCCAATTTATCTGCACTTTCTGTATTGGCAGTGAACTGGGTTGGATTAACTTGCATTGTTTCTAAAAGATTTACTGTGTGGTTAACTTATGTGTGTCACTAATTGCCTTATTGTGATGTTTTATCAAAATAGTAACTCCATGAACTGGGTGGATAAAATAATTTTAATATATATAACTTGCTCTGCTGACCTTCCCCAGTATTTGGTTTCAGCTGTTCTCTCTTACTGAAGCTCCTGATCATTTGTGATGAAACTTATGGAAATTTTTAAACAAAAACTGATAACCAGGTGTAGTGAAAAGTTTAGAAAGCCAGAGTTGGTCTGAGTTTTTGTTTGGCTGGGGTCTGGGTTGGGAGGAGGAGAACGTTGTGTTAGCTGGGGTCTGAATCAGTCTGTGAAAGGGGTTGTGCATCATCCCTAATGATACGTAAGGACTGTTATTCTGTCACTCCCAAGGTGAGTGTGGACCGAGTTCCACTGTGTGCTGATTGGGGGTAGGGGGGGGCACTAATATGATCCAAATGTTATCTGTGGGTTAGAAAAGAATTTGTGAAGCCTGTGTCTAAGCCTCCAGGTAAGTTTCTGTGTACCTCCCAGTGCCGGGTGGAAGCTTCTTGTTGATCCTGACAGGTTCAAGAGCATTGGCACCTCAGAGAGAAAGCAGCGTGTGCTTCCAGGTGGGGTTTCAGCTGAGGACACAGCATCTCATCTGCTCACAGAGAGGCTTTGCTGTGTCCTGTCTCTACGTTCACATACCATGTGCACATTCTAGTTTGGGATTAGGCATGTGCCCTCGGTTCCTGCACAGCTGGTGTGCCTCAGAGTTAAACACTTCTTATCATGAAATACAGGTAACTGGATGGTTTCAACACTGAGCAGACAGCTGTGTATTTAAATGTGACCTTATACCCAGTCAGTCTCGTAACCTGCATTTTGAATATGGTATTTAGGTAAATGCTGCGCTGAGCCTGAGGAATTGTTAAAACTGACACCACAAGGGCATGCTAATGCAATTAGATAACTTGCAGTGTTGAGATTTGGCCTTTGTTTGGGCTCAGTTGCAGTTTAACAAGATGCAAAAATATGTAGATAGTAACTTGTACGCTGCTGAAACAAGCCTAGCAGGGCAAAGGTGAGATCCACCTGTCAAAGGTGGTGCTACAGACAGCTGCCACAGGATCTGCCAGTGACACTTCACATTTCCAGTTGAGAGAGGACTGGGAGGAGGCTGCAAAGCAGTGAGTACCATCTGGACGTGTCCATGAGAACTTGGGATCTCTTGTTTGAGGGGAGGTGGGGGAGTATTATTAGTGGAAGGTTGTTCACTGTGTGTTGAGGTTTTCTTGACACAGGAGGAGAAGCTCCAAACACCTGATCTGTACCATGTTTATGCGGCCACAGTGAATCAGTGCTGCTTTGCCCTTTTGCTGCTCAGAGGTGCTACGTAGATGTCAAGTCTCATTCAGTAAATGGTGCAAGGATTTGGAAAGCAGAATGTAAGTATCTCAACAAATGTTCCATGGCAGAGGTGTGCTAGTAATGTATACTAGAGCTGTGTAGAAAAATCAATGGTTTTGACAGTGAACTAAATCTTTCTCTGTCCTTCTGTGTCCTGCCTAGAATGAGTAGAGATGGTGTCCTGCCAGTAATTGCTGGAAGCGGAGGAGAAGGGTAAGCAGCGTGGAAAAAATGGCAATGTGCTGCATAGAGCACTAAGTTATTGTTTCATGCACTGCCTTTTCTCTTCTTTTGCAGGAGCTGTAGGATGTTGGCGCATGGAGAAGCGCAGAGATATTCCCGCTCTGGCTGACGGTTTCTAATAAAGATATTTTTATTGTAATTGACAATGGTCTCATGATCCCATTTCCTGTTCCAATCAGCATTGGTTTATTCTCATTTCAAGCATGATTCTGCTGAAAAACACTCTCTCCAGTAGCCCAGGGTATCTATTGGTGTTGCTTCAGACTTAGCAACTGACAATTATCTGGGACAGATAAGCGTGAGCAGCACGAAAGGAAGAGGGGAAAAATAAATCCTGTGTATGAGTGTGCAGGTGGTGTTCTTGTATGCTCCGTTCTTAACAACAGTGCAAGTAATCTGAGAGCTTCTTGTACACTGTTACATTCAGACAGCAAATGAACTTTTTTTGTTTACAACTGCTGACTTTTCTTCTTTGAATGGTTAAATAAATTGCCATGAGGTATTTTCCTTTAGTATGGATCCAGATCCTTTTGGATCGTGTTCACGTAATTTACTCACTGCATTTATATCTATTGTGTCAGTCATCCTGTAATTATCATATTAATTAATATGATATTTTTATTATTTTTGTGCTAAGTTAATTATGTATTACTCCATGACTACTTCAGCAAGTAAATTGTATTATAATATAGTATTACTCTATGGTTATTTTTTTACATGTCTTGGTAATTTTGCATTTCACGTTCAAATAGAAAATAAAAATTGAAATATAAAAAAATAACCTGGTAATGGAGGAGCGTGAAATGGGACAGTATGTTAGTTCTCAGCAGAATTAACTAGAACAATTCAAGGTCTTCACTGTTTGATAGTGAAATACAAAGTAACAGGGAAGAGCCAGACAAAATTAATTAGAGGAAGCAGTTTATAGAGGAGATGAATGTTAGAGAAAAAGCAGTTTATTTGCCATTAAGAGCGTAAATACCTCTGTTGGTAGCTTCCCACACCTTACTGGTAATTGCTAAGTTGTTTCCTCATTGAAATAATGACCTTAGTCACCCAGAGTTCAAGGCTTTGGGTAATGCAAGGGACACATAGTGAAGCCAGCTGATGCATTTCCGTCGGGCAGTGCTGGAGGCTGCCTGCCTAAGCCTGGCCTCCCTCGTGCACTTTCAGCTCCTGCCAGTCCTCTGTGCCGTGAGATAAAGGTCTTCGGTGCTGTAAAGACTTGAGTATCTCAGTGCAAGCCAAGAGTATTTAAAATTGATGCCTACAAAGACTTTGGGTGTTTTCAAAGTGTTAGCTGACTGTATGTTTTGAGATTTTCAGCGTTGGACCTAATAAGAGTCACTTTTGTGTTGCACGTGGAAGTCAGTGGATATTTTGGTATCGTGTCTGCTATTTCTAATAGAACGTACAGAACCTGAAATTGGGATCAGCGTGGGACTAGACTGACATATGAAGTGAGCCTGTCCTTTTCCTGACTGGCTCCAAATTACCTAGATCTACAAAGCTAGATATATCTCTCAACAGCAGTTACAAAATTGAGTATGTACAAGTAATTTGGTGCAGTTGTGCGAAGCTAGGAGTATCTTTGTTTGCTCTTTTGAACTTCCATTCTTCTACCTTTCCTCTTTTGTACCTTCCTGATTGTGGGTTTGGTTTTTTTTGTTTGTTTTATCTTGCTTTGTTTTTAATGTACCCCTGTGGACCTTCTTTTTGGGTTAGTTTCATAAATCTGCTGATCAATGAACTTACTCTGTTTTAAGTGTGTTGCTGTTTACAGCAGTGACTACAAATCAGTTGTATCACAAAGTGCTCTAGCTTTAAGGGAGAGTACAGCGTGCACACACTGAAGTTTTACTTGTTTATTATCATTATGCCCTCTACTCTACCCAGAAGTGATGCAGCATTTGAAAAATGGAAATCACAATGCACACTAACTTTACCAGTTCATAAAATATGAATGCTTAGAAAATGAATACAGCAGTGTTAAATACAGTTAATCAGCTTTAGAAAAACAAAAATATGTATTTATCATTATAATAGGTACATGCATGGCATATTAATGAAAAATACCAGATATTTCATTTTCTGTGTTTATTCTACACTGTGCTCATTACTCTCATTCAAATAATTTAAATTTGCTTTCAAGATAAGGACAATTTGCTGCTGATGGGGAAAAGTTTGGATGTCTTCTGTGCCATATTTTTCTTTGAGGCTGTGAAGTAGTCTATGCACTGAATATAAAGACAGCTGGGCTAGAGATTTTGTACATTACAGTGGACTGAAAGAGTAGACTTTTGAAATTGTTGAGCTGAAAATAGTTGCACATAGTGCACTGTTAGGAAGTGTATAATAAAAATATAAGACTTTATTAAACTCAAATCAACAATCTGCCTCCGTGAGATTGTGACTTCTGCTGAATTTTGCTACATGAAGGGTTTTTTATGCTTCTGTACTTTAGGTAATGCGTTTAAGTCAAGCCCAAGAAAGTGTCCTTGGTTGAGTGTTTGTTTAATGAATGATAAAGAAAAAAATATGAAAACAATCGACTATTTTATTTCAGTCAGTTTTTTCTTGTGACTCTAGTGTGTTTTAAAAATTTCTTTTGCCTGATGGAGTCTCTTTTCAAGGTAAGGTGGTACTAGAGCATCTCATTCTTTCAATTAGTGGTGCATCCTGTCTTGAAATAAGATGGCTGACCACTGGTGGGAGAAGGTGAGTGAATCCTATAGAAATTCTATGGAACAAATCAAGTCACTTTAAATTTCTTCTGTAAAGTTACTTAAAGGTGAACTGGAGATAAAAAGTAGATGTAATTGTCCTAAATTACGCTGTTTCTTTGAGGTTAAATAGGTATTCTTTTAAAAAAAAAAAAAAAGGTATTTTAAGCACATGTTCTAGTCAAGTTTTTATTCCAAAAACAAAACAAAACAAAACAAAAAAAAAAAACAAAAAAAAAAAAAAAAAAAAAAAAAAAAAAAAAAAAACAAACAAACAAAAAAAACTCATTTAAACCTCAGGGGAAATGTAGATATTCTGTTTTCTATTTTTTGCTGAACACAAGTGGTGATTTGTGAGAACTATGCTGGCTGGCCAATATCTTACTTGTCAGTCGTGGGTCCAAGGTTCTTATTTGACTCTGGTGCAATTGATGTGGACAGAGGATAGTGCTGAAAGACAATTCAAATGTATGTCTTGGCACTGATGCTGCTTTATCCAACATTTATGTCAGGAGTTGTTTTGCTCAAAGGGTGAGTAATGTAATGACACTGACTTGTTTTTTCAAGTGATTTGTAATTTTTTCTATACCTTTTTAGATGTGTCAGTGCCCATGTTTCATCTATTTTGATGGTTTCATTGCCTCAACACCTTTGTGGATTTGGTTTAGCATCTGTGGGCCATGAATCAGTTTGGTAATGATCCCATTCAGTCTGCTCAGCCATGTTCAGTGAAAGTGGAACAGTCCTTGTGCAAAGAAAATTCAGAATCGCCTATAAGTTTGCAGGTATAACTCTTACTGTGGCAAATACCTTGTGAATTCAGAACTGGAACATGCTCCAGACACCTTACTGGATGTCCAGCCTGTGTTCCTGGTTCTGGTGGCGCTAGTGTAGCAGAAATGGGACATTCAGTCAGTTCCCCTTCAGGAACTACGATGAACATGGTGGGAGCACTGTTCACTTTTTAAGAAGCCCGTTCCCTGCCTCCCTAATCCCCAAATTATGCTCCTTTTCCCTAAATCTTCCTTCAATTTAAATTTGTAGAGTTTCTTCTCTTAATATAGTATGCTAATAAAAAATCATGAAGATAGCAGTGTATGGCTCACTTGTCAGGGAATTATCTTCCCATAATACCTCCCATGATGTGACATTACTTTTTCTCCCATTCTATACTCCTCGTTTTATGGTGCCAAGGTGTGTACCATCAATCCTTTCATGGGCATTTTTTTGATCTTTATTGCTTGCTCAATCACTTTGGTATCTTCATCTTATCCTTCCTGGTTTTGCTCTCAGTGTTCTAAAAACTATGGATGGTCGTGTTGGCAGCACAGCAGCGCTGATGAACCTGCTTGCAAGGTCTTCTGCTGTTCAAAGGAGTCTGTGTCTCCCTGGCATTGCTCGTGTCACTGTTCTTGAGAACAGCTCTTTTACCTCTTTACTTCCTCTGGTTGTTTTCCTCTTCCATCGTTTGTCACAACTCTGCAGCCATCTCTCACTCCCTGGTTATTTTGGTATCACCGTTACTAATGGTGTCGATGTTATGTTTTTTTTCCCTTAAAAAAGTCTGTAATGTTAAATTTTCTGAATTATTCATAAGGCCCTATATGAACACCTGCATCTATTATTTAGAACTCCTTACTTCTTTTATGCTAGAGTCTAAAACCTCTTTTATAGTTCAGTAATAAATTTGAGCCTTCAGTTTATTCAGAGGGTTTTTTGGTGACCTCATGTTTATCTCCCAGCTCTCTTTCAGTTAATTGTGCAGAGCCCTGCAGTGCAAGGAGCTTCAGACTACTCAGAATAATTTAGAGTATCCCTTCCCTCTTTGCTGTCTCTGTCTTCGTGCACTGGCCTCCCTGTGCAGTATGTTTCAAGTGGTTCTTGGTCTAGAAGAGATTATTTAATAACATACAAATCTTTTTTCTCCACTCCTTTTCTTCAGGTCTTTATCTGAGAGTATTACTTGATAGATATTGCCTTTTTACCTTTAGGGAGGTGCTAATTCAATTTTTTAAAGTTGTATTTTGCTTTATGCCCCTTATTATGCTCCCACATGTACTTCTTTTATTTATGTTCACTGTTGTCTGAAACGTCTGTCCTCTAGAGCAGTAGTTGGTGTGCCTGTGAGTTTCCTACTTACTTAAAAAGTATTTGTTAAATGGATGTCCCAGAACCCCTGCGTGATTCAGGGTGGAGCCTGAAGTTCTCTAACCTGAGGCTCGAAGCAGGGACTACTCAGGTGCCACCAGGCTGCTCAGGACTTTACCCAGATTAATCTCAAAAACCTGGGCCAGCAAGACTCCCCCAGGCAACCTCTTCCAATGCTTGACTGTTCTAGTGGTAGAAGATTTTCCTTATATCTAGATAAAACGGCTCAAGTTGTATTTTTCTAGAAATACTCTGGAATAATGTATTTTGTGCTGCTTGATATTTTGTGATTCAGACAAATAATTGCTTATTGATACTCAGTTCTCTGCTTATTTACAATGCTGTGCTCTGGGTAGGTAAAAGAGAATTTAGTCTTAGTTTTGACAGTACTATTTTTCTTGTCCTGTTGAAGCTAAATGAGTCTTCGTTTATTTATGTCATTTTACTGCTAGAAAAAGTATGTGATATAACCCTAAAGTAAATTTCCCTCTGCAGCTTTGTAATTATCCAGGCCTACAGTACAATATTTTATCAGCTTTATGCAACAGCAAGTTCTAAAAGTTATGAGTTGCAGTCCATTGTTTTAGATGAGATCATCACAACTGGAATGCCGGGAAGTTGTTCTGTTTTAGACACCTTTGCTTATTTACTGTATGTTTGTGATACCGAGAATTTCTCACCTAGTAGCCGGTTTCACATCAAATTCTATATTTAGGCAAAAACGTGAAGGAACAGCTGGAAGTGTTGGGATTTCCAGTGGCCACAAAGATGTGCAAAGCAGTTTAACAGTCTTGACAGTTTACAGAAATACGGTGTTTAACCAGCCGTGGTGCCTCATATAAGAGCATTTAGCAGAATTCAGTCATAGGAGTGCCAAGAAACAGTAGGATTCACCAGCAGTTTATCCAGCTCTATGAAATCTTTTGGGTCTCACGTGAGGGAATTAGAAATCG
Organism: Hirundo rustica; assembly: GCF_015227805.2. Lineage (NCBI taxonomy): Eukaryota > Metazoa > Chordata > Aves > Passeriformes > Hirundinidae > Hirundo > Hirundo rustica. The sequence continues at coordinate 10,163,243 of NC_053457.1, read as the reverse complement.
TTTGATCCCATAATGCAGTCTCGTCCTCAAAGAGCCTTAGTAAAAGAGTTACAGGCTTCAGAGAATGCCATCAAAATAAGGCCTGGCTTTAACTAAACCACCTAAACACACTTTGTTCCATAAGTGCTTTCATTAACATACTTTTGCATTAACCTGAATGAGGAGCATGAACTTGAGAAGTGGGTTAACAGTCAGGATTGACTCCCACACCAGTTTTGAAAATGTAGGAAAAAAAGGGGGTTTTGATTGCTCTTATGCTGTTTTCCTTTCTAACATTGTCTATATTTAAATTGCTTTATTTGCATTATATATTGCAAATACATGAACTCTGTGAAACTTTTAATGACTTTAAAATAATTAAACTGCCTCTTTAGATAATATTTCTACTTTTCTCTCTTATTTTTGTGTTTTAACAAATATTGACACTTTTTTCCCCATCATCTAACTTGAATGTAAAATGACATAATAATTTTCATTAACTTTATTTTTCATTTTCTTCAGCAAATGATTATGCATTGAATTCTTTTATTCACTGAGAAACCTGAATGCAGCTGTGTGAGATTTTTTTTTAGTTAGCCAAACAGAAAAAAAAAAATCACAGAAGATCTTTCCATTTTGGAAACCAAAGGTAACCTTTTGTGCTTTTAATGACAGTGTTGTTTGTTAGGTTCGTTGCTTGTGGTATCTGTTAATTTTTTTCCTGCAAGTAGTTAGAAATATTTGGTAAAATACCTCTGCCATCCTTGGTCATGCCTGACCCATTTAGTTGGGAACAGCGCAGAGGGATCTGTCAGAGGCCAGGGTTGCCCTGCAGAGCCGTGACTCCGCGTGTTTCATGGGAAGGTGAGCTGGTCCTGGAGCACAGGTGAGAACAGGAACAGGGTTACAGGAGGGCATGAATTCACTGAAGGGAGTGATGGCAAGAAACAGAGAATTTGGACCATAATTTTGCTTTCTTAACCAGGAGGAGATCTATGTCTTTTTGAAGAATTTTATTCTGCTATGATCCTGGATATAAACATGAGATTTTTCTTGTGCAGTGCGATAAAATTCTTGGTTGCAAACTGATTGGGAACTGTTTGTATACAGTTAGTGATCAAAAGTAATTTCAAATAACATAATAATTCTCCTTTACAACTTGACAGAATTGTATCTGAAATGAATATAAGTGATTAAAAAGATATGAAAACCATACTTTTGTATCCCAGGTGCTGCAATAGATGCTAACTCGCAGTTCTAATAATAATTACTGAGAAATAATGTAATTGTGATTTCTTTATGTAATCTGGTATACACATCTTTTTATCATTGCCTCTGTCAAAGATTTGCTTTACACAGTTGGGGATTGAAAGATAAATGCCCCCGTATCTTACGAAAATTTGTTAAGTGGCTAAATGTATAAATGCACTACTGCATAAAATAAAATAAATCTTAATTCATGATAGAAAATCTCAGAGGAATCGGTTGTTCTAAAATCCAAAGTTCTCTGAACAAAAATCCAACTCAAGAGTTGTAAACGGAAAATTACTCATTTTAGAAATTCCTTTTGTCTGTGTGAATATTTAAACCAGCTGTCCAGTATATAGCTTCCTCCTTTATTTCTGTACGCCTTTCTAGCTTTCTATTTTCACAAAAGCATGTGCACACACACTTAATTGACTTTTTTTTTCCCATTTATGTTATGCACAAAGTCACAACTTCTGATTCATTACAATCTAATTTACTGGTCTGATGTGTTGTGTAATGATCCATCCCATTTTGTCCAGGCACATTTATAGCAATGTATGAAATCAATGTTCCTTTCCTTAAGAATGCTGTTAATAGGGACCATGATGTTGTGGGTCCTCTGCTTCTTGGGGTTTTTTTTGAGGAACAGAAAGCAGAAAGGAATCACTTCAGGTCTCCTACTACTAGGAAGTATTACAGAGGAAAGGGGTTTCTTACTGTAAATTTAATTGTTCTTGGTTAATAAGTTTGTTACTACTCTAAAAATCCCAAGTACCACACGGGTAAGAGTAATGCAGTTCATTAGTTTAATGTCACTGAATTAGAAGACCTCAGCTCCTGAGATGAAAAGTCAAACAGTCCATTACTAGGGAAAGCAAAGGCTGTGTGTGAGAACTGCTTTGGCAGCAGTGCTCGTATTCCTGCATCTGCCTGAAGAGGCACAAGTGCTGTGCTCAGGAGCTGAGCTCACCCGCTTGCCACACACATCAGGGTCTGTTCTGCCTAGTTTGTCTTAGACAGGGATAAATAAACAACTGAAGCTGTGTCCAAAACCACAGGGGTACCTTTATGAAATAATCAAAATGCCATTTAGGTTTAGCTGTTAGTGTTGCACTTGGTGTTTTCAAGAGCATTTTTTATGAATACACTGAAGAAATAATGTTCTATTGTCCAAAATACTGTGTCTGAAGTGTCTGAGCCCTTCTCTTTGCTGCTGTGCCTTTCTGCACCTACTGCTAAATTGCAGTTTTTTAGGGAGGAGACAAGTAGTATCTGAAAAACACTCATGTCTGCTGGATTGCTTCCCGGTGCTGTTTGCTCAGCACGGAGCGCCATGGATCAGGGTTGTAAAACGCTGTCAGCCCTCATGTTGACCCATGTTTTTATGCCAAATCGTTTAAGACAGAAGCTGATGTAGGCAGGAAAGGTGAAATTAGAAACAGGGGAAAGTCCAGTGCCTCTACAAGAAAACAAGGTGAAGCCCCTGCAATTGTTGGTTGGTGTAATCAGCTGGAAAAGGCAGCAGTGATCCTATGAAACACTGTGATTGTGATGCTGTAGAGGGAAAGGGATTGTTTCCTGTTGTTACCCCGAAAGCCAGGTCTGGGAATGATGGTTCTTACGGCAAAAGTGAAGCCGGGAGTTTTGCTGAGGTGACAAATCACTGAGTGCAGCAGCTGAGTCACAGAACGAGTGTTGGTCTGGAGAGAAACATCAATAAAATGTGCCTTGTGGATCAGGAGGGGGGTGAAGGCTGTTCAATGTGGGTGAGACCTAGGATGTCATGAACTGCTGCTGCAAGCTGCTGCTTTTGCAGTCGTGAGAAATGTTTTTTCTGGCTGTTGTGTGCGTGACGTGGGATGTCTGACTCAGAGTTCATGGCTTTGTACACTGCCTAGTAAATGTACCATGGCAAAGTTTCCCCCTTGGAGTTTAATTAATTTCCCTTCTCATGCGATCAAGTGTTCATCATCCGTGTTTTTATTGATATGTCTATTTTTGAAAATGAACTCATCTTTTTTCCTTATTTAATTTCTGTGACATTATGCCTTTTTTTTAAATTTAATTTAATTAATCCAGTTTGCCCTGGTAAAACTCCTGTATGGCCTCATGTACTACTGATTTAACATCATCTAAGCATATCCTCATTTTTGGGTGTTTTAAGGGATACTTGTGCTGAAAGTCTACTTGCAGAATGTATGGAATTTTAACAGAGACAATTATTGTGTCATATAATTCGAATCCACAAGAGCAGTCCAATTTTAAGGGACAATGTGAAATTAGTCACTCCTCTCCATGTCTTCCACAGAAAATAGCTGATGTTTTGTATGTTTTGGTAAATGTCACACATTGCCTGTTTCAACAGCGGCAGATGACAAGGCACTGACCCCAAGCCCTTATCGAAGTAAAGTTTCCTGTAGCTGAAGTTGAATCAGAGTTGGTTTACATATGGAAAAAAATACAGTATATAAAAAATACAGCACTGTAGAAGAAGTTATCATAGAGAAGATACTAGGAAACCATTTATCTGCTTATCCATCACAGGTGAGTTGTAGGGTGAAAGCAAGGCTGCGGCACTTAGAGCCAATACTTGCAGCATGAAGGAATGAAGCAACATCCAAAAGAATAACTACAGGAGAGAAATGTGCCTTTAATTGTCCTGTTTAGGTGAATGAATCCTGCTTGTAAGTGCCATGAGCTTTCTCTGTACAGAGATGTGCATCTCCACAGAAAGCACAGTGTGGATTTAATAGGAAGTTTTTGCTGTTGACTTTGAGGGAAGGCTTGGAAAATACTAGTTTCAACAGAGCTATGCTCCCTTATTCCCTTTGAGGACCTGTCCCTATTATTTTAATTAAAAAACAGCAGACAAAATCTGATCATACAGAGCCTTCTCCATACCATACCCAAAGTTAAAATTAATTCTTTGTGCTCAGTGTAAAACTGAATTTAGCAACCATGTCATGTAACCAGACCTTCTGCAGCATGCTCTGAAAGGCAGTGTCATGGGAAAAGCAAAGGAAGCAATTGCAACATTCACTTTTCCTTTTTATTGCCAGAACCGTGCCAGAAATGTTGTTAGGGAGCAACATTTAATTAAACCGTTATCAACTTAACTTTGGGGTATTTCATAATCTCACTCTTGGTGCTGTCTTTTTATTAGGAAAAGGCTTAAGTGACTATGAAATATAATGAAAGGCCATGGGGAGGGCTCTCATGCCACAAAGCTGCTAATCCACTGGAGACTTTTGTGGGAAGTGAGCATTTTTCAACAGCAATGCAGAGCTTTGAAGGTTATCAGGACCTTTTATCTTCTAGTCAGCTTTCTCTGAACTTGAAACTCTATCTGTGTGAAGTACATCCCAGCAAATACCCACTGAGCCTGAGGTGGAAAGACTAATGCATTGCTGCTTTTCCTCAAATGCTTTAGATCCCTGTAGCTGTTTATTTGCTTTGTGTAGCATGTGGGAGCCTGAGAGAGAGCCCAGGACGTTAAGCACAATACGCGTTCAGTGCTCCAGAGAGTTTGTTGTGCAAAGTGTTAGGTGTTGTTCAGACAGTGTGGGTTTGACACTGCAAATATAGAGATATATATCTGTCTTGACCTCAAACTAGAATAGAAGATCCAGACTGATCCAGTAATAGCAGGAGGGCAATATTTTCCTCTCAGGTTTGTTGGTTTTGAGTAAGAATCTGATCAACTGGGAACAGGAACAGTGCCTGCAGTTCACTTTCATATTTTATTTCCTATCATATATTCTTTTTATTCAGCATGGAAGAGTCTTTGCCATAACTGGGAACAGGGTGTCTGAGAAAATACTGACTGACTTTGGCATTTATACTCAGTCTCTTTTATTAAGCCTTGCAAAGAGCAAGGAGAACAGTTTGCTTTGTGAAGGAAGAAATAAACCCTGAGAGCATATGAGAAGATATAATTGTTTGAAAGGAAGTCAATACGTCATTTTTTTCAAGAAAACTTGTTGGCAGAATTTGGAGTTTTTTACTGCTGAACAGAGCTCCTTTGGTTTGAATCCTGCCATTCCTAACCACACGCTCCCAGTGATCACTCTAGGAGCTGCCATCTCCATGTTTAACTAAAACATGCCCATGTCAGGCATTTAATCCAGCTTTAAGTGACAGCAGTATTGGGCTGTCCCCAGCCTCATTTACTGGTGAATGATCATGTCATGCAAAGTCCATTACTGTCATTCTGCATCCCTGCTGCTGGGCCTGCCCATCACTAGCAGCTAACAAAGAAGCACAACATAAATTAGCCACTTAATTTATACCAAAATGCAGCTGGAGCATTCATTAAGCTCCTTGAAAAATCTCATCTCAACTGTCAAAGCAAAATACTTTCCACCAGTTTGCTTGGGTTTTTTTCTTAACAGTGAAAACTTTTCTAGAGCTTTGACTGAAGTTTTACATCTTAAATTTTTGGGGAATTTGGGAATTTAAATTTTTTAGATTTGGGGATCTAAATTTTTAGGCTTGTTTGCTGTACAAACAAGTTTTTACTGAAGATATAATGTTCCAGTGTGGTACAATAATTTAAATAAATATCAGTTCTGACTTTTTAACTATTGTCACTGTGCCTTCCAATGAGCTTTAAATATTGTGATCTTTATCAATTGCATTATTCCATAGGATTAATATAGATACCACTTGCCCAGGCTTACTGAGAAGTTCCATAAACCAGAGAGTGCACATTTTTTACTTGTTTTTTGGCTTGAGTCATTTGCCAACATCAGAGGTACTAAAATCTGCCATTCAGTGGAGTTAGCAGAGAACAGTTAACCCTGCCTGTGATCTGCTGTGTCCAGATTGCTCCTACCATTATCAGCAGTTGAGTAAACATTTTGGAGAACATAATTACCTCTGAGTGTGTTTGTATGTTTTCTATTTATAATCTCAAATCCTCTCTTCCTCTGTTGCATTCTCTTACACCCAGTTAGCTGCTAGAAAAAAAAATCAGTGATTTGTGTTTAAAATCTCAGAACTGGCGAATCAGATGCCACTGCTCATGCTACCAGAATGATGTTTTAAGTGAAGCTAACTGGATAATGTCTTAAGCACTACTTAACTGAAGTCCTCAATATAAAGCAGTGCTCCCTAAACCGTGACAAGAATTTTGTCTGTTCCTCAGCTGAGTTCCTCCTGACTGTGTTCAGGTGGAGTGGCAGCAGGATGATGGGAATCCCTGGTCTTGGTGCATTTATCCCTGGGATGCTCTGTAGCAGAATTAATCATGTGCCATTAACATATTCACCTGCATGGGGAGTAGACCAAGTCTTGGACTTGGCAGATACAAAATCTGTTTGCAGGGGCAGACTTGGAGACAGAGTGAGTTTTGCTTCCATTGATACAACTGAAGTTAATTCACTCCTTTCTTTAGTCAAATATTTTGACGCCATCTGAGTTAATCAACCTGTTCTTCAAAAAAATATTGAAAAGGTCATACAAATTAATATCCAATTTGGAAAAGGGATTTGCATTAAAAAAAAAAAAAAAAAAGGAACAAGAAGGATATGCGTATCTTACCTGAGTGCAATAACTGTTAAGTTAAAAATAATTAGGCTATGAGACAGCAAGTACCTCTAAATATAGGTAAAGAGCAATTTTCAGTCAAATATAGGAACTCAAGTTCAATTAATACAGAAGTTGGGATTGGGAGCTCACTTTTTTTTTCCCCCCAATTAACAGGGGGAAAAGCTGTTTGGTACAATCCAAGTGGTTTAGCATGCATTGCAGGTAAACCTGGTAAATTGATTATCTGCATCTCCCAAATAATTTCACTTGCTTATTAGTGATAATTGCTGCTCATTAGTGAAAAAAAGAGTTGTAATTGATGTGTTAACATCACAGAAATAGCAACAAAAAGCCAAACATCCCCAGGGTAGCATTTGTCTAAAGTTCTCCTCCCCTGGCACTTCACTTAGACAGCTTTGTGTTTTATTTCATGGTAAGACTTTCTACAATCTAGGCTAAAAAGTAAATTTTTTCATAGTATCGTCTATGTCACATGGCTATAATTTTCTAAAACCTTTCTTTCGGTGCTGTATTTTTCTCTGGAGAGGAAATTTTTTTGAATCACGTGAGAGTATTCAGTGGTCCAGAGAGCAGTGCTTAGTATATATGGCTGAGGAGGAAAAAATTGTTTGGACTGGATTTTTTTAGACATGTTTATCCCTCTTTCACTGCAACTTCTATTAGATGCTAAATAGCAGAGCTATTGCTGACATTCGGCTATTTGATTAACATAAAAAGGTTTTTGCCTCATTTCATATCTGAATATTTTTGAATATATAATACCCCTTGTATTTGATGCTGTCCTACGAAAAAATGTGTTTGCATTTGATTGCATTGCTGAATCTCTAGTTTTAGGGTATGAAAAGAGCAGTTTGTGCCTGTTAGAGAGGAGCAGATGGTTTTGTTTCTTGTCCTTGAAGAGATATTACAGAATTACAGAGTTGTTCTGCTAGTAGAGTTTTTCACTCTAGTCATACTATAAACTGGGTCAGGGACAATATTTTGATACTCAATAAACTTACATAATAAATAAAAGTTATCATTGATAGAAAATAAAGAAAATTCTAACCTCAAAAAAAGTTTCTGAGCTATGTTGACTTCATAGGTCTTAAAAGGTCCTTGTATGCTGAAATGACTTTTATATCAAAATGATCCAGCTTTGTTGCAAAGCAAGCAAAAAGATTTAATTGAATACTTAAAATGCAAAGCTAAATAGATTAGATTTTCTGTAAGCTTCAGAATTAACCCCTATATTAGAAGTATCACAGTTGTTTATTAATTCCTTTTTTAAAAGACTGTAGGTTAATACACAGAAACCAGGGGTTTGGATGAAAGATAAATATGCATGGCTTCAAAACTATGAGGGGTTTTTAATGTTTCCTTAAGAGCAGCGTCTGTGTTCTAATAGGTAGGATTCTTGTAAAAAATCTTTATAATTAAATAATTATAATTAGTTGTTACAGGATATAAGCATGCTATTTTTCTGTGCAAGTAAAAAGCAGATAAGGTTATAAGAAAACTGGTTAGACATTTGGTAATTTTAACTCTAGGCAAAGCTCTCATTTGGAAAGGCTGAAATAAAGTTCATATAGTACTTCAAAATAAATCATTGCATTATTCCAGAGACCTGCATTCCCATCTGGAGAGCAACAGTCAATAATAAAAGCAAGTTGTCTTCTGTTTTGTAAGCTAGGCAGATAGGACATACTGATATAAGGCAACTGAGAAGGCATTAAAAAGTCAGATTCTATCCTTCTGGATACCCACAAAACTTGAGTTTCATTGATGGTTGGTTTTAAAGGGTATTTATAATTTAGGAGAGAATCGAGAGTCATGTTAGAGAAGCAGAGTAAGGTACAGTAGGGTGTCATGCTGGACCAGTGCATACCTTGAACACTCATGTGTGCATGAGCTGCCTGATCCGTGGTTGGGAGTTTGTTCAGAAAAAGAAAGAGCTGCAGGTTTTTTTGTAAGAGAGATGCTTGGCATCATCGTTTATTTTGTTTCTACTAAACCTGAGAGGCTTTCCAGGCAATAAAATATTTTGTTCCCCTGGAAAAACCCCGGTGGCTTTTTGTGCCACTGACTTTTCTCAGGAAATGTACTGCTTGTTTTGATTGTACTACGGATGATCTTTCTTCCTGTGCGCTTGCTTCATCACCTAAACTTGCTCTAATTACTAGTCAAAGGAGATTGAGCTCACAGGAAGGGGAGCACCTGAGAAAGACTGACAAAAACGCACACGTGTCTGCATAAAAACCTGGTAATGTCTACTGCAAAAATCCTGGAGTTGAGCCCATATTGGGTGGCTCCAGTTAGTCTTTAAGACATTTAGGGTAATGTTTGTCCATGTTGTGTGCATGTTATTCAGCATCTCTTCTTTGATGGCAGCACTGAAGTTTCCTGAAGTGGCAGACATGCCAGCAAAAGTCTGTTGCATGTCAGCGCTGTAAGAAGTGGCCAGCATATATGTAGGAAGCACTAAGAAATCAAGTCTTCTCCATTTCTTCAAATCCTTCCTTCTTATCTTTAATCGTTTCATCCCTCTCTCTAGCTAATTCCCTAAAGTAGAGGAATACTTCCATGTGTGTCTTAATTGGTATCTGAAAGTGTTTATTCTTGGGCTCTGGAAGTGTAATAATTTAAAAAAAAAAAAAAAAAAAGAGGCAGCAAACCCAAAAGCCTCTAGACAGATATTTAAACTTTGAGACTTTCTTTATCTTGGATGTTTCTGCTCCATTATTCTTGGGAGAATGCTTTATATCACTTGTACCTAGCCAGCCACAAACCTGTTCTGTCAATTTCAACCCATTTCATATTAAAGATTAATTGACAAGATCTGACTTTTCTTTAACCATTGTGGAAGCTTTGGGGAAAATCCTAGCATGTGTTTGCAATTGCAACACATAGACCACACAAACTTAAACAACATGGTTGAGGTAGCAATAGGATTCAGATGAATTTACACAGACTTTCAAAACACCCTGAAGGGAGGATGATTTCACTCTTCCATTTCCTTTCCCAGACACTCTGGAAGAGTTACCTGGTAGTGAGCCTAACACCAAGCTAGAAAGCATAAAAGAGGAAGGTTTGATCCAGGGTAAATTTTGATCCTGTGTCTGGAGAGTGTCTCATGTATATTTGTGCTGCTGGATGTTGGTTGTAAATTTTGGAAATTAATTTTTCAGAGATTCTTTCAGAAGCATTTCCAGAGTTCCTTTTCTGCTTCTGGGTTGTGGCTATTCTTTGCCTGCTAGGGAAATGATGACAGACTTCCCTGCAGTTTGTTTAGCTTTTATCTGCAGAATAAAACTTAAGGACTCTTTTGAAAAATCCCTGTATCTTTCTCAACTATTTAAAGCAAATTTTTTTTCTGTGAGAATGACTTCAGTGAGAAGAATCTGCCAATAACTCCTCTCTGTCCTGGTCACAGAACTTTTGGAGCAAACGGTTCTCAGTTTCATAAAATGGTTCTACTAAAAATAATTGGGGTTCTTTCCAATGATTTGGCCTTGGTTACCATAAATAGGTTTGGATATCATTTTTTTAGCGTTCATACTGGTCTTTATTAAAAAATGTGATAAATCTGATAGTAAGCTACAAATGTACTGTAAGGGTTACCCCTAAATTATTTCCTAGTGACTGGTTTCTGCTTTTGAATCCACTGAAGCAAAAATACACACTTTAACACAGTCACTTGCTGAAGTTCAACATCCCATAAGTGGCCTCAATGACTGGATGAATTTGGAGACATTCACAGCATTTGATGAAGATGTCAGTCATGGTTCTGTCTGTAAATTCAAGTAATACAGGTCCGAAATCATTGCAGGACGTAGTTGGGCTCATAAAGCTGTGGAAATTCAGGGATTTCAAAATACCTGGAGTATTATGCTGTTTTTGTCAAAAGGTTAAAAACAAACAAAGTTTAGGGGACGAATGACTTAGTGCATAATTCCATTATGGGACAGATAACAATGAAACATGGAGCAGGAAAGAGGTGAGCATAAAAACACTGTGTATTCAGAGAGCATCCTGGTCAGCATTTCTGATTCCTTATAAAATGTCTGGTTGGAGGATTCACAAGCCTTTGCCTGGGAAAACATCTCCTTTAGGCAAACATTGCAGTTGCATTTGTGAAAATACTCTTATTGAGCTGAAATCTTTGGTTCCCAGTAGGCATCATCAATGAGCCTAATTGGAACACATAGGTCGGAGTTGAGTCTCTTGTCTGTATTTTCTGAGATCTAATTCTGCATTATTGGAGCCTTTGATGTTCCTTGTGCTAGGCAAGAATACCTGGAAATTGATTTTTAGTTCAATAAGAGCCATTTCATACAAAATATAAAAGGACCCCTCACACTTGAATGACAGTTCTTGTGTTTCTACTTTGTTATGACTCTTTAATTTTCTTGTATATTGCAAAGTAGACCAGAATCAGTCCCACTATACCTAGCAATTCTTGATTTACTCTGGGCAAGACTCCTCAGAGGTGGATTTTGCCAGTTAATCCATAAAAAAATACTTATTGAATGTTTCCAATTCAAAAGTGAGTCTAAACAAGATGGAGATATCCAGTAAGATTTAATAAAATCTGCAAGTGGGAAGAATTGGGAGTTGAGGAATGTCAGTCTGAAAGGTTCAATAGGGTTCCCATACTAATAACATAGGATAAACACATATTTATAAATATTTCTGATATATATCACATATATAAACAAAACTGGTTTAGAGGAAAAGGTACCTAAGCTGAGATTGGATGTCTCATTATTGCTAGCAACTGAGGAATCTGTAAATCCTTAACTTCTTAGGAACATTTTATTAAGTTCATTTATCTTAGTTCCTAGGTACCACTTCTGCATATCACCTCTGCATTCTCTGACAATACTGTTAAAAATGAAATTGATGGCAGCAATATGTAGGCAACTTGAAGAATCGTGTTGTTTTCTGATAGTTTATCTTAGCGTGGATATAAGACGTATACCCCAAGGATGATGAGTAAAAAGGGGTCATCTGAAGGAATTTCCTCTCTAGTCCTGCTCAGAGAGGCAAAACAAATAGGAGCTGTCAAAGAGGATTTATGAAAGGCAACGTGGAATTGCAATATGCTTTCTTTGGCTTTTGCAACACCTGACAGCAAAGGAAAACTTCAAAGACAGTTAAGATGTGCACAGATTTTACCTAAATGCCTTCTTGATAATTTTGCAAACTGGATTTTTCCTGAATTGATGACATAACTACCTAAAGCTGCTGGAAATTATGAAGGTAACTCATTTTAAAATGAGTAACTTCAGATGTAGGGGAGAGAACAATGACTTAGAGCCAGAGGCAGCAGGTTGGCCAGCAGGAAAGCCTTCTAATGTGGAATTTCCTAGCATGGAGACATCTCTGTGAACTTGTCACTCTTTGTCCACAGCCTTGGGACTGGAAGCAGCACAGCCTTCTGCAGCCTGACCTTTGGTGTTCTTTCCCCTTTTGCTTTCGTGCCATGGCAGTGCAGCAGCTGTTGCCTCTTCCTCACCATCAGCCTGCCCTCGGTCTCTCAGTGCTACACGAGCTCTTCAAAGTATGTCTCACCCAGGCAGGAAGGAAAACTGGGTCACAGGCAAGCCCAAGTCGGCCAAGTTATTGCTATTCAGCTGCTTTTGTCTGAGTTGTTCTCTTCAGCCTCTTCAAGTCTGCTTATTCTTTTCATTGAGCTGTACTCAGAGCTGTGATGTTTCAGCAGTGTTTGTTCAAGGCTCAGGACCCACAGCTATGAGCTGTCCATCATGACTGCCACAGAAAGTAATGTGAATATTTTTAAAAGACATGAGCCTGAGGGATGCAGAAAGGGCTGTTGTGCGAAGCGTGAGTCAGAAAAACACTTGGCCATTACTGCTTGGCAAAGTGAGCTTTGTGCTAAAATGTTGTGTTGAACCAGAGGTGGTGCTTGCTTCTGGCACAGTATTTCCATTTGCAGCTTTTTAGATAAAAATCATGACCAGAAATGTTACAAAGCACATCAGAAGCTGCCCTGTGCTGTCGGAATCACGATTGTGTATGACAGCTTCTGGCTTGTAAGACCCACCCAGGCAGTCTGTGTAGAAATGTTTATTACTGGTGCCACCACAAAGGCTTTTGTTGAAAACGTTTGACGTTGGTGTAATCTGTCCTTCAGCTTGCCATAGAGTGACTGTGTAAAGCTGCTTCCTTTCATGCAGTCAGAAAATAATTCAGGAGCTCCACAGTCAATTGGCCGAGTGCCAAAATCCTCCAGTGCTTGTCCTGCTCTGCTCTGCAGTGGTGTGATGTGTGCAGATTTGGGAACCACAGTATAAAAGAGGCATAAAACCACAGGAGTGTCCAAAGGAGGCCGTGGGGATGGTGAAGGGTTTGAGGGGAAGCCGTGTGAGGAGCTCTGAGGGCACCTGCTCTGTTCAGCCTGGACAGGAGCAGAGAGAGGGGAGAGAGACCTCAGTGCGGTCACTGCTCCTGGTGAGGGCAGGAGCAGGGGCAGGCACTGATCTCTGCTCCCTGGGGACAGGGACAGGAGACGAGGGAACGGCCTCGGGTTGTGCCAGGGAGCTTGAGGCTGGGCATCAGGAGAAGGTTCTTCCCCAGAGGGTGTGTGGGCAGTGGAACAGGCTCCCCAGGGCAGTGGTCACTGCAACGAGGCTGACAGAGCTCAAGGAGCATTTGGACAATGCCCTTGGGCACATGGGGTGACTCTTGGGGTGTCCTGTGCAGGGCCAGGAGTTGGACTTGATGATCCTTGTGGGTCCTTTGCAACCCTGGATGTTCTGTGATTCCACGAATGGGCACTGCATGGGCTCACTGGGCAGCCTGGCCCACCACCCAGCTGTCCTCAAGGGAAGAGGTTCTTCCTCACACCCAGTGGGAAACTTGTTTCAATTATTGTTTGTTTTGTGCTTCTGCCCTGCACTGCTGCTATGTTCTCAATAACCTCCTTAGAGTCAGAGATAATTTGGTATTTATTTTATTTTTGAGTCACTTTTAGCTTTAAAGTCATTGTGTGTGTCATTCTGGAAATACTTTTCCTATTGCTGCATTTAATTTCTTATTATTCTGTAGATTACAAGAAATGATGTTACACTGTATGGTTTCATATAACCATGCATCCTTTTGAAGTGACAAGTTTATGGATTTTTCTTACAATTTCTGTGCTTCACTCTTGGAAAAAAAAAAAATCAGCCCATGGAAGGGACTTTGAAATGTAAAATGATATCAGTAAAAAAAGTGTATTTTTAGAAAAGGAGAGAGTGGCCAAAGTTTATCTTCTCCTGAAGGATAGTACAGCATTTACATAGCTTGTACATGTACCTGCTTGCCTTTAAACATGTGTTTGTATCCCTTTGAGCTGCAATTTGCATGCACTTAAAATCCACCTAAATTTATTAATACAGAGAGATTGGACTATATTTTGGGTTTTGTATGTATCAGTAGGGAGGCCAGGAAGAGGAGTACCAGAATAATTCCTGTGTTCTCAGGCGCTAAGCACTTCCTTTTAGCTAGGTACACAGCTGGGGTGTATTACTGATGTCCTAGAACCTGTCAGTGCTGGAGGCTGGAGTGCCCTCCGTCAGTGCTCCTGAGGCACAGGGCTGTGCTGAGGCTCGCAGGCAGCAGCCCCAGCAGCCACACACCCAGACAAGCTGGCATTTGAGCAGCTGAGCTTTGGCAGCGCCAAGCTCATGCAGCAGATCCCTCCACGTGGGTGAGCGCTGGGAGCGCTCTGCTAGACGTTCTGTGGGCTGAGGGCTTCACTGTGCCTTAGCACTGCTGCTGCTTTAGGAGGCTCTGGGCACCTGCCAGTGCTCGCGGTGAACAAATGCATGTTATCCCTCCTGCTGGCAAAAGGACTGGAGGATTAAAGGAGGAGTGTAGCTGCTTACAGTCACCATATTTGCCTCTCTCTGTCTCTGCCAGCACAGTCTGGTTTTCTCTCTGATCATTTGTCCAGCCTAGACCTGAGTGTTGCAGTCGCATGGTGGGCAAACACGCACTCTGTGTGCTGGGGACCTGAGTGAAGGGGATTTGTTGGTGAGGGGCGTGCCGGTGCACTGCAGAGGTGAGGGACAGAGCATACCAAGCCACATCTCCGTCTCAAAGTTCCACTGGCTCATGGAGTAGGCAGGAAGGATCAGCAGAACAAGAAATGTGCACAGAAGTATCCAGTCCTTCAGTGCTGCAGGTGTCTGGGAGCTGTGAGTGGAGGAGGCTCGGAGGGGAGCACAGCCTGACCCACTGCTCTTGTGTGAAGGACACTCTGTCAGTCTCTCTCCTTTTGTCACATCCATCCCTGGAAGCTGGCTTGTGGGAAGGTGAGGCTTGGAACAAAAAGAAGGCAGTGCATAAATACATAGTCCTGTGCCTGCAGAGTCTTGTTCAGAAACTGTAGTACTTCAGTGGGAACACAGTGTCCCTTGTCACATCTTTCTGCATCTGACTAAGCCTTTGTCCTCACCCTCTGAGTCCTCACCCTCCAGAGCCCTCCAGGCAGAACATCACTTTGCTGTTTAAGTGTATGAAAAGCAAAATATGGTTCAAGTTATTAACAATCATTGTCTGTGCTGTCGCTGCCCTCACCACATTTTTGTAAAAAAAAAAAAAAAAATCTATAAATGCACCCTGGTTAAAACTGTTGTAGTCAAAAGAAATGGCACTTAATTATGATATTGCTTGACTTGCTGCAAGCTCCTGACAGTGTAGCCATCAACAATAACTGTCAAATACACTTTGGCAGCTCTGAGGTTAGCTGGAGGTTTGAGTGGAATGTTCAATACCAGTAATTGAGCAAGATATTGGGAGAAATTCTAGTGACAGGGCTTTGTTGATAGGAGCAATGCAAGCTCTGAGATCAGATAAAACATCAGCTGGGAAATTAAGATGTTATTATATTATGTGTTAGTGGTGCTTAAGATCTTAGGAATAAGAATCCTCATCAGCTAAGGAATTACTAAAGCAGAATTAAAGAAAGTTATTGCTTTATAAAGCCATAATAATTTTATGTAATAAACTTCTCATAAACTACATTTATGGAGTTACATATAAAATGACTGTCACTTATCCAAAGCCTATTGCACTTAATGGTTTTTGGATTTTTCCCTTTATATATGTATGCATCCTAAAAGTAATTGCCTTTCTTTGGAAAGGGAAAGGAGAAAGGGAATGTTGGTAAACTCCACAGTGACTCATGCATGAAGTTTGTATCTAGATATCCTTTCCTCTGGTTCCTCCACTTGCCACACAAAGTATGTCTGACCGAGGGCCTCAGGAGACCTGGAAATCTGAGCTCAGCATGGATTTTGGAGAAACAGAAGGTCAAAGTGCAAGAAGAGTAAAGGCAGAATAAAAGTTTCATTTTGAAAGATTTTTCATTCTGATGGTGGGAGAAATCTAAGATAGCAAAGACATTTTAGAAGTGCAGAACTGTGTGTGGTTATATGATTTAGAATAAAAAATAAGGACAAGAAGGGAAAGTAACAGAATCAGAGATGATGTAGAGAAGTGCCAAAAAGCAGCCAAAAGTTAAGATAGGAAAAAGGAATGAGTCATCATTCTGGAGCAGGATACTACTCCATTTCCCACACACACACACTTCGGGCTCATACAGAATTGTAGAGCTCACACATTCTGTCAGAGTGAGCACGAGAACCAGCTGGAGGCAATCCTGTGCCACCATGATTCTGCTTCAGCAGGGAGGTTGGACTGGGTGACCCCACCGTAGTGTTCCCTTCCAGCCTTATTCAGTTCCATGAATAATACTCTCTGTGGGAAATCCATGGTTTGAAAGGTGTCTAGGACCTGTCAAATAATTGATATCCTGCAAGAATGTATGTGGAAACCTAAGCACTGGGGGAAAAAAAAAAAAAATCACCAAAACAAAATCCTTCTGGAAAAATATGTTATTTAGTTAAAAAACAAACGACCATACAGTTGTAGTATTTTTCAGTCTTTAAGCTTTTGTTATTTATGCTTTGAAGCCTTTTGCATCCCTAAGATATGTAGTAGAAATTGGAGATGCTTGGAGCTGTGACTTTCAGTCAGTAAAAGTGACCTAAAGAATAAGACTTGATGGTAGATCAAGTAGATGGAGTTTCAGATATTAACTCGGAGGTTAATACCTAGCACAAAAGTGGGTTTAACTTTAAATTCAGTCGTGTTGTACATTACTTAGCAACAACTGCAACATCAGGGTGTTACCAACATAATTCTCATACTGAATCCAAAATACAGCACTGTGCCAGCTACTAGGAAGAAAACTGTCCCATCCAAAACCAGGAGCTATTAGTTTTAGCTATTGGTTCAGTACTGAGGCACTAGCAGGCACAGCTTCTGTAAAGAGGCTTTGCACCACCTAAACGTGCAGAGCACTGAAAGGGGTTAAAAACCCTTTTGCTGTTCCACTGGAATTTTCTTTCAGTGTGCTTTTGCAGTTGGTTTCTTTGGTATTACTCCATTGCCGTTCATTTTCTGGTGGCTGCGTGAGTCACTGCTGCTGGTGCTGTCCCATTCATGGTGGGTTCTCCATGCTCCCCTCAGTCACTGTGCCAGGAAAAGCACTCACACAGCACTGGGGTCTCTCTGGTGCAGTGTGAACACACGCAAAGCAAAAGCACACAGAGAGGAGATACTGGGCTCTAAAGTTTCTTCCCAGTGGAAGAATAAGGTGACAAATTGTCCTGCCTCATTGTGCTGTAAAGGTTTGGCTGTTTGTATTCACTGGTATCTAGTTCCTCTCTCTGTCCTCAGTCTCTATTTATTTTCCATTTTTCTTAGCAAGGGCAGAGCTTTCTGTGTTCAGAAACCAGTAGCTGCTTATGGGGCTAAGTGCTGATGGCTCATGGAGTTGTAACTGAGCTGGGTACGCTTGGCTTAGTGACCAGTGTCATTTTTGGCCTGTTCCCTTCTGTACTGAACAACTGATGACAAAACACCAAAGGTGCTCTGTGGGGTGCCAGCCCCCTCCATTTTAGACGTGGTGTGGTGTTTTGAGGGGAAGAGAAAGAGTTTATTGGAAAATGCCTGCTGGTTCCCTGCTTTTTCTGCCAAGAGCTGCTCATGGCTTTCCTCTGCTACAGCTCAGTTCTGGAGTACCACAGCATCCAGGGCCATGTGCAGTCCTTATTGCCCAAGAGGATTTTGCACAGATCTTTAGCTTTATATCTCAGACCTGCAAGCTTTCACTTGTGATTAGGGCAGGAGTTCATCTTGTTTAGGTCTAGCTGTTTGGCCCATAATTTCACATCCTGTTATTATGATACTATTTTTTTCAGTGCCCTGATGTATTTCAGTAGACATTGTCCTCAACAGTGACCTAATGTAAAATAGAAATGAAATGTTTCAGATCTTTTAGTGGTTTTTTTTTCTCTCCACCAGCTATCGAGTTTCTCTCCTGTGAGACTCCTGCTCCTTAGGGGGCTCTTTCTTAGCTTCTTATCCCTTTCACACATCAGCAAAAGTGCAGGCAGCTATCAGGCAGGAAGATTACTGCCACGGGATCACAGTCTTAGGCAGCTTTACCCTTTTATCATAAGTTTTTTTCGGTGTGCTCATTGTCTAAAATATCACCATAGATTTTTAGCTGTCAGCCTCTATTACCCAGATACATTTTTTCCTTTATGTCCATACTGAAAATTAAGTTTGGGAAGGGAGGAAGAATGGCCTTCATATTTATCTTTCTTTTATACTTAGAATACTCAAGTTTAGACTTGTATATTCAAGTTGTATCAAAAATAAATAAGAAGAAATGTTCATATGTAATTTTAATTCTTATTAATATATAATAGAAATGTGCTACAGGTTGGCATACTTGGCGTATTTTTGCAACAGTAGAAAGTCTTTGACAAACTTAGAATTGCTACAATAAATTCTAAAACTGAATCATTCAGTGAGGAGAATCAGTGCTCGCACACAGAGAACTGATGAGATTTAGGTAGTGAATTTAGTTAGTGACTGACCTCATCCATCTTGGAAATAAAATGAGAATAGATAAAGTTTGTATATGGATTGGTTTCTCTTACTTGTAAATTGTCAATACAAAAGAACTTGTAACAAGAATTTTTCTTAAAATGAAAAAGTTACCTCTCATCCCTTAGCGTCCTGTGGGGCTCTTTCAGGCCTAAAATTGAATGAATGTGTTGCAGTGAATGTACTTAGATATGGCTTTGAGAGTTTGTTAGATTTGAGTGCTGGATGTAGCTTGCACAAATCCCAAGCTACCTGCAGATAAACAGAAAAGATAGGTTCTTAGGATACCCAAGTTTAAATTAGTTTACCTTGAGAATTAAGATCTTGCTGTTTAAAAGTGATAATCAAATTTTCACTTTATAACAAGTGGTACTTATTAAGAATATTGGCACCTTCACTCCTGCTGTAACCATAGACAACACAAGACCTGTGTAAGCTTATACTTTTTTTTTTCTTTTTTACTTTTGTTTTCAGATAACTCTGCAGCAATTGGCTCATTTTATTTGAGCATATTTTTTCATTACTTTGTGATTGAGATTTCACCTTTTACTCACCAACCTAAAAATCAGACCTCAGCCTCAGAGTTACAGCACATACCTTCACACCCCTTTTCATGATGAGTTTATAACATCACACCTAATTCACTGCTTCCTTTTTAATCTCATGCAGTACCAGTGCCAGTGTAGCACTAATGCTGTAGAATCAAAATAGGTCAGTCAGACATGTTGCACAGTCTTCCTTTCCTTTTCTGCCTTCTGTGTACGCAGGAAATGATCTCCCCAGCGCTAAATGCCAATAGTCAGACAATATAAATATCATGCGGTTGTAATGTATAATGGGCTGCATCTATTTCACTTGGCTTTCATTAAGATCCTTGTGCTGTGGACTTTCCTCTGGTAGAAGAAAATGATTTTGTTCATCTTTGTTACAATCAGAATTATCGAACAGTTCTTCCCAAGAGAGAATCACTGTGAAAACTATGAAATGTTTTATGAACTTTTGCCAGCAGAAGTCAGCTTGCTTTGTTTCCAGTCTGAGATGGGGATCTGTGCAATTAACCTTGACTCTGTCCTCTCTGTGAACGATAGCAGATAAAAACGTCTGCTTCTGGTTTGGGGACCTAAGTGTCTTGAATCCCTTTTAAAAGGGAAATTCTACCCAGACAGATGAAAGACTTAAGGAAGAAAACTTGTGTCTTTTAAAAGTAGCTGAGACTTAGAATAAAACATGATATTTTATGTGAGGTAATCCATACATCTTAAAGATGTTGGAACAGAATTGTCTGGGATGGGTTTATCTATTTCATGTATTTGCAGAGATTTCATTCCTTTAGAGATTAATATGTTTATATTACATTTGTTTATATTACATTTTGTCATGTTAATCTCTGCAATGGAAGAGGTAATATCCTTGTGGTTACAGAAAGAACAAGGGTCTGGATTTACCCAAGGTCAAAGAAGAAATTTGTGAGCTGTGCCTTGTAGCATCTCAGCCATTTCGCTCTGCCTTAGCACAAACCACAGCATATGGCAGAGAATCTGTACAGTAGGTTTTTGTAAGTGCAAGAACAGAGAAGACTCTTGGGAGAGTGGAATGTCTGATGCTGAGGCAATCACAGATTTTGTGGAACTTGCGGGCTTTTTTTATTCTCTTCATGAATTAAATTTAGAATGCTGTATATAGTGCAGTACTTCTCACACATAAATCTAAGCGTATTGAGAAACATGCTTTACCTACTCTCTTTTAACTTATGGGAATCCATATTTTATCTGCTGTGTTGATGCTGTGGATGAGGTTTCCATGTAGTCCTCCTCAATTGTTGCCTGTGGGACTTTGAGGCTGCTGGACACCAAAGAGAGTTTAAGTTGGGGGCTCACTTCAGAAGTGAGGTTCTGGCTCTGCAGGATATTCCAGCCCCATGTGGAATTGAGGTGTGGCAGGAGAGGACGGGCAGGACATGAAGGGAAGTGCAAAGAGCATGGCAGTGAGGTCACAGCAAAGACCACAGTGCCCAATTCGCCAAAACTGAGCTGCCTCTGCAGGGTTCAGTTTTTGCATGGGGACAAAAAATACCCCAAAGCCCTGCCTGCATGCTGCCTTGTAATCTGTGGAGGAAAAGCTGGCTCTGTGCACATGGAAAGCTATTGGGTTTCATGCGTACCAATGGCAAGATAAAGGGTTTCCTGTATTTATTTACAGCATGTTGTTACTTGCAATAATGCAGAGTGGGTCCTTTTAGGAGAAGGGAGTTAGGAAGGTAAGGGGTTGCTGGGT
This sequence comes from Hirundo rustica, assembly GCF_015227805.2. Taxonomy (NCBI): domain Eukaryota; kingdom Metazoa; phylum Chordata; class Aves; order Passeriformes; family Hirundinidae; genus Hirundo; species Hirundo rustica. Next base: position 10,142,243 of record NC_053457.1, on the reverse strand, counting down.
GCTGTTATGGTTTGTGCCTTTTGAGCTGGGAGTAAAAATTTCAGCAGAAAAATTAATCTGCACGTTTATTCGTTTTCATGGGGGGGAGGTTTCTTCATAGAGCAAAGGTTAAGTAATGCATTTGTATGGTAAATGTCGTGATTTCTCAGTTGGCTTGGTTTGAATAGTCAGTAATTATTCTCTGTGATGCTTGTGACCATATTGAGATTTTATTCAAAAGCCATTGAAATAAGCACAAGGGGGAAAGTTACTATTTTTGTTTTGTTATTGTTTTGTATAGGCCACATGCACAGTGCTGTTGTTCATATTTGAAATCCCTCTCAAAGATATTTCGACTCAAAACACACAATGGAACCAGAGGATCCAGTGATTATGGCTGGTAATGATACTGTGGATTTAGGTGCTGACAAAGCCTAACACAACTTGTTTTAATTTACTATGTTTTTTTGCTCAGTAATATTGTTAGAATCGTACTCAAGGACCACATTGTACCAGCATTCTTCCTTTTATAATAAATTCACAAAGAAGAGGCCAGTTTCAGCTTACGTGCAGTAAAAAAACCTACCATATCCTTTAGAAATAACAGTCAAGAGAAAAATATGTCTACCCTACTCTTTTTAATCTTCCAAAGATGTATGTATATGCTTCAGTGGGTCTTTCCACATGCAGAAAGCAAACAGGGTACAGGCTGTAAGAGTAAATATTAAAGAGCAAGAGAATTAAAAAACCCCAAACCCCCAGTACCTGGAAAATAATGTCTACTTTTTTTCATAATGAACGTGAAATTTAACTGTGCCGTGAGCAGTGGGACACCAGTAGTGATTTTGTTTTTCATAATAGCAGCAAACAAGTGAGGTAACCTTAGAAAATTTTGTAGCAGGTTGGAAAACAAGAAACAATCAATATCTTAATTGAGAATGGGCTCCACGTGTAACAGGGCACACAGTGAATGGGGACTTTTCTTTGGGAACTCAGCCTTGCAGCAGGCACCATGTTTTGTGTGAGTTTCTCTTGTCTTTATGTTCTGAGAAGACCTTTCTTTCCATGATTTCTATTAAAAAAACAGTCTACATCTTAACAGTTTGCTACGTTACTTTTCAGCATTGTGGTTGTATTTCTCTCAGTAGAGGTTGTGTATTTTTTGTAATTTGAATGCTTGGTGAAATTCACATCTGTAGTCTTAATCCTCGAGAGGATTATCCAGGAAATATCCATGGCAGTTTATATTTTGGTTTTTAGCAGAAATATTTCCTTGGCTGCTCATTAAATGAGGAATCCTCTCCCAAGAGTATTTATTTCAACAGACTCTAATTGAGGTGATGTACTTCCCAAGGAATATATGAATATATGTGAATAAAGAGAGACTTACCGTTTCAGTCACACTTTAGTTTACCTTGGGAAGTTAGTTTCAGTAAGTAAATATGCGTATGCACCAGCTGATGCAAGCCCTTGAGCGAAGGAGAAGGAATTTGCAGTTCTCTTTTCTACACTTTAAATTTCTACGGGTTTCTGTTACGTGAGAGCCCAAGTGCCTTGTAGTGCTTGGCTACAACCATCTCCAGATTCAGGCTGTTCTTGGTGCTCCTTGTCTGGGGATGATCTCAGCTGCGCTGCCTGTGCTTAGCACAATGGCGAGGGGATGTCAAGGCAACCATGAGGAGACCTTCAAAGTTTGCAGAGAAAGACGGATTTCATTGCTGTTAGCGAGAAGGTGGATTTTAAATAAAGCCGATGTGGAAGATTAGGGAATGGAAAAATGCCAAACTGATTATATTTAAAGATGCTGGAGACCAAAAATGGTGGAATCCAATACATAAATACAATATTTAAAGGGTGTAAAAAATCAACAAAGGTGTGTAGAGAAACGGAGTACAGGTAATCAATAAGTACTTTTTAAAATATGCACTGTACAAAGTAAACAAAAAGGAAAGAAAATATTGATTAGCATGCATTGAGGGCTGGTGACAGGGATTAATCTGACTACACAAAAGACTTAAATCTTCACATAGTTGTTTCAGCAAGATAATATTGTCTGGTCTCTGAGTTGCTTTTATCTTGGTAAAGCATTCTAAAGCATCTTTAACAAGGCAGTGATCGCTATTCAGGACTGACAAAAGAGCGTAGCAGCGTTAAACTCACAATTTCTCAAAAAGAAATAGCAAGAGAAGAAATGAAGAATTTAATGAGGACTTCTGTTGAAAGAAAATCAAAATTAAGCCTATTTGCACACATTACTTAAATCAATTTATTTTCATAAGCAGATTTTTAAATTGTTATTTATATGGACTGTTTGAGTGAAACTGCAGTTCATAACTGTGTGTGGTTTGGTTGTGGCTTAGGCAGTAGGTGCTGACTCCAGTATTCAGGTAGAACAGGTTAACAATAGCTGAAATGAAGAGGTTTTGAATGAGTTTCAGTGGGATTACATCGACGTAAGAATTCAAATTTGTTAGATCTGTGTATTAGTGTGGAAATGGAAGGTGGATAACTGCATTTGCACAATTGTTTTTAATAGCAAACAAATAAATAATCAAGACATTTAACCGCAAACACGTAGTTCAGTGCCAGTAAGGATTTGCTGTCTAGGTCCAGATTTTGTACCTCGCAGTGAGGAATAAGGGCCTAAAATCATACTGGCATCAGTTTCAGTGCAATGCAAACAGGAGATCCTCTTGAATTATGGTTTTTCCTATTATATTTTAGACAGGTGAAAGTCTATTTGCTTCTTTTTATTATTAAGGTAGTGTTTTAGAAGTACAGCTTTTAGAATTTCAAATTTGAATGATGGGACAATGTCAGCAGAAGCTGAGGACATTTCGTGTCTTAGGAATGGATTCTGTATCACTGTGGTGTTTGAGAGAGAAAGTAGACAAGTAATTAAAAAATCAAAATGTGATGCTGTAATTTTATTTTTAATAGCTTGCAGAAAAAGAACTGGGACTTACAAGAGACAAATGCTTGTGTTTAGGATTACAAATGTTTAGTAACAGCACTGTGATATTCTCGAAAAATTAATAATTAGTACTGATTAGGGTACTGTACATAGCCTTTGGTAATTTGCCTAGATTTACCTTGGTGTTTTCATACAATATTTGTTACGAACCTGAGAGTTACAAATTTGGAGCTGCTGCCACCTGCCTGACATGTGTGCCTGGTGTTCCCATCGATGGGGGGTGTGCACTGAGGAGCTCCAGCCTAGGAAGGAAATGTTGGTTTGTCAGCACACAGTGCTTCAATAATCCTACACTTTGGCTTTCCACCTGGAATATGTGGATGAAAATACTCGTTTTCATGTTTGGAGAAACTGATCTTAAAAAATAGCAATCTGTTTGGCATGTTAGAACTCGCAAAGTGATTGAAAGAATAAACATAAAATATAACACTTAAGGAGCTGTTGAATTAAATGTGTGAATCTCCAGTTGCTTATCAGCTCCTATCTGCTGTCATGAATGAGTGTTTTCTCTCATTTCCTTAGCTTTTTTTCCTGTTTTTTTTAACTGCCATTCTGTTTTTGTTTTAAAGTTATTTAGAATATTACAAGATTTATAAAGAAAATTTGTTTTTTATTTTTTAAAAATAAGCGCCTATCAAAGCAATATCTCGTGCTTCATAGCAAAATAGTCATTGGGTACCATGCAAGTTCATTGAGTTAATTTTTCACTCTGGCATGTTTTGCATAAGCTTCAGGACATGGGACTTAAGGCATTGTAATCACCACTCAAATCAAATAAAAAACCTTACATTACTGGGCTAGCTAAAGAAGAACTCTGACTCCTGTGGGACGATACAAGAGCCCTGATGGTTCTTTCCTTAAGCTAGAAAAACTCTGTGGTTGTAGGGCTCTTTATCCTGTTGATGGTAAAATCTTCATTAAGAAAAGCTGAAAAACAGCATGTAGGGCAGAGAAAAGATTAAACTGTCCTGATTGTCATTATTATGTATCTGTCAGAATGTATTGGGGCCACTTCCTAAAACTTGCGAGGAGGACACAAACTGCATGAACCTTATCTAGAGGAGAGGTTCAGAGCAGCATCCATTCTGTGGAGGAATTAGCCGGCCCAGAGCTCCCAGTCCCTTGTATCTGTCCGTCATTAGTGACCCCATGAGGTGCTGAAATCCCCTTTTTTAGGTGCAGTTTTCTGTGCTTTCCTGACTGTGCCTTTGCTGTCCACAGAGAGCGAGGAGGTGTACCAGCGCCAGGTGCTGTCCATTGCCTGCATCGTCTTCGGCATCGTCGTGGTGGGCATGCTTTGTGCGGCTTTCTACTTCAAAACAAAGTAAGAGCCTTCCTCTGCTCTCTTTGGGTTTTAGCTGCTGTCCTTTTTACAGCCTCAGAGTTCTTCAGCTTCCCCCCTCCTTTTGAAGTTGCTGTTATCTCTGGTCTGGCTTCAGCAGTTCCCCACAGCTACACTAAGTCCTCCCCAAAACGTAAACAGGAGCAGTCTGTGTTCTTTCTATTTTCTGATACCAGAAAAGAAAAGATTGTGTCATTCCAGTTGTTTAGTTGGGTTTTTTTTTTGTTGTTTTTTGTGTTGTTTTTTTTTTTTTTTTTGGGGGGGGGGGGGTGTTTGTTTGGGGGTTTTTTTGGGTTTTTTTCAGTAATAATTTTGTGTCTTTTGCTATCAGTGCAATAATCACTCTTCTCTTCTGAAAATGACAGTTTAAATACGCCATCTCCTTTTTGCATTTCATTTCACGTCCCTGAATGTCCATTTCTGTATGCTGAGAATCAAAGTAAAGTTAGAAATGCAGAAACAAGTCCTCTGCAGACATCTGTAACCTGTAGCTAATACAGCAGCCTGTTGATGAAGATTCATATGAGTGTCTGCAACACAGAAGCACTTTGACCTATCCAGTATAGTGAAATCATCTGGACTAAACTATTTTCAAGCTAAATACTGTCCACACTATCCTTTTATCTTCCCTTTATAATATTTAATGTTATATGTGCAAAAACCTCATAGCAGCTACATGGCATGGTTGACAGTGTCCCTGTCAATAAATATGTTCTGTGTGGTGGTCATCCTTGGTTCCTGTTCCAGCTGGAGTTAATGAGAGAACACTAATCAATATAAAAAAGTACCTGCATGAGGCTAGTCAAGGTGGCTGAGCATCAAAAATGTGAAGGTTGGCACTTTTTTTAAAAGTTTGGATGTTTATCTGAATCCCCTTTTCTAGAATTAATGTCTAGGAAATCTAAAGAGGATTGGGTGTCTAGGAAATCTAAAGAGGATTGGGTTTTATTTTTTAAAAAAAATAAATAAATAAATTGACATTTCTATCCAGGAAAGAGAAAAGGTCCCCAGGTTTTTTTTACCCCTTTTTCTTCCCCTCAAACTTCAGGGGTAAGTCACGAGTGAAGATTTGCGTTGGATCACATTTTTTCTAGATTATCCTATTGTCTTGAGGGATTTAGTTAAATTGTTCTCTGGACACCCAGTGTGACAGGGATGTTGTCTGGGAAGGACTGACTGGCAGGGAAGTTCCTCCCTGCAAACTCCTTTGCTGCAGTGTAAATTGTGAGCAGAGACAGCCACTTTGGCACTGCCATTAGAAATGTCATTATGCATTTTAGATCTGCAGATCTTAGAAGAAAGAGTGAGAGACACTCTTCCTGGAAAGGCTTGAGGGTTTGTTTGGCTGATGGAGAGAGTTTCAGAAAAGGCAGGATTGGTTTGTCAGCAGGAAGAACGTGCAGCCAGTGACTGAGCATACTGTGGATAAAAAGCCCCTCTGTCATTCGCAGTGCCCCTCTTGGTCTTGCACTGCTGCAGGGAGTGGTGAGAGCTGGGTTGGAACAGCCTGAAAAACGCCCTGGCTTTGATGAGGTGGTGAGGAGAGCTAAGTCTGAAAAATAATGAGTGGAAATAACACTTGAAAGAGGAACTTGGAGGACAATAGCGCATCGTGACTCAGGAGCAGCTGGGGGTGTCGTGTTTGGGGCTCTGCTGCTGAGTTACTGAGAAGAGTTGGAGTGGGCTGGTGCCAGACTCTGGGAACTGAAGTTTGGAGAGTTAGGAGAAAACGAGCCCCTCTGGTTCAGTCAGGAGGCCTCAGACAATGTACAAGTTGAGCAGTGGAAGGAGGTGATCAGTCCCTAACACCCTGGCTGTGGCTCCATCTGGAGCTGTCCAAAAAGGAAATAAGTGTCTAAGACTGGGTCTCATGCAGGTCAGGTAAAATTGTAAATGTTACATTGGCCAGTGTGTTAAGGGTGTAAAAACCAACAAATTTGAAGTGCCTCAACGCTTACCATATGTTAGCTCTTAGTCAGCAGGGTTTTGGGAGCTTCTTTTTCAGGCATATGAACCCTGACTGTGCTCAAGAGTTATCAAAGCATTCCTCCTTCATGGGGGTCATCTTGGGGTTTCATTTGACGTACAAAAAATTTAGAGTATTGCTAACACATATAGAAACTCTGAATAGTGCATCCATTAAGAGAAAAGTTTCCATGAAGATCCTGACCCTCACTTACTTAGTCTGACAATTCCATAATACCAGCTGCTAGAAATAGGCATTTCCCTATATGCCATTGAATTAAAAGTCCTTTTTTAAAATAGATTCAATCTGAGAAAATTTAGGACTATAATTAAATTCTGTGCCCTTCCAATTACTCCTTTTAAGTTAATCAAGAAAGTGCTGGAAGTGTTAGCAACAGATGAAGCCACAGCTTCTGAAGTACAGTAATGGGCTGCCCTTTACAGCTCAGACTTTTACAAATGACTAGTGACTTTATTTCGTGCTGAAGTAAGAACACATCATTGCCAAATAACTCTAAAGTAGAACACATAAGGCCCATTTGTTTTGAAAACAAAAATTATAAAATAAATTTATTAATCAGCAAGTAACTTTGAATTATTAATGTTTTCTAGTTTTATAGCTGTGCATCCTATAGTTTGGCAAAATGAATATGCATAAGTCTGATATTAATGTTAGGTTGCATGAACATAAAAGGAAATTAATGATTGGATTGTTTGTCTCAGCAAATTACCTTCAGGAATTTCAATTGTAATATTAAAGACTGTAGTAGTGAAGCTGAATTTTTGCAGTTTACTTGCATGTGTTTATAAATATAGAAATACCTCTAAAGAAAACCAAAAATCGGTTTGTTGCTTTCCTGATCAAATTGTCATTTTGTATGTATATGAGAGGTTCCCAAAGTCTGATGCTGTGATCATGTTTCACTCTGGTTGTTCATAACTTACATGAAGTCATGCAAAAATTTCCTGAATATTCCTTAACCATTCTGGAGACCAACATGGAATGGGCTGGTTTTCCAGAAGGACATAGGAATAGATGACCTAATTTCCTCAGTTTATGTAATTTACCTGGTCAGAAAATAGTTGTTCATAAAAACGCTAAAGTTGTTTTTGTGAGTCTCCCCTGGAATTTTATGAGAAGCTGAAAGGCTCATTTAGACATTTTACAAATGAAATTGTTCAATTTCATTAGATTCAAAAATTAGTGGATGTTAAAGATATTTTTAAAAGAGATGTTTCAGACTCAACTGACTGATTTAATTTGACACTATATTTCATCAGATTATCTATCTTTCCAGATTATTCCAGTATTAACTCTACAAGTTTTAGCTGAAGAAAATTTTCAAAGTTTCTTGTGCTTGAGAAATTATTTCCTCACCTACCTCAACTCATAAATTTTATTAATTATGAGCTCCCAGCAATACTCAAAACATGCCAGTCATATCTGTAACATGCTTACAATATAAATTCATTCTTTAACATGCCTGCAATGTACATTCATTCTGATTTGCTTCAAAATAGGATGCAAGTAGAAAGCCTGAAAGGTACCTTGGAGTCCTGGATTTGTTATGGCTTATGACCTGTACTCAGGAAACTAGCTGTAAGAAATACCTCTAAGCAGGTACAATTTGTTGAATTTAAGCAAATGCTTGCATTGTGTCATACTGAACCAAAATTAAGGGACCCAAAAACTATTAAAACCCATGTTATTTAAACTGGATATCTGAGCTGGGATACTTCTCACCACTTACTTTCTTATTGAGGGAACTTGTCCTCTCTCACAGGCCCCTCCACTGAACACATAAATAAGTCATTTTGCTCTGCTTTCTTATATCTTCCAGTAGTAGACACAGAATGTTCCACTGTGAATAAGGAATTAAAATTAATTTTATACTTCATTCAGTGTCAAATTCACTGCCTGACTCAAGATCTTATCAAGCTTGATGATGCCATAAGGCTTTCCACAATCAAATCACCAGAAATGCTGCTGAAGCTGCTTCGCTAAGATTTATATTTCAGTATAGAAAGGCCATATTTTCTTTATTTCTTATCAATACTTGTCAGAAATCACTTCCTTTCGAGAACTGGCTCGGCACTAGCTGCTGTCCAAAACCTGCTGGTGGCATAATGAAATGCTGCTGCTGCTGAGTGCTTGACATTACTGGGTTGTTTCCAAGGCCATTGTAGGTTCACTGCTGGAGGTGCATCTTCTGGGGAGAGAAAGGAAGCAGGGAAGGAAGGAAAGAATTCAAACTGTATCATGAAGCTTTTGCTCACAATTGTTTAAAACGGATAGTCCTGGACAATGTAGCTAATTACAAAAAAAACAAAAAAAAACCCAAAAAAAACCACCTTAAATGTTTTTTGCTAACAGTTTTTGCCCAGCTGAGATAACTATTTGCAGAAGATAAAAGTAATACTTAAAGTTTGCAGTCTCATATCCTCTATTATGCACAGAACCTTAAAACTGTTTGTCAATCCCACTCCATGTAGTGTGGCAGAAACAGAAAGTCTTTGTTAACAGTATAGTTATCTCCTGAATAATGCAAGGGACTCATCTGGTGGTATTCCTAGCTCTGACTGGGTGGATTATCGTAGAATAAGTCAAAAACACAGCCTCAGAGGCCATACTGATGTTTTTTCCAGGTTTAAGCATATAAGCAGAAGCTGCTCTATACAAGATGTGTTACAGGTCAAGTCTAATCAGCCAGCAGAAATCTTTGATTCTTCATCAATTTTTATAGCCACCAGGGGCTAATGCCCGTTTTATTTGCCAAAACCTTTTTTCTAAATCAGAGCAAAATGCTTTTTTTATTAGACTTGCAAGCTATTGTTAAATGTGCAATAGATGATCTTACAAAACTGCACTCGCACAATGAGCACACTATTATAGTAATCTGAGAATAGAAGGTATTTTAAAACAGAAGAGGGGTTTTTTTCCCACCTTTGTTAAGCCTTGTCAGGAAACAACCGCTGCATTGGACTATCAGACATCCATGAATTAGCTCAGCTGGCTCATCTAACAGGGTGAAGTTTTGAACAAAGAGAGCTCTGGCTATAAATGTATCGTGGCTGCAGCAGAAGATCAAGCGAGCTCTTTCTTACATGAATTTTATTTCTCTCTGCAGGAAACAAACAAAGCAAATTCACGAACAGCTGAAGGAAACGCAGAATAGGAAAACCTACAGCCTAAATGCTTCCAGCATGATGGCAAAGTCGGAGTGTATGGCACAAAGCCAAGTCCAGCTGCAAAATGTAAGTAATCCTGCCAGCTACGGCACTTAATAGCCTGGCCGAGTTCCTGCTGCTGATGGCAGCACATCGTCATGCTGCTATTAACATCTGAGCAATGGGAACCACAATTCTCACCTCTTTCATAAAATGTTTTTTATCAGGCCTCTTAATGGAAAGCAGGGATTTTTTTTTTTTTTCTAAAGTTGTTTCAATGGATCCCGGTAGATTTTGTTCACGTAGCAGACTTTGGTGAGCCCCCCAGCTCTGCATTCAGCAGTGGAAATTACAGTTTCCAGCAACAGCTGAGGTCATACATGTGTGTATGTGTAGTGGGGGTCCTTGAACTCAAGTGATGTCATGCCTTCCAATAATTTATGAACCGGCATGAAAAAGCATAGAGATTTGTCACGGTTAATTCAGAGTAAATTCAAAATCTAGAACTAAATTTATGCATGTAAACAAATGCCCAAGGGAAGACCATGCAGATGGTCTAATTTTTCTGGGTCTTTAGTTAAAGGTACTTTAGTTTACAGAAAGAAATTAGTCTGTTCAAACTAAATTCGAAATATATTTAATCATTTTCTGAATATAATTATATGTAAGTCATTACAGCCTCACAATCATGAAATATGTAAAGCGTGTTTGAAGTAAGGAACGCGAAGATAACTGATTTATTTAGCCCTACTATTTTTTTAGGAAGGTATTTTGCAGTATATGTCATTCTCTTTCCTCTGGTCACACACAGTCAGTGCTGTATTACTTGGAACAAAGCCTTTGGAAGAAACATCCTGGCAGCAATATAATAGGAAAATATAAAAGATGTATTAAAACCTTTCTAAATTATTAACTCCATTTAAAAAAAAAAAAAAAAAAAAAAAAAAAGTATCTTAGTGTTGCTTAAAGGAATGACTCCCTTATTTGCCAGTTTCCATCAAAACAGAGGGAGTTTAGCAAAAATGAGCACTCGTGCCCACTTAACCAAAGATGTCTCAACTCCTAGTTTACATCCAATTAATTTAGAGATAAATGTGAGCGCTTTTAACCGATTCAGAGCAAGCAGAGCCTCCCTGCTAATAGACAGAGGCTGTCAGAGCATTGCTTGTATTTACTAAAAGCTGTTTTGTAGGAACACCATTGTGGTGCTCCCGTATACGCTCACTATATGCTTTGTAATTCAGGAAAAATGTACTCTTTCAAGAAGGAAGATAGCTCCCCTAAATTGACATAATCACAGTTTGGGGAACCTTGTACAATTTTTTCCTCTTGCTTTCAGTTCATTCAGCCTTACATTATTTCTAGTCCCTGAAAGAAAAGCTGTTGTGAGTGTTGTTGGTTGTAATGGTAGCAACAAAAGGTAAAGTTCATGATCCTTTTGTTCTATCCTATGAAATAAGCCTTGGTTAACACTAAGAATATTCTCTTTGCCATTTTCTCACTGTAATTCAGTGCTATACTTTGTCATTTTCTTTTGCCATAACCATAGCTGTAATGGCTGAAATAGCAGTTCACAGGTTCTTGACATAGAGATTGAACACCATCATTATATTTACTATTTTAATCCAAATTTGCTTTTCAGTTTTTAATGCTGTTCAGCCTGACATTATGAGTGCTGGTAATTAACACACCATTTTCTTGTTCTTGTGGCTATTTGCAGGCAGCTGTTTTCTCCTTGCCATTAATGTGTTCTCCCTTTGGGAAGATAGGAAGGAGGAAAAACAGAATGACCTTGTGCAGGATGCAGTGTAACAGTGTAATAATGGTTTCTATTGTTAGGAGGATTTTAGTGCAGGAATGCATGCAGGCAGTTCATGAAATATTTACAAAACCTGCCAGATTGGAGGTGGGGGAAAGGGCAGGGGTTTGGTGAGACAGCAGAAAAGGGACTTTGGAAAGGTATTTTGTAGGAATGGCTGAGTGACTCCCCCCTCAGAGACAAGGTATCCGCCTGGGGCGTATCTGCTGGGTAGAAAGGGGGTCAGGCAGCCTGGATGTCATCCCTCTGCCATTCCCATCTGCAGCTGCCACTGCATGGGCCAGGAGAGAAATCCTAGTTCTCTTCATTTCCAGGAGTTAATAAATAAACTTATGTAAATGAGGGCAGGTATTTTCTGGACACCACTCCTCCAGTCTGGCATTTTGGTTTAGGTAATCCTGGAGGTTGTTTCTTTTCCCACTCCACATGCTCCCCCTACAAGCAAGAGAGTTTTCTCATTTATATCACCTTTCTGTCTTTCCCTGGGAGATTCTCCCAGATTTTTCTCTTGTCTCTTTTGAATAGACCTGGTGATGCTTTCAGGCTTTTCACACAGCTCTTTCATGTTCCACAGAGGAGAATGCTTTTGTGGAGACCTGAGAAAAGTTGCATAAGGTTCCTTATTCCTGATGACTATTCTGAAAGAACCATCACCTTTTGACTGAGAAGTTGCTATATTTAGTAAAGGGTCCATCTATCTTTCCAAATGTGTTACTTTAGAGAGAGGTTTAACTTATTTCCCAAGGCCCAGGGTATAGCAGACAGGGTTTCAAGTGGTTTGTGACTGTAAAGAGCTTCACCAGTCTTAGTGAAGTAATTTTTCCTCCCACACTCAAATGTATTACATCTCCTCCACTCCCTGCCTCTTCTGCATTGTGATTCTGAAAAGTGAAATAAAGGGTTGGATTTTGCCAGGACAGCTGTGTTCTCTCTGAAGTCCTGCTGCTCATCACTGGTAATTGTGCTCAACTCTAACCAGTCTTATCCTCAGTAGTGATTTCATTGTTTTCTTAGAGGTACAAATTAGATGAAAAATACTGTGTACTGTAAGAAGGACTCATAAATATCTGTTTGAACACAGCTCCTAGGATTTCCTGAATCTCCTCCAAGTCCAGTGCTTTTCCCAAACAATCTGGCAGCAACACACTTAAATTCCTGCTAGGTGTTTCTTGCTGGGGTTTCTAGCCTCTTGGATTTAAAGACTAATGCGCTGGTAATCTTGCTATAATTCTTCAGCCAGGAAGAGACAGATGTGCCAGCTTTTAATCCAGGATCTTTGAGGTACACAGGGGATTCACAATAATTTCACCTAATGCATAAAACCTAGGGCTTCTCAAGTATTATGTATCCCTTTCCAAAGAGATCATCCTCCTTTCAAGAGATTTAAATGGCTGCAGCAAACAGTTAGGTCTCCACATAGTCAAAAGGAAGGAGATTGTCATTCTCCCCATCAAGAAAGACAAGTGCTCGGTGACCCTCACACACCATGCAGGTGGCAGGAGGAGGTGGCGTGGCTCCTGATTCCTACCTGCTTTTTCCACATGTCGTTGTTGCCATATTATGTGAGCTTTTGTGAGATGTTTACAGCTCTGTAGCTGAATTCTCACGGTCTGTACTGTAAACAATCGTGTTTTTCACATTCCTTTTTGATGAGAGTCAATTGATGGACTTCTAGCCTGGCCAGTGGGATGGAGAGGTGGTAACCTTGTTCTCCAATCCCTAGTCATCATTCAGAACCTATATAAGCGAGGTCTTTGCAAATAATAAAAGGTTCTTCAGCCTTCTTCTTGGAGTCAAGAGAGTGTGTGAGTATCATTGTCTCTTCGTGTCCCCCAGTGACATATAGGGAGGCTTTCTTTTTACATTCTCACAACTTGGTAAATATGTCATGGAAAAAAAAAATTAAAGGAGTCAGCTGAAAGCTTCACATTCCTTTAGTGATTCTGAGAATTGTCATGGCTTTTTAAAGTGGCCTTTTTCATCCTTGTGGTTTTTAATACCTTCTCTGGGGGTGCCAAGGGGATCTGTTAATTTCCCATCACTTTCCCTCTGAGATGGTTAATATGCTTTTCATGCTGTACTGTGTGGTTTCAATTTTTACTGCACTTGTTTCTAGTAGCTTGCAACCACTAGTTCCAGGTTTCTGAAATTCTTATAATGAGAGACAAAACCTGCTCCTTTTGCATCATTGCCTTTTGTTCATAGTAGTAGGAAATAAAATCTTTTCAGTCACTGTGATAGAAATGCAATTAATATCTGTCAAGCAAGAGATACTTTAAATCTTTTAAAGGCTTACTCTGTGGTTTTCCCTCAATTACCATTTGATTTATCAGCTAAGATCGAGAGCAAATTTCCCATTCCTGTGTAATGGGAATTCCATGAGTACTTAGGAAGAACTGCCAGAATAGACAAACGTGAATTTGCTGTCCTCTGTCTAGAGCCAGTGTTGGCAACAAAGCATAGAGGACGGTAAGGATGATAAATGAACCATCTGATGAGCTTTTGTGCAGGCTCAACCCCCGCCCCCCCCCCCCAGAAAAATCACTTCACCTCCTTGAGAGATTCCACCTCTCTGAATGTCATTTAAAGCTGCCCCCTCTGCCTTCTCAGTTCTTTTTGAAATGGGATCCCCACATCACCTCTCTTCCAGCGCCATGTGAATGAATGTCTGGACCTTTTACTGTTTTGGGTGACGAGCTGAGTAAAGCCTGGGGAAAGGATGGGTGTTTTGGTTTGCATAGCACCAGGACAGCAGTGTCCAGCTTCTCTGTCACCTTTGAGTGGCATTTGTTATCCCTGAGCCCTACACTGCAGAAGAGGGAATTCAAGGCGTGGAGCAGAGGAGTTATGTGCTCACAGCAATGCAGCAGGTCAGTGACAAAGGCTGATTTCTTGTCTCCTGGCTCAGGCTGCCTTCACAGATTCACTTTAGCATTAACTAGCAGGGGGTGGAATCTTTATTGTCAGGGAGTTGAGTAATTGCACATAATAGATTATTTTCCCCATGAAACAATGAAAAATGGAAAATTCGCAAAATATTTTTTAAGCCGGCATTATTCTTTAATTTATTTAGCCATATGCCTCAGTGTTTTTCAGTAATTGCTCAAACAAGAACAGATAATTAACCAAGGCAATAAAACCATTAGAAAAGCCAAATACAGATCAGCTTTCAGTGATGCTTTCAACCTACTAGAACAGGCCTTTGAAAGGGTTTCACAGCTTACTCTCCATCGTGGCGACTTCACAGCAGCTCACAACAGTCAGAGGCTTCCATGGAGCTCAGCCCAGGTGAGAGCTGGGCTGTGAGAGCAGCAGGATGAGCCCTGCTGGGGAATGATCCCATGTTGTACTCCTGGGAGCATCAGCTGATACTGCTGCAAGCTCTTCACAAAAGCAGGAAGGTATTTTTCTCCAGAGGTGATCTTAGAGAAGGGAGGTGGCAGTGGAATTAAGCTAAAGGAGAATAAACCCAACTGCATTTAATATATTTAAATGTATTAATAACGTGGTGCATCCAGATATGTTCAATTACATTGTTAGAATTCCCTGTATATTCACACCTCTATTTAAATTTTAATTCATGTTTTCATTGTAATGAATGTTATGACCGTTACAGGAATTGTGTATTAAGTGGCGTATCTGAAAAGGGGAAAAATGTTGAGCTGGGGAAAAAAAAACCTTGGTAGGCTGTGCCTGAGCAATGCTGAGTGCTGCACCTTCATTAAAGTCTGCTAATCAGCATTAGAGAACCTTCTGGGGTCCTGGTGTTCCTCAGCTGTGATGAGGAAAAGCTCTGTGTATCACTGCTCCACCTGAAACACGGATGTAGCAAAAGGCACAGCTTACCTCTGCTCTCCATGATCCACTTCATACTCATGGTCTTATGGGCATTCAGGCCTTCAGTTTTGTGTCGTGAACAAACTCAAAAAAAGGACAGAAATAGCTTCTTGGCACTAGCAAGCCATTCTTTACGGAGCTCAAATTGATTTATTCAGGTCAGAAATCAAAGCCAGTTTCATTTCTGCAGCTGGCAGGATAAATATTAAAGTTTAAAACCTTCAGCGACACGAGTACCTTAAAAATCATATTTCTGTCTGAATATTTTATCTACAACATTTACAAGTGACATCTAAGATCATGGTAACTGAAAGAAATGGGAGCGGAATATGTTTGTTCTTATTATTTCAGTTGTGTTTACTTCATGCATGCAGCACCATTTTGCATATTGCCACTCGCAGCTTTGCCTTCAGAAGCACAAAAGCAGTGATTTTGACCCTGTTTAACATGGGTATTTCACTCAGCAGAAAGAGGGAGAAGAGCAGTGGAGAAAAACCTGAAGAGCTGTTATTTTATCCATAGAAATTGGTCATGAGAAGTCTGACTGGCTGGACTAAAAGCATATGTAACCTATTTTAAAAGAGAATATCTTTGTATGAATTTCCTTTTTGATCTTGCTGAAGTCTACAGAAATGTAGATAAGAAAAAGTGAAAGCCAGAAAATAATGTAGTTTTAAGGAACTACTGGTCTTTTGTTAGGCAAAACTAATAATTATGAAGAACTGTCTTTTGAAAGATTGCTTACTATCTTCTTCAAGAATTTTTATGCTATTGTATCAAAACCAGACATTTTTCGCCATTGTGATTTTTTTCCCAATATTTTAATTTGTGTTTTCTTTCTAAAATATATAATCATGTAATCGCTGCCACGATACCAATGTATTTTAAAGATAGTGTGGATATTTAGGTGTCTAATACTAAAATACAAAGCAAAAGGAAAACACACCTATTAGTTTTAGTGCAGGCCCTTGTAATGCAAAGTAAAAAGTCTGAAAGTGCTTTTTTTTTTTTCGCACCTGGGTGGAAATGTGAGTTAACCTCTCATATCTCAGAGATATTGCCCAGTGACCACTAACGACATGGGAATCTTCTTAGAAGCCCAAGTGCAGCTTTTTCTACATTTGACCTTTAAGGCTCCATTCAGGTTGAGAGACTTTTTTTTTCCTTTCTTTTTTTTTTTTTTTCCCTTTTCTTTTGTTTTTGAAATAGCAGTTGAATCACAAAGCAAGAAGAACAAATCTGTTCTTCATGTCTAATGTCTGCTTTGCAGACCTCAGTGTCTCACTCTGTGCCCAGAGACTGCCCTATGCCTACACCTGCCACAAGAAGAATTATGTTTACACTGTTCTTTCTGGCACTGATACTCCCAGGTCAAAAGCTTCAGACTGGTTCAGAAAGATATCTGGCTCTGTGGATAGGATTCAAATATTTTTCTTACTTATCTGATGACACACATGCTGTTTCAGTTTGGTTTTCATAGTTGTACATGCTGATGATGAATGCAGTGTTTCACTGAAATCACCAAAGGACCCAAGAAGATGCCGACTGTCCTCTGCGATGTGCTTTGTGATCTGTCTCTGCGTGGACAGCCACAAAAACAGAATTCTAGTCAACATTGTTCCCACTGTTATGGGCAGATCAGTCTGTAATTTTGCTGCTAATGCTGATGTGAGTGTTTTGATGTGCAGAACGTAATGGGGATAATGGTTCCTAGCCCTTTCTGCTGTGTAAACAATACTGAATGAATGTGTAACTCGCAATGCCTAATTTTGATTTGAAAATGCACCAGAGCACTTCTTACCCTGCTCTGATATGAATTCAGAGTGAATAGCATCAACAATGTAGTTTGTCTTGTGAGTATTAATTAATTTTATTCTCTCTGCTGCAGTATTCCAAACCAGATAGGCATCCGGGGCCTATCCTGCACAAAGTTATGGAGTCTAGTTTTTCAGGCCCTCAGTCTTTCCCAGAGGCCTTGTCTCCCGACAGAGGAGCCCAGCCCATCAAGCCCCACAGGTGAGCAAACATCCCTCTGGCCGGAGGGTCGGCGGGCGGCCGCGCGGGCCGGCGGTGGGACCGCGGAGACGTGTGCGGGGTTATCCTGCGCTGGGGCGGGCTCAGTGCCCAGTGCCAGCAGAGCTCAGCCAGCTGATCAAGCAGATGTCCAAGCATTTTCTTAGCTGCAGACATAAAAGGTAACAGCGATGCTCGCTGCCTTCCCCTGCGGGTCGTGCCAGTCCTGCAGGAGGCGTTTACAGGCACCGTGCAAGCTGCAGGCACAGCCCAGCCAGTGCAGCAGCTGGAGGAGGAGGAACCATTAAAAACAAGACTTTCCTAGCAATGTTCATGAACTTAATGACTCGTGTGCTGCAGTAAGACTTGGTTGTAAACTTCCAGCCTTTTTCACCGTTTCCATAAACAAAAGTTACGTGTAATGAATAATGACTTACGAAAACATGGTGGCCTTTGACAACAAGGCTTTAAAAAGTTTGGATGGTTGCTTCCAAGAGAAAAAAAAGAGGGATGCCACCCATCACTGGATGCGATTCAGATCAGAATTCTGCTTCTAACTTTTTTTTGATGAGAAAGGTTGCAGGTGCTTCATTACAGGACTATAAACAAAACTGGAGTCTGGTGCTCGCAATAGTGTTGGTGGAATGACAGTGTGGTAACATCTGGTCCAGTGCACACAGAGAGAAAAAAGGCTGAGAAAAATGAGTTTGGAATTTTTTCAGCTAGGTAATCTGGAGTGGAAGACTTGTTTATGAAAAGGATTTTTTTTTTAATGACCAAAAAAAAAAGTCTGGGATTGCGAGAGGTTATGATCTGGCTTCCCTAGCATTTGGTGTATTTTCAGTGCCGTCTCTCAGCCAGCTATGTGTTTTTTCTCATTTGAGTAGGTGATTTGCTTAACCTACAATGTGCCACGTATAAGCCAGAAAGGGATATTTGGGTCCTATCTAGTTTTACCTTACTTAAGCCTTTAATTTGGCATGAAAAAATAACACCAATTGTCATGTCAGATCCATTTTTAGGTCTTTTTCCTTATTACACAGAAATTTTCAAACACATGCTTAATAATTTTATTAAACATAGATGAACTATGGGACCATTCTCTAGAATGCTTTCTACAGAAGTTCTGGAAAGAAATTTATCACCATTTAGCCACAACGTGAAATTCAGAAAAAACTCAGTGATGTTCCCTTCCCCTTTAATAGTGTGATTGCAACATCCAAAGAATGTCTGCTTCAGAACTAATGTAGGAAGTGGGATGACTAGTTAATTTATAAAGAATACTTTTGTAGTTTTAAAGTTAAGATTTATTATACAAGGCTCTTGTTTTATAAAATATGCAACAGACTTGAACATTTAAGACTTACGAGACTGTCTTTAATTTATGCACCATGTGAGAGCTTCCTAATTTATTTTCTAAACAGTATTCACTGTGGACTAATGGTCAAATGTGGTCAAATGAGGATTTTATACTAAATATCCCTTAATTTCATTCCAAACCTGACTGAGCCTGGAAAAATTCTATCAACTCTGTAGGCTCCTTCTTTTATGCTGTTCTAAATCTTATTGTTACTTTATTTCTGCTTGCTATGGAAACACTTTGCTCTACAGCCAGACCTGTTTTTCAGGTGTTTTTAAAGACACTAATGATGGTTGATTATTTCTTAAAATCAGGAGCAGGCTTTTTCCAGGTCTTGAAACTAATAAATTTTGGCCTGGAAGTAAGACTGTCAATGTTGGGAACCATGTGAAGTTGTTGAAATGTGACTGACACAGACTGGGTAATTATTTCACTCAGACTAGGGATAATAGCAGTTTTCTGTCTCAACAAACCTCAGCTACACAGAAAGAATTAATGCAGAGATTAAGTCAAAAATTGAAATTTTATCTCAAAAAATATTTAGCCTGTGTTATTATTAATCTCCTAAAATATTTTGCCTGTATTGTGCACTGCTATTACCACAGAAGAATGTTACATCTTCTGCTTGCATATGTAAAATAACTCTTAGAACTGTCAGAATTCAAAATTAACAAGTGTGTTTAATCAGTAAACTTCCTGCAACAGATATAATGCTCAAAAATTTGTCCTGGATTATCTGTTGATCTTGGTAAGAGGGAAACCCATACTGCCTTATTTTCTAATAGATAGAAGTAAATTAGAGTTTTGTTAATTATGGGTTGAGTTGTGATCCCTTTGAATAGCAGTTTTCTTGGTAATTAGTCATCCTGACTCATTCATGGATTCAGTCATCCTTGATTTCAGAGGGATTCATTTCAGAGAATGCCATGATGAAAGCCAAATGCAGAGGCTTTCAGCCTGGAGCAGTTGTATTGTCTTACAAAAATGCCAAAATAGGATAAACTTACCCTAAAATTAATAATAATTTGTGTTTTCATTTTTAATGAACTTTTCACACCACACACACACAAAAAAAAAAAAAAAAGATTTTTTTTTTTTTCATTCATTTGGTAAACATTTTGCTCTTTATGCTGCTGATGTAAGTGATTCACTTTTCAGTAGAGGAAAGAGTAAATGAAAATTATTCTGTAAATAAGGCTATTGAATTTCAAAGAGCAAGTATAGATAAACTAAAGCAACTAAGAATGTAAAGGCAGAGGAAGCCTGAAAGGAAGGAGGTGTAAGGAATCTGCTGTTTTCCCAAAGGAAAAGCAAAACTGATGGTGGGACAGAGATAATAATTGAAGCAGTTAGGGCAATTCTGAATTAATAGATTTCATTGCAAAATGAAAAGTTGGGATGACTATTTGAGGACAAAGGTAGAATATGAACAGAATCAAATATACAGTCAAAGGGGAAGTAAAATGTGGAAATCAAAGCTTTCAAGATGGTTTGGTTAATCTTGATTAAAAAAAAAAAAAAAAATGGAAGAAGAACCAGTTCATGAAATTTCATGTCTGGGAGCAAAATCTATAAAAATGGGACCTGTGACATGAGATGGTGGATTAGCAAGTGTCAAATATTTAAGAAGATGAAGAATTTATCAAAGTAACTAGGAACCAGTTATGCTGAATTTGAATAGTCAAGACCTTAGGGCACATGTGAGGGAAGAAGATTCTTGCAGTAGATGTAAAAAAGGCAAAAAAATGTCTACTATCTTACCAACAGCAGGTATTGCAGTATATGCACTGAGTTAGATCTCTGCACAAGTTCAGTCACTGTTGTCACATGTGCCTCTAAGGGAAGAGAGTAGGGAGAGGCAGGAAAACTCTAATGTGGATTCACAGAGGTGGTTAAAAGGGAGATATTAAGGGTTTGTGTTGGGAAGGTAGGACATGGAGCAGCGCAGCACTCAAAGAATCAGTCTTTTTTTGTGCCAAGGTCATTGAACAAGGCTGGAACACAGCACGGTGTGAGAATGCACCACGGTTATCTCACCTGGTTAAAATGGCCTCCCAGTTGCCATGGACTCGCATTCCCAAGCTAAGATGAGGAATGAGTGATTCATGTTCCGTGGAAAGTGCTAGAAGTCTGTCTTATGTCAGTCTTCAGCTCAGGAGACTGGAAAGGGTGTATGACTGCTGCTTCGGAGAGCAAGCGCAATGAGAAGTAAAAGACCTGTTTAAAATGAAGGAGTGTGGTGGCACATATATCAGCTGAATATTCATCAGAAATAATTTTAAACTGAAAAGAAGTCTCAAAGTTTTCAGTATAGGACAACTTTCTGGATGTGATCATCAATTTAGGATTGAGGTTGTTGAATGCACTCCATGAAGAGTATATGATGAGGTTATGGCAGATGATTAAACTCAGTGCAACTGACGTACCTCAAATGCTCTCTTCCCTTTTCCTATTGTTCCATCACCAGGATGGTGACCAGATGACATATTGAAGTAGTTTTGCAGAGTTCCGAAGTCCCTGAGTAGCCTCAAAACAGACTGCTCCCAAGTACAAGAGTATTCTGAAGGAATCAATAATGCTCCCATTTCAGAAAACAAGAGCAGATTTGTAGCTGCAGGCTGTATTTATTAATACTGAAATTGGTTGAAGGTCTCAGTAGTTGATCTGTACAAATGTTAGCAGTAGATTATCGAACAGCCTAAAAAGGTGGCTCTGAGGGAATATCTGAGGACACTGCCTGGCAGCTGGCTCTGTCATTGGGGTATGTATTTACTGGGTGGTTGGTAATTAACTTAAAAGTAGTGCAGAAGGATTCCAGAATTACTCTAAAAACACTGCTGCTCTTCTCTTCTCTTCATGAATATGGGTAACTGCACGTGGGAGTTCTGTATGTGCCCCAAGAAGAGAATACTCCACCTGTGGGAGCAGACTTTGTTTTCACTCAGTTGCTCAACCCAAAGAAAATTCTCACAGAAAATGACTGGCAAGAATGAATCCCAAGTTCTTAATTAACTTTAGGATGGTTGAACTGCTTTTTTTGAAACATTAATTCATCAGAACTGTATTTCTCCCTAGTTTATGCACCACTCGTGAACCACTTCATGCATATTATGATTTTTTATTCTGGAGTAATTGATTGATAGATTTTAAGGACGTATCTGCTACAGCTTTATGCATTAGTCTGTTTTATTGGATGGCTCATTTATGTGGGCTGGTTTCTTTCACTGAGTTGGCCTAGAGTGCAGGGAGGAAGAAACCATAATGTTGGCCAAAGGAAAATAAATTCCCTGAAGAAATCAAAAAAACATTGTTTGCCTGTGAGGGAGGAATTTTTCACTTGAGCAATAGAGAAGTCTGAAAGGAACATTACATTTGCATTGCTGATATTCATATCAGTTTTGTGTAAAAGGAAAAGCTTTGTGCTGGAGATCCTTTTCCATAGAACTTCTAACAGAAATTCTTGGAGGTTTTTTGGTGCCTAAAGAAACAACTGTTATCCTGCAGCTTGCAGCTGCACTGTCTAAGTATTTCCTGATCTTCAGTGAATTCATCTTGTCCATGACCTCAAATGATTTTTGTTCCTTCTTCCCCCAGTTTTGGTTGGGTTTTTGGTTTTGGGTTTTTTCTGGCAGAAATTTTGAAAGGACAAGAACCTCACATTAGCAAGAAATTGCTTAGACTATGTCAGTGCTGGAAGTTCTGTGGTTGCAGGGCTGTGGCAGATCCATTTGGTCTCAACATTTCTGCGGTTTATACCCATTACCTTTGGTATAGCTGTATCTGTTGAAATGATGTCTGTTACAAATAGAGATTTGTGGATTTGCATATGGAGATCATGTGCCCTCATCCAACAAGGAAGATACTCAAAGGCATCAAACCAACCACAAATTAAACAATAAAAATCTCTAACTTCAAAGATTTGTAATCAATCTGAAGTTTGTTTTTTACTTTTGGATTCCACTGATGACTATGCTCAAGTCAATAAAAACCCCCAAAATTCATTATCCATCACAAATTATTCATTCACCTGCATCTTTTGAGATCCCTTGTTGTATTAATCTCAAGCTCTCCTGAGCAGAAATTGTCAATTATTTTGTGATGTGGTAGTGTTATTTTACAGAATATGAACTGTAGCTTGCAACTCGAAGTCAGCTTTCAGAACTGAGAGGCTAGTATTACAGGTCTTTAAATAGATTTTTTTCACAGCCTCCTTAGTAGCAAAGGAAAAAATCTTTTTAAGGAAGCATCAAAAATCCTGGAGGGAATGCTTTGCCATGGGTTGTTGGTCTTTTCAATTAAAAAGCTCTAGAAAAGTAAAGGTGTGGAAGGAAACAGAGGTTAGACTGCGATGGAACACTGCTAGCCTGAGCAGTAGGAGAGAGAGTGTTGAATTTATTTCTTATTTTAACTTTGGGCAGAAAAGGTTGATCTTAATGGAAAAGTACACTCAGAGAGAATTTGTCCAAGGTACTTGTTCCAAACAAGAATTGCTCTGGGAGTAGATGTGGCCCTAACTATAATAAAGTTCCCACTAGGTAAAAAATGCAGATTACTTTTAAGTCACATTATAATAGGAAAAAAGAAGCAAACTTATCAAAAGTTTTTTGCACTGGAATTATTCACACAGCCAAAAATAATGACTCATAAAAGGCATCTACAAAACCTATGTTATGTTATCATTAAAGATGTAAGAGAATATGAGGTAGCACATGCATTTCTGAGACCCAGAAGATGCCAAGAGAAATAGGAGTAGCTGAAAAATGAATATTAAGTCAAACCATGCAGTACTGAGACCTGTTAGCAGTAAAAATGGGTTATGTCTTGCCTTAGTTCTGTGTTCCCATATTTTTGCATTAGCAAATTCATGGTTTATACACCAAAACTGTGGATTCTAGATAGTTTTTCATTCCTGCATGCAATGAAAACAAAACAAAACAAAAAAAACCAAATCCATTCTCCTTCCAAAACACCAGACCAACCTTTACAAAACCAATTTTCTAAAATAAGTAGAAAACTATGATTTGTTTTTTTCAAGTTTCTATTATATCATATAAAGAAAAAGCACAGTATTTATCAATACAAATATATTGTATATAAACAATAAAGCAATCTGTACATAAAACGGGACTAAAATAATTTAGAAATCCTGTTCAAGGTGGAGAAAACTCATCTTAGATCACTTCTTCAATCTGCAGTTCATAAGCTTCACTTATGTTCTTCACTTAGACTTTTTCTCGATTTAATGGTTTTGTATCAGGAAGCAGCACCTCGCAGGCTGATAGATGATATACTGGGCTTGCAATTTAGGATCTCATTTTGAATTCAGCTGTGGCTATGAGAGAGCTGTATTGTTTGTTTATACTGTCTGAGGACTCAACTCTCTATAGCAGGATTTTGATATGCAGCATGGGAAAGAGAAGCATCCTTCATCAAATGCAAGAAAACATTTCACATAGTGGACAATTATTTTCATTCCTAGAAAAGAGGTGATGTATTAAATAATGGCATAAACAGCAGCTAATGGTGGCTTGTACTATTAAATTTCCATAGAGAATTTCTACTGACATCATAGACGGCCACAGCAAAGTTTATAACAGTAATCCATGCATTATTAATCCTGAACCTTTACTTTGCAGAATTTTATGCTTCTGTTGTGATAATTTTTGCTGTACTCTTGGTGTTGTTCCTAGAAGTCTCTCTTCATGCTGCAGCCCAGGACAAAAAAGTGGGATGCTCCATAGAAATGCCTTTCGGAGGACTCCTCCCTTGCCTCGGGGTAGGTTCAATGGAATTACAGGACCAGCATATCAACAGCTCGAAGAGTCCAGGATCACAGACCAGGACACGATACCTTGTCACGGGTGAGTAATGCCACACCTGAAGTGAGCCAGTTAGTTGCTTTTAAAACTGGGATTTTAAAATGAAATAATGTACATTGCCAAGTTGGTTTTCTGTAGCTTCATAGAGGTTTGTCTTCAAAAATGCACAAAAAATACACTGTTTTTTCTTTCCTTTTTAAATTCAGTTTATTAGAACATTGACTGTGAGCTCCAGCTGTACATAAGGTCTGGGTTTCAGAGGTTCTCCTGAGAGCCTACAGCTGCCTTTGAAGTCCTTTGCAATTGCTGAGATTTTTTTCATAATATTTACATATCCCTATAGATTTCCAAAGACTTTCCAGAATATTGCAGGCATATTTTATATAAAAATAGGAGTGATGTGTGGAATGGAATAAAAACCCCTCCCAGTTTCACCTGTGAGTTACAATGAAACCCTTCACTCTGACTTACAGGTGAAACTGGTAGGGTTGGGTGTCTGGTGACTTCTTTTAATTAAGTTTGACTCCCACTTGTGTCATTGTTACTATTTGCATCTTCTGAGGAAAAAAATTTGTTTATTGCCTCTTTCAGTAAATGTATTATTGTTGTGATGCATGTATATAATTCCTGGTGAAAATTTCCTAATGGAATTGCCCCCCTTGCAGAAAGGAGCAGGCTGGCAGCCTTCCCTCTCCTGCAGCAGCGTTCTGTGATGCAGGCTCTGGGAAGTGCCATAGCCTCCTCCCAGGCTGAGGAGCGAGGTACAAAGCAGCAAAGCTGTGGGCAATTGTATTTTCTCTTGTCTAGGAAATCAGTGTGCAACCTTACAAGTATGAGCTTGTACTGGTCCGTATTTTAAACTTGCAGTTCTGCAAAATTTGGTATTGGGACCAGACCGTGATCCCTTCTGGCCTCAATCCACTCAAGCACTTCATCCATATTTTGTGCACTAAGGATGTTTACCCTCTGAATACCTGCTGGTTTCACAGTGTTGGTGTTCTCACTAGACTTCCAGCCCAAACGAAAAGTTCCCTTGTCCCCTGCAGAAGTTACGCTACTTCCTTCCTTCTCCTTTTCCACCTCCATCTTTCCCTGTCAGGATGCACAAATCAAAGGGGTTTGTCTCCCTAGTTCTGTGAGCATTCTGAACTTCACCCACCAGCAGCCTGGCTGAAGCGTGCTCAGGTCTGCAGGTAGAAGAGGGAGGTGTGTGTATATCAGTGTAAGTGCTGACAGGGCTGCCCCGAAGCCTGGCAGAGCCCCCGGAATGGTTCCCATCCATCTCCATGGTCCTTGCTGTCAGGCCTGTACACTGCACACCTTTAGCCACAGGGCTTACAGCAGAGCTGCTGGGACTATGATAAGTAAAATCCATTCCATATTTAAAGCTTCAGTCCCTTCTGTCTCTCTTTGATGTCTATTCTTAAAGCGGGAAGTAAAAATATTGTGTTTCTTTCAGTTCCATTCTTTAATTCGGACTCTTACACACTGTATAACATAATTACTGTTGAATATTTATAAATGTTTGCTTTTGTTGCTTGGTTTTAGGAAGAGGGTGGAGAGAGAGCTGCACTTCGAAACACATGCACATGAATTAATTTATTCAGACAAAATAATTTTTCAGATAAAAAACCCAGATATATTTCTTTGGAGGAACTGTGGTTCTGGGAAAGTTAATTATAGGAAAATGTAATTAAGGTTCTGCAATTACAGTTCTAAGTCTCAGTCTATTGAAAACAGCAGCAGTCTGGTGTCACACACAGAAGCATGGATCAGTTTGTAATTAACTAAAAGCCAAGTCTCACATGGTTTAGATGTAATATCCCTTCTGGTTTAATACCTCACCTGTTGCACACAGTGTATGCACTTTAATTCAGCCTCAGTTCTCCTTTGAAAGTCCTGTGAACACGGAGCAGAAACGTGTGATTCTGGCATAAAATTGGCATGTCTGTCTGTATTTCAAAAAATGTTATGGAAATATGCCAGGCATTTCGTTACATGTCACTGCTGCTGCCAGTCAGTTTTCAAAGTACCAAGAATAATTGAATCTCTATTGTGGAACTGGCAAATGTTACTGTTTTCTCACCAGACCCATTTTAATTCAGTCTTTCCTTGTTTTTACTTATATATCATCCATATGATACCTACATTGCATGTGAAATTCATTAAAAACATTCACTCCCTTTGTTTTCAGGGTGCAGCCCAGAATATATTTAGGGCCTGAATTACCAAAAAAGGGACTAATGCAACTGATGCGATCTCTCCAGCTATAGTCGTTTGAACAATTATATATAAGCAAAGGAAACAAGAATGGGCACAACCCAAAGGTCTGCACTGTTTTGTTTTCATTTGTTTTTTTTTTTAATTGTCCTCCCTCAGGAATAATACCCCTGATCAGTATTTCATTCATCCTGAGTCTTGAGAGCTGGTGTAAAAAGCCCGTCCATGAATGGCCACAGGTGTGTCTGAGCATAGTGCCAGTGTAGTTAACCAGGCTGAGTCTCAGATGTAAAACAGCTGCAGCTGTAGAGCACGGACAAGAAGTTCCAGCACACATCCCCAGAAAGGTGCTGGCTCTGTTATTCCCCTGGATGCCACTTCCCTAAGCGGTGTCTCTTTCCCTCACCTGGCAGCAAAGATCCCAGCACTTCCTCCTTATCACAGAGCTCCCAGATGCACCTCCTGGGGGTGCCAGGAGAGTTCTGCTGCGGGGCTGTGCGGCGCTCCACGTGGGCAGGGCTGTGTGTGCAGCAGTTGTACCAGCCCAGTGCCACCACACACGGGTGAATTACAGGTCAGTGGCGCTCTGCTGGAAATGAGCCTGAAGCTGTCTCCTGCTCTCTCCTGTCTGACGCCTCGCCAGGAGCGTGGGGCCAGAGGAAACCTTTCCAGTTAATTTCTGTTTGTGCCAATACTGGGCTGCGGCACTGTCATGTGATTTGGTTTCTCTTCCTTAGCTCTTTCTCTGCTCATACCAAGAAGCAGGAGGCACATATGAGTAGGATATCCCTAGTGAGGTCTGGCAGGCTTAAGGAGCTTTTGGAATAACACCTTTCAAATCAGAGCACCTGCTTCCACACCAGATCTAAATGTTGCTTTCCTCATCCATGGATAAAACATATTAGACTCACCATTACCTTCCCTTATTAAATAGTGATAAGCTGATTATAAATAAATTATGTTCTGGTACTGAGGTGATGTCTGTGGTCCTTAGCAATTATCACTGGTAATATAGTAACTCCTAGAGCACCATATTTCTAAAAGTACTAATTTCAAATGGGAAACATCTTTTTTTGGTCATTGTTTATTTTATATTTATTATACCTTCCATTTCTGGGTTTTTTTTAAGTATTTCTTGTAAACAAAACAGAGTTTGGCTTTGAAACAAAATGGAAATGTTGATAAAAAGTCACAAAGTTGCCTCACAATCAATAAAATCATGTTATATAATATGCATTAGTGGAGGATAAAGGATTTATTTTTTTTTTTAATGGTATTACAGCATCAAGAGAACACAGACATTTGCTCAAGTCCTATATATTAGCTCTATTTCCAGATGAAATCTAATAAATCAAATCAGGCCAACATTATGAGTACGGGTTATTGAAAAACATTTTTTTTTTTCAGAGGTACACTACATTTAGATGCTCTGCTTGTTGGAAAGGGAGTACAGACAATCATTCTTATGTAAATAAAGACTACACAGCCATGAGTGGCAAATGTTATTTTTATCTGCACTTTTTTAAAGTGTTTTCCGAAAACAAGCGTTTGACATTGAGAGTTCTGACGTTCAAAAAAGGATCAATCCGTTTCCCCGAACAGAAATGTAGGAATAGAATTCCAAATCTACTTTCAAGGAAAGTTTATAATACATTATAACTTCTGAAATATTTTAAAAAATAATTACCATTATTCTCATCTACTGGTGGGTGACATGAGACTGAGAGAAAAGCAGTGCTTTGCCACTGGCAGATTTGAGAATCAAAAGCAGTCTCCAGGGCCTGTTGTTTTCCCCAGGGCCCCACCATGGCCAAGCGCTCCTCTATTTCAGGAGAAAATGGTGTGTATCTCTTCAGCGCAGTTCACTGAATCTCACGCAGTGTCCCTGCTGGCTGGTTGCACCTGACCACTCGATGTACAGCGAGAACTCTTTTTTATTCTTTCCAGGTATTCATCCAGTGGTTTAAAAACTCCTCAGAATTCTTCAATAAATATGCAACTGCCTTCAAGAGAGACCACCCCATATTTTAATACCGTGGATCAGAAGGACTTGGTCGGCTATTCCTCTTCAAGGGCCAACTCCGTTCCCATCATCCCGTCTGTGGGCTTGGACGAAGCCTGCATGCAAATGCAAAATGTTCCTGAAGTAACAGGCATCAAATGGTGCAAAAACTCCTATTCTGCTGAACTTGTCCATGTGAGTTCCCCAGTCAGTAATTGTCTAATAGCAGAACAACAGGAAGTGAAAATACTGCTAGAAACTGTGCAGGAGCAGATCCGGATCCTGCGGGACGCGCGGCGGTCGGAGGACTTTGAGCTGGCGAGCGCGGAGGCGGCGAGCGGCGCGAGCGAGAACACGGCCTTCCTGCCCATGAGCCCCCTGGCCAAGGCAGAGAGAGAGGCACAGTTTGTCTCAAAAAGTGAAACGCCGAGAGACTCGGGATTGACCAAGTGACTCCGTCTGGGGGTTGTGGGAGGGGAAGCGAGAGGTCCGTGCATTCGACGCTTTGCTAAACAGGAAGGGAGGAAGTTAAATACAAATTATTTATATGCATTAATTTAAGAGCATCTACTTAGAAGAAACCAAATAGTCAACCGCCCTCATATCATAGTGTTTTTTAACAAAATATTTTTTTAAGGGAAAAGTTCCAGGAGGGATGAAGCGTGCTTTCAGATGCTTTCTAGGCAGGATTACGCAGTTCCAGTTACAGAGGGTTTTCCCGTGGTCCTGTTGGGCTGTCCGAAGGCTTAGGCTATGCATCTCTTTTTCAGTAAAGGCCAAGTACCGTTCTTGGGTGCATTTCTGGTTTCGGGGCGGCACTGCAGTGAGCTGCTGGGCAGGGATTCAGACCCCGGGGAACGCATCCCGTGAGCCCAACACAGACCCAGTCCCCTCTCCCCCTCTGCTCTTGATTCCAGGTCCATGCCGCAAAAACAGGCGCACAGACGCCTGCTTCTGAGTTCTGGTACCTGCTGTGGAATGATGACAACGTCCCTGAATTGAGCAGATGCTTAACCCAACCTTAATTCGATGTGTCAGTCACCCCAAGAAAGTCAGTGGAATAATTTATGAGCTGTGGGACTGGCCAAGAGCGGGGGCAGGATTGGGGTCTGTGGAGATTCAGGGGTCAGGAACCCACAGCTGCTCCATCTTCTGAGCTTTGCCTTTCAGAGCTGCCTTGGTGGAGAGTGAGGAAGAACGAGAGAAAATGTAGAAGTGTGTATTACAACAGGTTTGGGTTTGGCTTCTGGTTTGGGTTTTTTTAAGTGGAAACATAAACTCTGTTGTTCGTTAGCACTCCTCAACATTTCTAAACTTTTACACGTTAAAGGCATTTGTAAGCTCTCAAGGAGCACTTCTCAGTGTGTGTGCATTTTTTTTTAAACTTATTTTTTATTATGGCTTGTTCAGAGAAGAGTCAGGGAGATCCAGTATGATCAAAATCCAGCCAGTAAGTGTCCATGCTGCCTAATTTGTTCCTGTATTCAATTCTCTGGTCACTTTAATTAATTATGGCTTAGGCTTGTGAACTCTAAAGCCTCAGCCCTGCAGCTGGCTCAGTATGGGCAGACCCACAGGCACGCGGAGATCTGACTCCAATGGAGCTTTCTAAGAGCAGATGGTTTCCACCAGGCCACTCCCTGCAGGGGATCAAGGCCTTAGAGAGGATGTGTCATTCCCTGGTTGCCGTAGCCTAATCACATTATCAGCCCTTTTTGCATTAGCTTTCTTTTGAGTCCCTCTTTCCCCCCCATAAATTGTAGCAAAATGTGCAGATTTTGCAGTGAATTGGGTTCAGGGACACACGTTACTGGGTT
The DNA here is from genome assembly GCF_015227805.2 of Hirundo rustica. Lineage (NCBI taxonomy): Eukaryota > Metazoa > Chordata > Aves > Passeriformes > Hirundinidae > Hirundo > Hirundo rustica. Next base: position 10,111,928 of record NC_053457.1, on the reverse strand, counting down.
TATTAGTGTTAAAATATCTGCTTATTCTCGGGGGGAAAAAATCAACTCGAATAAAGAAGTGCTAAATCGCCTTCCCTGGTTATTGCCAGGAGATTGATTAAAAAAATTGGAGTATATACAGATTGTATTAAAATATTCCTTTGAAGCAAAATAATTGTTAGGTTTATTAATGTGCCCCAGACTTTCTAGTTCACAAGTCCCAAGACTTCCCAAAATAGCACAATCAGTCATGCAGTGCTGTTGTATGTTGAGTCAGAATAAAGCAATATCTTAACCTCTGTCAAGTAAATTTGGAGAAGAAATGCTGAAGGTGTACGTCTTTTTTTTTTTTTTTTTTTTTTTTTTTTTTTGTTAAGGGAGTAAAAGTATTATTATTGACAGTCTTCATTCAGCAAGTCTTATTTTGGGATGCTTTTGTGGTTTTGGGGGTTCTTTTAAAGATAAAGTTGATGAAATTGTCCTGTTTACAGAATTTTCTCTGGCTGCAATCTTTGCTGTGTGTTTTCAAAAGACTTGTATTTGAGGGCAAACTACTGTTTCATGCCCCAGGATGGAGCATGAAGTTGTTCAGACTCCTTTCTGCAAAGACACAGAGCTTTTGTTGTAGCAGTGAGGTTGGATCCCCGCGGGGTTTGGTCTCACCCTGACACTTTCCTGCCAGATGGGGTGGCTGGGCACAGTCTCACGAGCTGACTGGGGTGGGCATGGTCCCGAGCCCACACCAGATAAACCCTCTGACAGGCAGGGTGGATTAGGTGAGCCTCAGCTGTGCACCCCTACAATCATTTGACTTTTCTGTCAACACCATTTGCATCCCCCTATCTCAGGACACGAGCAAAGGGAGCCTGCCTCTGCCCATAAGCCCTGTGAACATACCTGTATCTTCCTATTATATGAAAACTGGGTACTACATACCACTCTGGTTCAACAGTTTTCAAATGGTGATCACAATTAATGCATTGTTCACCATTAATTTCATTGAGAGAGTCTCTCTGCAATACAGTGCAGAATCCTGCCCAAACTGATGCTTAAAAATTAACCCTTTTCAATTCAGATGCAAGATATTCCCTGCCCTAAGCTATGTAAATTCACCTCTGGGAATATAATGGGAACACACAGCAAGGTTTCAGTTGAAGAAAGAACCATGTCGTAAGCAATGCCTTTAGGGAGGGAATGTGTTCATGCAGCACCCCCAAAAGACCCAGAAGGAGGAGACGAGCAATGTTTTTCAGAGAATGAAATGTTTTACTGGATGATAGCTGAAGATCTGAAATGGTGAGGGTATCTTTGGTCCATGTTAGAGATACGATCTTGTACTCAGCAGAGGATGTGTGACTGTTATATGTTAACTGTTCTATTCAGTTCTCAGCATGTTTGAATAGAGAGACGTTAATATTAACCAATGACAGACTAGTGTATTATTTGTTCAGAGCATCGCTTCAGATCTTATTGAAACTGTCATTGTTTGCAGAGGAAAACAAAAAGGGTTGAAAACATCCAACAAGGTAGCCTTAATGTTGTTTGTGTGGTTTTCTAATGCAGCTGTTTTCCTCTGTAGACCTTCCTGTTTTGCAGTGAATGGGGCAACATTTTCTCTGAGGTCTGACAGTGAATTGTGTAAAGCATCCATGTGAAAGTCGTTCTGAAACAGCCGACATGGTAGGCCAAATTTTGCTTTACTTCTGGTCCCACTGAACTCATGGATTAGAAGGGATGCAAGTCATTGAGAAATGCAATTCACTCCTAAAAGCACATCTGTTCCCAGCCTTGGAGACAGTCTGTAATCCCCCAGAAGAGGCTCTGAACTCAGTCGTTTACGTAAATCCTAATTAAAAATTTTATCTGATCTGTGAAGTTCGAGGTGTACTCTGGTGTGAAAATTTACACACGTAACATTGCATTCAAGCAAACTGGGAGAGCAGGTGACTAAATAAATTGGAACTTTCTCTGACCTGAGCAGAGGGAAAGCCTGTGTCTCCAGCACAACACCATGGAGAATTGTGAGAGGTATATATCCTGATCTTTTTTTAAAATTTATTCCTGTTTAAAATTTCTTCATAAACAATCCAAAATAACCCTAAAAAGAAAACTAAAAACCAGTAGAAAATCCCAGCATTTGAAACAGGAAATGTAGGTAAGTATGGGCACATTTCATAGTGTTTACCACTGAAAAACTCTGCTGTACCCCAAGGCCTGGAATGTTGTAATTTTTTCAGGCGCACGTTTAGATCCACAAACAGTTCTGTGGAACGAGAGCTCTTCAGAAAGCCTTTGGTGCCCAGCCAGGCTCTCAGCTGGTGCGGTCAGTGCAGCAATGACAGCGTCTGTCAATGGAGGATCACGTCCCAGACCCGTGCTACTCGCTGTCCCGTGTAGCGTCACAAAGCTGGGTAGTCTCCCACGTGATGTGAGCACTGCTACACGGATTTATTCTGCCTTTGAGCATCCCAGCAGAGCGTGAACGCTCCCAGCAGAGCACGGAGCGGGGCTCCCTGGCCGAGGGATTGGGTTTTCAGGCCCATCTGGTCCAGGGCTGAGTGTCCCTGGCCAGGCTGTAGCAGCAGTGGATTTGCTGTGTGGCTGATCCCAGAGCCACTCAGCAGCGTCCTTCACGTTTCAATTCTGAGAAAAAGCAGCGAGTTGATGGCGTGTGCTTGCGGCCAAGCACGTGCTCAGTACGCTCCCAAATTGAAATGTTAGCAGTTAATTCCCATCTACTTCTCATGTGAGTAGGGAGAAAATCTGGATTCCTTTTCCCAGTTTACCCCCAGGTTCCTGTAGTCTCCTTTGGGACATTACTTGAACATTTCTTACTCTTATAAGAAATTCTGAAAGTGAATACCAAAGAAGAACTCTGAAAGAGTCCTACCTGCAGTAAATAAATTTGAAGCTTGAAGGAGCAGACCTGGAATAAAAACTGGGTTTGAAAGTGGTATTAATATCAATTGCCTTTCAATAAAATGAAATTTCCCTGTAAACTCTTTACCCTTTGGGAAAACAATGAGCTTATAAAGTGATTTATTATCTTGCCATGAATTTAAAATGTTTATCTTCAAGGTGATTGGGAAAAAGCAAATATTTAGTATAGATTTTTCAGCCTTTGTGATTTAATTTTGTTTTAATTTTATTTCAGCAGCCTAACAGGTCGATGAACCCATTATCTGTATTGTCTGACACATAATCATAAAGTCTTCTCTTTTGTGGTCCAAAAGCTGCAATGTTAGATTTCCTTAACGAGATCAAGATTTTATCTAAATTTTATTTTTAAATTATTCCTAGAATAAGATCGTTATTTATCTTGCTGAAAATATAAAGCGATGCAAACTTTTTTGGTTTGTACCGCATTATTGCTGAATTCACAGCAGGGTTGTGCTTCCTTTGTTTTGATGTCTGCTTACAGGAAAACAACTGACACCCACTTTTCAGGTTTAGACTTAGCACTTCCAAATCATGGTTTCAGGCAGGATTTCTGTATTTTCCATAGCAAAATTCAAACATGATATAGAAATGAAAAAGCTACAACAGCAGTAAAATTGCTAATAAAGTAGGCTCGTGTTTGGGTTTGGGTTTGGTTTTTTTTTTTCTTTTTCATTTTTATTCCATAGCAACCAGAGGATTATGCTGTGGGAACTGGTAGTCTCTTGCAAGAAATACAGAATGTATTAGAGACAGTGGAAAGTCATCACTGTAGCCCAGAACTAGAAAAGCCACAGTGGAGGAGGAAAGTCATCTACTGTCTGCTGCAGGGGTAAGAGTGCTTTCATCTTAATAGTAAAAACCAGTATAGTAGTTTACCTGTTGAAAGGTTTACCTGCTAGCAAAGGTAAATTAACAGAATTTGTTAATGACCACAGTGGTAGTGTTTGATTAAAGGAAAAAGGGCAGAAATTTTCAGGTTTTTTCCTGCTTGCCGTGTGCCTTGGAACAAATACAATTATGTTTTGGTTCTGTATAATTAAATCACTGCTTCCAGTGCTTCAGAGGCAGAGTGCTCACACCTCACTGACAGCCTGCACTGACTCTTCCTTGCTTGAAAAGATTTAGAAGTTTCCTCTTTGATCAACACTCCTGTAAACAAGGAGTGATTTTCTAATACCCCACAAGGCTGTTCTTGTGCAAGTTTTCCCAGATAAATAATAAAAATAGAGCAAGACCACCTATAATTCTATTTTTTTTTAATATAAGAAACTATATGTAATGTTTTACAGCTTTGATGGAGAAGGGTTATCGATGACTGAAGTATGTAAATAATTTTTAGGGTATAGTGTATGTCAGCAGCATGGAAATCCTGTATTTGTACCATAGTTTTTAATAATGCATTCTCTTTGCACCATCAGGAGATCTACATGCAATTTATAATTTTTGCTTTCCTTAAGGGGCACCGTGGTCTGTTCCCCATCACTGTGGTGACTGGGCACTGATGTAGCCCTGCCCTGATTTCTTGCACTGCAAGAGCCACTTCTGTGCTGCCCATGCCTGCTTTGGTCTTCAGTGAATTCACTGAATTTGTAACGATTCCGCTTCTTTATTCACGTTCGTTTTTACCTTGCCCTCAGAATCAAGAGTATCAGCCTGACATTTGGGACCCTGAATAAATTTAAGGCCTTAAACATTTTAATGCACTTAACATTTGTCTGCTTTGGTATGACCTGACAGGAAATCTCTCCCTTGAAGGAGGATTTATGCAGCCTGTGCTGCAAGGCACTTTCCTGCCATTCCTTCATAGGTGCCACTGTCAACTTGTGCAGTCTCTGAGTTCTCCTGCCCAGCACTGGGAAGTCCTGTGAGATTACAGACCAGAGCCTCAGACTTCTTTAAGTGTACCAAAGACCAGAAGTCATCTGCAATGTCCTGAGCTCTACCGTCAGATGCAACTTCCTGCCTCTTACTGCCAAAATGTCTCCAAAGGTTAAGGTCTCTAACAGGCATCACGTTAAATTATGTAATGTAAGTAATGCCAGAGTTCATAAAATTAAAACACATATTTTTAAATGTGTGTATTGCTTTGAAGGAATATGGCACAAGAGCTCCCAGTTGTGTAAATATTTGGAAAAAAAAATACAAATAATAATAGAGGAATGTAAAAGAATACTAATAATAATTAATATTCTAAAATAAAGAATAGTTCCATGCCTTCTCTGAAATACACAGTAGTAGTTGAAAGTTACCAAGACGCATCAGGGACATGAAGACAACTCAGTGAGGCTGGTTTATATGTCTTTTCTCAGGAAATTCAGGCTTGGAGTTTCCCTTGCTTACATTAAGATGATTTTTCATAACATGAAATTCACTCCTATACATTGCATACCTCAGCATAAGCAGGACAGAAACACAGTACAGGCTTCACTCTGGCTTTCTGACTCAAACTCTCTTGCTTTAGATTATCTCTGATCTCTTCCAGGAAAGAATAAATGAATATCCAAAAAGAAAAGAAGAGAGACTTGAATACTTGATGTAATTTTTTTTATCAAAAATTTAACCAATTGCTCTTAAGACTGGAGGTTCTGAATTTCAGAATTTCTAGAAACAGCTTAGACACACAGGTGGTACAAGCATCACCACCCTCACCACCCCAGAAGACACACTGGGAACAACTGGAGAATAGGGTGGGGAGCTGCTTCTGACTGTGGCACAGTTTTTTCCATGGGTGAGGAGGGATGGATTTTCTGTCAGGCCATCTGAGAAACTTGCCTATTGTTTCTTTCTCAGATCTTTCTCGTTCCAGTGAAATTGTGGTCATCAGCACTAGTTTGTTTTTTTGGCATTTCCAGATTTTGCAATCCTTTCAAGTGTTGAACTTGGGAAGAAGAGACTTCCAAAGAAAAAAGTAAAATTTCTTCTGCAATTTTTTAAACCATTGAATGTATTACATTATCTATTTTTATAAAAATCAGACGTTGGAAACCTAAATTATGAATATATATGTACATCATGGTAATAGGGGATCCCTAAGGTCTCTTTCGTGTTTATGTCCCGATCTTGTTGAAGATGTCCCAGCTTGTGCAGGGGTGTTGGACCAGATGACCCTCCAACCTGAACTTTGCTAACCATGTTTAAGTTAGTTCTTTCAGATTTCCCACAGAAAGCTGGATATTTCTGTGTGCGCCAGTGATAACTTTGGGTTGTAAAGGTAAATAAGAATTTGGACTACATAAAACTTGCAGGTCAGACTCTGGTGTTGCACAGGTGGCAGCTGTTTCACTGCGAGCACAGTTAATGTGAAGGCTCCCAAAGGAGGATATTTGTGGTGGCTCAGCTGTGGAGCTGTCTGAAATAAACCCCAGGTCTCTCTACCTGTGCTGTGCTAGCCTCTGCTCCTTCCCAGAGGTGACCCACAGGGTGTCTGAGCTCCTCCACCAGTGACTGCCAAGAGGCAGGTGTCAGCACTGACTTCTGTGAAGGCTCCTCTCATTAAATCAAAATGAAATAATATGAGCTAAAAATTGATGGGCTGGATTCTCCCAGGTATTGCCAGGTTATTTGGAGTGCCAGCAGCAGTGCTGATTTACAGTTTCTGAGGCTGTGGCCCATGGTTTGACCTAATTCATTAGTTCCCTCCACCTGAGCTGGGGCAATTTAAGCAGAAATGTCTCTGCCCATCATGGTAACTTCAAAGTGTCATTAAAGCAGTTTGATTCCAACTAACCTATTTTTTTTGTTGTTCTTTTTACTTCATTGTATATTCTCCTTGATTATTGCAGAGGTGAAGCTGCTTCCAAAGTCTTAAAATCGTCATCGCTGATCTGTCTTTGCCAGAGTTGTGGTCACTCAGCTGCAGTTCAGACTCCAGTTCTACAGACCAGAGCTGGCTCTTGCAGTCCAAAATCATGTATGTACCACAGAATGGTTTGGAAGAGACCTTGAAAGATACCTGTTTCCATCCCCCTTGCCTCGGGCAGGGACACTTGACAATAGATCAGGTTTTTCCAACCCCGTCCAACCTGAACTTGAAACCTTCCAGGGATGGCGCAGGCTCAGCTTCGCTGGGCAGCCTGTGCCAGGGCCTCCCTGTCCTCACAGGGAACAAACAGTACAAGCAAAACTCTCCCTGCTTGTTCTGCAGCCATTGTATGCACTCAGATCTTAGCATGATCAGGCTGATCGTTCACATTATCAGTGTTGTTTAACAGAGCTATCTCTCGTATGTGATTTCCATGCTGCTTCCCTGGATGTTTTATAGGGAAGCATGGAGGCAAATGCAGCTTGTCCGCATTTTCACTTCAGACAACAATGGTATAGGGTTTTTTCCAAAGCAGTTCAGGACACCAGCTCTCAATTTCTGAGCTGCCTGTGAAGAGTGGGGTTATTCTGAACAGGGTGTGTCCATGTGCTTTCTTATCCAATCTGTCCTTCTTCCCCAGAAACCCTCTTTCTTCCAACAGCCCTTATTCCTGAAAACATCTAAAACATAAAAGCTAAGGCAAGAGATGTGCTCTGTCTTCTGTGCAGAAGGGACAGGGGCATAAGTGAGGGTGAATTACCAAAACCCTTTTCAGATCCCATTAGTGTTTGCACAGACAGGTGATGCTGAAATGACTCCGTATGGTTTGGTCACACTTATTTGCAGGCTGTGACATATATAAACTCTTTGAAATTGTCTGTAGTTCGCAATATCTTGGGCAGAGTTTCAGAATGCTCAGGACAGCATTTGCCACTCTCCTTAACTTCCATCTCAGTTTCCTTTGCCTGGTGGGTGTTTCTGTGACACTGGCAGCAGTGACCCCCCCTGCCAGAGGCACGGGGGCTGCACCAAGTCCCTTTCTGGCAAGCAGGACAAACCAGCCCTTCCTGAAGCCTTGCAGGCAGTGCTTTGGGTGGTGAGGGAGGTCAGATCCTTCTTTGGGCAGGGAATAGGGTTTTTACAGTAGGGCAGGCCTCTGATGCTAAAAAATGAAAAACTCTCCCAAGGTTTTGGGCAACTTGGAAAAACACCCTGGAAATCACAGCCCTTTTAAATAAGGCTCCTGTCAAACCCCATACAGATTGGCAACAAAGTTGTGATTTTCGTTTCCATTTCTCTGGTAAGTAGTGGAGGAGCTTTGCATTTCCATTAATTTAAAGCTGTCTCTAGATGGCTTCAGAGAGCAAAGAGAACTCATCACTGTGGGAACGGCTGTGCTCTAGGGAGGTGCTGTAGCTCATGGGCAACTTTCCATCCTTGTGGGGAGGATCTGGGCACCAGCACATTGCCTGTCTTCCTTAATTAGCTGAGAGGAGACCAGGCAGAGCCCTGCGCTCCTCGCTCACTGCCTGCTGATGAGGCCTGGAGCAAATCCCTACATGAAAAGCACTTAAAAATGGAACAGAGGTGATGGAAACGTGGTTTGTTCACTGTGAATATCCAGCTGGGATAGTTGGAATAACTGCAAGGGAAGAGTTGCCTTTGCAAATCATGTGCCTGATTTACTGGTTAAATAGTTTTTCAGTCCTCCCGATTTAGTCAACAGGGACATTAAGATGTCCAGAAATAAAAGTGGAATGATTGGTTCCCAGTGCTAATCTTAATGGTCACAAATCCAGTTATTTCAGATTTTTTGCTCAGCACTTGGCAAGTAGAGTCAATCAGGCTCCATTTAAATTGATGAACTCCTGTTGTAGAGTTCTACCTGATTTCATGCTTTCCTTTATTGGTCACTAGATATTTTCTATATCATACAAAATTATGTTTACCTTAACACTGATCTGTAGGTATGCCTGAAACAGCACCTAATGTGCATAAAGTCAGTGTTCTCAATGCATAGGACAAGTCTTGTGAAAACTTTTTTGCAGCCGAAAGTCTTGAACCATTCACTGAAATAAGACAACTATTTGATTTCAACAAAATGGATTTTGTTGTCAATAAAATCACCGATAAACACTTGAGTTGGATTTGGGACTTCTGAGTATATATATATATATATATGTAAAGCTACATACACAAACTTTCTTTTAGATCACAGAAATGAATGCTCCAACTTAAAGTTTATTCATCCAAATAGCTGGAGAAAATATCCACTTAATCACATAGTCTGAACACATTGAAGTAGGGGGGAAAAAGGTGTTCATTTTCACCTGTGTTTATTTTTTCACCAGTAAAAACAAATAAAAAGAGAAGAAAAATAATCATAGTGCCTATGACAAAGATTGTGTTTCAAGGAGTGTGCAATGTGTACCATGATTACTTTAATTGCAAATGGAAGCCGCTTTTAGACTGAGTGTGGTTGAAAGGGAGAATATCCTTAGAAAAACTGTCACGCAGAATCCCAGGAAATGTTTTGGTTCGATATGTTTGGCCTCCATTTTTGTGGAGCTGTACATTCCTGTCCATGGTTCTAAAGGATAAAAAAAGAACTTATTTCAGAATCAATCTGTATTTTGACTCGTTTTTATACTCCCCGCACCCAGGCTGGTTCACCCTATGTGTAAGTGAAGCTGAGCAGTGTCACTTTTCTGTTTAGTGCCACAAATTAGTGTTACGGTGTTCCTGACTTCAGTCCTTTTCCCCTGCTCATGTGGCATGTTCCTGCTGTCTCCAGCCCCCTCTCACTCAAAGCAGAGGTTTCCCTTGTTCTCAGAGCCACAGAGAGAGTTGAGACCGACCCATCTGGAGACAGCAGCTCTCTTCATTCAGCCTCACTGGTGGGAGGATCAGCGGGGTTGGCCTTGGCGACAACAAGGGACAGGCATCTCTGACATCTCAGCACACACAGAGGCACCCACCTGGAAAACCCAAGCCTTCAAAAAAAACACCACAGGTTCTTTGCAAAACAGCTTCTTAGCTGAACACAGTGAAGGTATCACAGCAGCAGCCAAGGGGATGGGGCAGAATTTCAGCGTCACACACCCCCAACCAGCCAGGATACAGTGCCCACCCCTCCTCACTGCCTCACATGCTACTTTGCATGGATGTCCCTCCCTTCCCCTTGTGCCCAGGGCCATGTTTTCGAGCACATCCCCAGAAGTTTGTGCTGAACCACTCCACGATGAGTTTATTCATCATCCAACCCCCAAGGAAGCTTTCTGCTCCAGTGCTTCCAAAATGTGTCTCTGGTGATGCTCAGCAGTGTCCCAAGTCTCTGTGGGTCCCTGACACCATCAGCTCTGCCCAGGGTGTGCTGAGCACCCTGAGGCAAGGGAAGGAGGGTGCAGGGCTGTGGGTGCTCCCCAGCTCCATTCCAGCTCAGTTCAGCTCCCCCATCACTCCTGGATGCTGTCTTGTAGATCCCCACTGCACTTGGGCTTTTTCTGTTGGCTTTTCCTTTTATTTTTCTGTGTGGTTCAGAATAGCTCTCTGGATCTGATATTTGGCTTCTGCTTACGCATGATTTTTGCTTGCAATCTGCCTTACTTCAGCAGTGTTAGCCCAAGTGCTTTTGAACACACTGTTGTTACAAAACACCAAAAAAAGAATTTTTCTTTCAAAGCTGCTCTTCCAGGCACCTCATACCCTTGGGGCACAGGCACTTTGGGCGAGTTTGATGCTGAAGTCCCCCGGGTTAAGAAGGAGGTTTTCCCTTTTGCTTGGGGCTCTGGGCAGATTTGGGGGGCTGTATAATGCTGCCTCACATGAGGCTCCCACCCACGGGCTGCCCACACCTGTGCTGGGTTGAGCTGTTCACCTGGTTTGCAGTCACAGCTGTAACCACTGAGGACACCCTTGGTCTCACCACCTTTCAGGTCTGTTCTCCTGGTGTGCCTGCACCAGAAGGGTCCTGCCTTGCTGGGAGGAGGCAGCTCTGGAGGTATGGTTGCGCTAGGAGGCTTTTTCCTAAATGTGGTGTTTTAAAGGCATTTGGGTTGGTTTTTCTCCCTTTGGTTTGTGCTGAATATTTCCTGGAGTAGGTATTTTATTTATTCTATGGTGTAGTAATTTGGTTTATTGGACTGGGCAGAGATTAAGGTATTTGCACCATTTAGAGCTACGGTTGATTGTTTTGAAAATCCTCATGGCTTGGCAAGAGAAAAATCTCCTTAGATTTCTCCTAAATGCAAAGGTAAGATTTTTGTTTGCTCCTTTCTCGAATGCAAAAACCTGAAGCTTATTTAGAGTGTGGTTTCTGCTGTGATGGGCACTGCCTACTGTCCAACAATCCCAGAAAACATCCTATGTGCAAAGGAACTCTGTGAACTTTCAAGGGTTCAACTTCAAAATATAGCAAATAAGAATGATGAGAGAAGCTCATAAAATTCCTATTAAGAGTCACGTTTGATACTTACTTAAAATTTCATGTTTTTATGGTGTGCCCTTTGCCAAAGACACATTAACGGTGAGTGCTTTCTGAAGCAAGGCTGCAGCAGACACACAGCGTCAGGAATGCCTTCTGGTGATCTGTGTCCTAATACCTGAAACCATTTTGCTTTGACAGTCATCTACAGAGCAAAAACTTTCCTCAAATCCCATAAATATTTTTAATTCATATCTTTCACAGATCCACAGCAAGCTATTAAATATCTTTACAGGGACATCTCAAGCTATAGTTAAAGTTGTCTATTGCTTATGGGAAGCTCTGCAGTTACTTGGTAGCTAAATGTTTATAGGAATGTCATAGCCACTATGCAGAATAAGAATAAGTCTTTTTGTAAGGATCTTTTTTTGCCAGGCCTTGCACAAGCAGGTCACAGTGCAGTGCTTGCTTACCTGCAAAAATGTCTCTGCTCCAGCACAGCTGAAGCAGAGATGATGGTGAAACTAATTTGTTTCAGGTGCTCCCCCACAAAAATTACTACCAATTTAATGCTGTTTAAAATAGTGCACTTATGTCTATAGGTCCTGGATGTTTTTTAACCTTAAGCCAAAGAGCTTGTTTCTCTTTACTTTTTCTCCTTCAGGGGACAGTGAGAGATGAAATTAGAGCTGGGCAGGCAGCAAAAGAGCAGCCACTCACAAAATCCTGGGCTTGCCCTCTTTGTGGTTGTATCTTTGTTATTTATAAGCAGTGTAACAATAAGATTTACTGAGATACAGAGAAGAGGCTGGCATTTTGGGAGGCTCTGGCAGTGGGCAGCAGAAGAACTGAAGGAAGGCAAAGCCTGGGGAAACAGTGGGTCTCACTTAAGATGAAGATGTATTTTGGGATATCCGTGGGCCAGGGACTTGGAGAACAAAACCTGTGAACCTGCTCTATGTTCAGATGAGTACAAGCCAGATGGACAGTTCCAGGTTAGTAAAGGGGTGCTCTCTCACCTGAGAGCAGAACCAGAGAGGGATTATTTGCAGGTGAAAGCCAGGATTAGTGGTGCCTGGGTGTTCCTGACCCTCAGCTGTACCTCCTAACTCTTCAGACTGACAGGTGGCTTGGGCTAGGAATGATGGATGAAGTAGACTGAATAATCCAATGGAAAGATGATGTTTTCCAGCAGAGCTGATTTATTTTTCAAGAATCAAAGAAACTAAAGGGGGGTGGGGGGGAAGGCTGTTTAGTTTGATGGATTTGGTTAGTTATTTTACTTGGGTTTTTTTCTCCTGAAAAGGAGCCAGAGAAGGCTACAGGGACTGAACTTTAGGAACTAACTTAAAACTAGTTCCTGTAGCCTGGGGTGGTGCTGATTCTTCCAGCAGACTGGGCACTGCAGGCATGCACATGCCTGTCATGCTGTACTCTACATCTCTCTCTTTAACAGTCTTTTCCCATTACTTCTCTTATTTCAGAACATATTCCAGTGCAGGACCTGAGCTGATGGGAATAGAGAAAATATGTCTTCCCCCAAGAGATAATAGAAATCCCTACAGCTGCAGTCTGTCCCCTGCTCTCTCTTTGGTGTCCTACATGAAGCTGCCAGTTGCCCTTCTCAGGGCTTCTCCTATGGCATCTCATGCTCAAGTTCTTTTTCTGTGTCATGCTTGATAGGTTGCTGCTGTTTTTCTAAAAATAGAGCTGCTATTTTAGGTTGGGATTTATGCCAGGAATAACAGCTATGACAGCTATCCAGGATTTTTTTATTATTATTCAAAATAAAAAGATAGTTGTGGGTTTGGCCAAGTCTTCAGGAAATCTGGTGCTTTTTGATTGTTTCTCTTAACAGCCTGTGTTTTACCATTGGCTGTAACAGCTTCCTGACCCAAACTCTGTAGGGTATGCCATACTCTGGAGGATGTCTTAGTTTGGCTTGAACAGCATTTATAAATGTATTGGTGATCATTTTTACTGTAGATGTAGACCAGCAAGGTATAGATACATAACTTCTAGTTTCACATCAAGTGAACTTTTTATTCCTATCTAGTTAGTTAAGCCAATGGAGTTTAAATTCTCTAGCATAGAGCTTTTTCTCTCCATGAATTAAATGGATTAACCTTTCTTAGAAAGCTATCACTAATTATATTACTGTACTGGGCTATTAACTCCTTTCCTCAATAAGTTACTATTTTTATATGGCCACAGTGACCTGAAGTAATTACAACCCCAGTTGTACTTGAAACCTTTCAGTTTAACACTCTTCTGATGAAATATTCTGCTTCTACTAATGTCTTACAAATGCTGGGAAGGAGAGAGAGAATTTCAATCAGCACTACCAGAGCAATAGCTGTGGGTACTCTAACAAAGAGTGCTCCTTTTTTCCCCTGGATTATCACCGAGGTAATCACATGCATGTTTGAGAAAAGGAAGCAAGTGTTCCCTATTAGCATTTGTTAGATTTCTTTTGTGTGCTAGAAATGCTTTATTTTGTCTAGTTGAAGATGATGGAAAAACAAGGTTATGATTCACTGTATGTTTGATGTCTGAGACTGCCTAGGGTCCAAAATTGACAATGCCAAAGGCTGAATTTCTCTCTCTCGTGTGTTTAGAAGAGTAAAATGTTGGGCTGCTGTTGTGTGCAAGTAGAGGTATTAGCTGAATACTTGCTGATTGTCTAACACCTGATTTCTTAGGTGGGCAAAGCCTCCTTCAGACCACTTCTGTGAAATGAAATGGGGAGAACAAAAAGGGGTTTGTCACCAGAGAGGAAAACTTCACACCTGAGTTTCATGAAAGATGCATCGTTAAGTGATGGCAGGAGTGAAATTCATGATTTATGGATTAAATATCACTTTAATCAAGAAGACATTTTAAGTAGCCAGCTTAATCATTGTCATCAGCTTCATCAGGGTGATTGAAACCATCATTACTTTAGCAACTGATTAGCAAGAGCTGGATGTGGTCTTTCTACTAATGCTGGAGCTGCTCATTAGAAAGGTGTCAGAGGTCCCTGACACCACCTCTGCTTCATCTGCCCTGGTGCTTTTGCTGTATTTTGCTGGAGAGTATGTGGATTTTTCCTTAGATTAAGCATCCTGCATAATTCAAACAAATTGCTATTTCATATTACAAATACATGTATTTGCATGAAGCTTGTTGATAAAAGCAGAGAGTGCAGAAGTCAGGTAGTTGGTGATTAGTTTATTCATAATTATATAACTTAAGAAACAATTTCAACACAGTTTTAGAAACAAAATCTAAAAGAAAGGATTGGAGATTTCTGAAGGAAAATAAAAATGTGTTTAGACAATGCAGAATCCCATGATGGTGTGGACAGGTGGTTGATTTGCACTCTGAAAAAAAAGCAGTGTTGGGCAAGATTAACAAAATGAGAGTCAGTTTGGAAGCTAATGTGTGAACTTCTCTGTCCAGAAGGTAATTAGAAACATGATTTATGTGTAGCATACCCCTGGGGTATCTGGGGTAGGTAAAGAGGGGGGAAGTGGATTTTTTTCTGTTAAGTACTCTAGAATAGGCCATTTAAGATACCAGCAGTGAGGTCTTAAGAAGGCTTCAGGAGCATAACAATGAGTCTGAAAAGCAAATAAAATAACCAGAATCTATATAGGAAGTTGCCTGCAGAGGTGATGAATCCAGCCAGCCAGAGACTTTGGGTGGGGGCCTTTTCTGTCAAACTGAAGATAAATCATGCCTGGTTAGGGAAGGCAGCCCTCTTGCTCTGGTTTTCAGATTATTTTCTTCTTCTCCTCACCAAAGTCTTTTTTTTTTTTTTTTTTACTTCACAATGCTAGCAAAGAATTGGGAACTTGTTCAAAGACACAGGTTCCAGCAGTTTTATCAGTCTTGATATATTTTAGATCTAATTACTTACTTCAGGTTTTGCCTTGGATTCTTGATGGGGGTTAGCAGTTGGCCAGACATTATTATAGCAAAACCTAAATAAACATTTTCCCAAAATACTTCCCTGCACATTGGGGGAAATTGAGCAGCTCTCAGCTGAATGTGAGTGAGGCTTGGAGATCTGTGATCCAGGTGTGGCGGTTTTTGACAAAGACTAGTGATACACCTCATCTGTATTCAGGTGGAGAATGGGGAAAGGAAGCCAAGGATGTTTTTTGTCATTTTGCAATAACCACCGTGGGAAAGGCAATCATTCCCAGCCCCAGCAGTCCCAAGGAACCAGCAACCACGAGTAACAAGGAGGGCCCTCAGCAATGCACAAAACACTGTGCAGGGACACAGAATTCCAATTTTGTTTCAGAATGTATGGAACAACATTACTTTGAAACTGAAGAAAGCCTTTTATTTATCTTTGTCTTACAAACTGAGCTTAATGACAGTCGGGACTGAAAGTGATGTGGAAAGGAGAGTTCAGTGAATGTGGGAAAAGCAAAGATAAAGGGGTTAGAAGGGTTCTTGGACAGGAGGACAAGAAAGGGCTCCCCTACCTTATTTCTCATATTGAAAATCATGTTCTTGTCATCTTGAAAGACGTGGGACACCACCTCAGACCAAGACATGCACTGATTTAACAGCTGTACTCTCTTTCCTTCGTGGAGCAGGAACACTTGTGTCAATCCTCATCATCTTTCTGTGAAAGGCATTTCCCCAGCTGTGATGGCATCTTTCCAATACCAAATCTTCCAGGGCTTTTCTGGCTCTTCCAAATGTATGGTTGCTGTGGTCTTGAACACTTGTTTTCATTATTAGTGGGCTATTTCCCAGAGTATTGGGTTCTTCAGGTTCACACAAGTGGCTTTGCCAGCTGTTAAAATATTTTGTTGCATTGAGAAGAGCTCTTCCAAATCAAAGCAGTATTCTCTGCCGTCACAGGGCACATGGAGATGATATTTTGGAGCCTGAAGTTAGCAGGGGGGATTTCATCAGGCCTGCGCTAGCTCAGGTCCCTGTCTTTGGTGCACAGAGCTGTGCTGTGTGCCCACCTCTCTGCCCTCCTGAGTGAGCAGGGCTGGTGATGGCTCCACACCCTCTGGGGCTGTGCAGTGTCCCTGGGCACCTGGCTCCTGTCCTGGCCCTGCTGGCACAGCAGCTGCTGCAGCAGAGCTGCCTTCTTGAATCAGGTTTGTTATTGCTTACATGTGGAGGGGAGACTGAATCGAGTTTCTGTTTTATCCTTTGGGCTGATATGCATTAGCATCAAAGGAGTGTCCCTGCTGTGGCTGATGTTTCAAAACGAACGGTGGAATTTCATTTCTATTCTTCCTTATTACTGGCAGTCTGTCTCTCCTGCTCCCCTTTGTTTCAGACCCTGCAGGGGGCTCTAAGAGGTTCCCCTCCTTCCTCTGCGGTGTTGCGATCCCTGTGGCTTAGGAGGAGCGTTTGGTACCGCTGACAGGCGTTCTGTGGCGGCACCGTCGCCTTGGGAGAGGGTTTTGGGGCGTCTGTGTGCTCAGCCATCGCTGCAGCAGCAGCCCCTGTGAATTTCTGGGGAGGAGAGCGGCAGGGGATGGATGGACGGGCTGCGTGGGGATGGCAGCCGGGCCTGGCACACCCCGGGGGCTGTGCCGGGCCCTGGTCACCTCTGTGTGCCGAAATGAGGTTCTGTTCCCGTGCAGGAGCACAATCCAGCCTTCTAAACGTCCCAAATAACCGTGGCAGCAGGCTGCAGGAGTACCAAAAGCAGCAGCCAGGCACATCTGACGGGTCCTGGTGCTTTGCCAGCCGGAAATAATCCCGTGTGTGCCTTGAGAGCAGCTGGCAGCTCTGGTGATGAGGCTCTGCCCCCAGCCACGCTGGCCTCTGTTCAGGAGGAGCTGGACTCGGGGCTTGCCCTGGGCTTTGTGCATGGGAACCAGTGTCTGCTAAAGAGGGACATGGACGGGGTGTCCCACAGGGCAAGGTAGCTCCTAATCCTAATCCAGTGCAGTCATCAAATTAGTGGCTGTGGTAGCTCCTAATCCAGTGCAGTCATCAAATTAGTGGCTGTGGGCAAGATTGAGAAGGACAAATCCAGGGCAGGTCAGCCAGATTTCTGAGGCACAGCAAACAGCTTTTTGAGCAAAGGGAGAGCGTGGTTAAGCTGTAGTGTCTGTACCTCAAGGAAGGAGTCACTTGTTGCCATAATGAGAATTGCTGAACTTCTCTGCTGCTGCTTTATCCATGTTGTCCTGGCATGCTTCCTTCTAGATTTCTTTAATACTGCTGCTTTAGGTGATCTAGTTTTGTGGTCAAAAAGAGCGGATGGAGGGGGACATGCTATTCCCTAGCATGTTCTACACAACATCAGCCCAGTGAGTTTAAGCAGCAGTGCAAATAGCTGAAGCAAGAATCACAAACAATTGTTGTATCAGACACAAATGATGTGTGTCAGCCTGTTAATAGAGTAGCTGTGTATTAACCTCCCACAAACATGGCAGAATCTCAGAAAGCACATGCATGTTCTCTTGTCAACCTGCTTAAAGAATGAGTATTTACTTGTGTAGGTTGCTGTGCAAAGAGACACTGCATTTTAACAGGTGTTTTTGTAGATGCTAAACTCACTGAAACCTTTGAAAGCAAATCTACTGCTGACTGTGATGATAATCAATTTGTGTGTGTGTGTGAAATAGGAGTCCCAAAGACATGTATGCATCATTCTGCCAAATTCAAGTTGTTTAGTCAAGGACTGCCAAGATGCTGAGCGGTGATCTGGTTTTGGTCACTTTTAGCATCCCTCATATTAAGTACTTGCACCCTAGAAGTATAAACACCCGTTAAATAAGTCACCTTTCCAAGGTTAGGGGAAGTCTATGCTGCAGCTTCAGGAAATGGGGCTGAAAAGGGACATCAGGAAGACAAAGTAAAATCAGGACTTTGGATGAGTGCTTGGCCAACTCTTCAAAGCTTGTGCAATTTCCCTGGACAACCCCTTCTACTCACTTCATAGTCTAATCCTTTAATGCTTTTGCTGCAACACTTAATTTGACTTCTCCTTTGACATGCAGAGTTTTCCATTTTCCTCTTTGTCTGTATGTCTGTGGGTCACTGAGGACTGTTACAAATCTCTCCCTCCTCAGGTGGTTTTTTTGGAGCCACCTTGCCCTCACACTCCCTTCCATCAAAGAGGATTTCAGCCAGTGTCTCCCCCAGTTACAAAAAGGAAAACTTGATAATTGCCAAGTACTGTTTTGCCATTCAACCTTCATTTTGCAGTGGTTTCTTCTAGCCCATGTTTTCTGTGTTTTATCAGACAGAGTATCAAAAATCTTTATTATAATCCAAGTACGTACTCTCCTGGGGCTTTCCTGCCTATAAGGTCTTTTCCCCTGTTCAGGGTGCAAATTGGACTGCTACAAGTTAGTATTTGACAAACCCATGTTTGTTGTTACTACCGGCAGACACTTGTAAAACTTCACCCAAATTAATTGATTAAAGGAATTTAAGAGCAGAAATACCTTGATTTCCTTCTGTGTTCCCACAAATAGTCTCTGCCTTCTGGTCTCCTTTAAGGAGAGAGGCTTATTGGTTAGCCCAGACCTCTTCCTTCTGCCCACCCTCACTTATTTCTCAGGGGCACTCTGCTGGAGTTTTTCAGTGGTTCTGGCTCACTTGTGTGCTCCAAAGGTGATGTGGAACTGTTTGAAGAGAAACTGGCTGGAGCAATGTCTTCTAAGGCAAATTCCACGAAGCCCAAGGGAAGCATTTGCAGAGGCAGGGATACAGAAGCCACACAAAACAAAGATAAGTTTTGAGGCTCCTGACAGGCAGAGACTCGAGCAGAAATCTGTCAGATCAAATGGAGGCTGCTTGCCTTGAGAAAGTGTATGCTAATAAACCACGTGGGTCTATTTTATTTACAGAGCAAAGGAAATGCAGCAGTTCTCTTGCCTGCTGGCAGGTGTGAGGGGTCTGCTTTGGGTCAGCACTGACAGGGCTCCCCCTGCCCAGGCAGACACTCGGGGTGCCAGATGTGCCCCAGGCTTGGCAGTGTGTGTAATCTGGTGAAACAGCGCACAAACTCCAGGCACTGCTGTGGGCAACGCAGCACTTGGGCTTTGAACAGGAGGATTTAAAGCACGAGGTTTCTGGACTTCAAAGAACAGATGCACTAGACCACAATGATACTACATGTGTATTTTAAAAGTGTATTTCCATGGATACCCAACAAAAACTATCCCAAATTAATGTTCTTGGAATTCATATTTTGAATGTCCTCCGTGGGAGTTCCAGTTAGGAAAAAAAGTCTTTTAAATTAATTTTTAATGTGGCTACTGCTCTTCAGCAGTTCAAGGTAATTGATTTATTAGGCATTTTAAGTGTTTAAATACAATTATTGACTGAACAGAAGCCTGAGCAGCCTCTTCCATAGATTTTCATAATTAACAGTATGGCAAAATGAAGGTCCAAGAAACAAGTTTTTGTGTCTTGGGAAATCTAACATGTAGCACACTTTAAAAAAAGACATAGAGGTATTAAGGTTCTTTTCACTACAGTAGCTTTAGGGAAAAGTGAAAATAACAATAAAAAAAAAGACAACTTTTGTGGTTTTTTAGTATTCTCATGGATGCCATATATATTTCCCTATGGAGATGGCAAGCAGGGGAGGACCTACTCTTCCTAACAGAACCCTAACTCGAATGGATATGAATTATTTCTTCTTCTGCTTCATTCAGTAGGAAATTGCTGAGTCACACTGCTGAAGAATAATCTTACCTTTCCAGCTGGTAATCTAAGAAAAGCCTGAATGCTTCTGAAAACCAGGACGGGCTTTAGGTTACTTGTCTGAATGGTTTTCTGTTCAAAGTTTATCTTTCAGTAGTTAACAGAAAATTTGCTGTGGTGCTAATGAATTGTTTTCTCAGACTTTTACCACTCACCACACAGAAAATAGAGCCCCTGCACCCTCAAAGGCTTGACTGAATTTTTCAGAGCATGTGCATGTTGAAGCCCCAAGGGTGGGGTTTCAGTCAGGTGTGCTTTTAGCATCCTGTTGGTGGGGTTGTATATACACTCACTGGTCTCCTCTAAACATTTTGAGTGGCCAAAACCCAGTGAAAATGTCACTTTTCCCAAGAAGTGATGGCTTTCCAGTAAGCTTAGGTTGTTTTTTCTTTGAAGGACTGTAAGGAAACTCTAAGTGAAATACTGCAGCTCAGGAATGTGTAAAGGTTACATCTCAGGCTGCAGAGAAAGACTGCTGGGATTGCTGATCTCCAGGAGATCTACAGCTTCGATTTTCACAGCAGAAGTTCCTCCTGCCCCCACCACTCTTCCTGGGAAGCTCTCCAGCTCCAGGATTGTACTTAGTGCCTGCTGGGAAAAATTGCACAAGAGAATCTTAGAGAGCAGGGAAAGCAAAATCAGGATGTAGAGGCGAGGAACAGGAGAGAAAAAAGTAAAGAACATGCACAGAAAAGTTAAAACACAGGAAAAATTGCCTCTATATGTCTCTTCAATATTGTATTTATTCAGCAGTTGGATTATTTCAGCAGTTTGGCAGTTGAGTTGTTTTTCTACAGAAAGTGGTAGCAAAGAGTCGTATTAAAAGTGGTGGCAATGCTTTAATTTGCTCTTAATTAAATCTTACTGCATTCTATTTCACTTTCAAATTTTCCTGTTTATGGATGATTTGCAATTCATACTTACAATTCATGCCTAAATTGCTGTTCATGCATGTACTTTCAATGGTTGCTAGCAAAAATTTAACTCTGATTTGGTAGCGCTACTTTTCAGAAAGGCCCAGGGAAAGTGTTTTTATTTTGTGGTTTATATACAAATAAGGGACGGCATTAATTTTAAAAGGGGAAAACCCCATTTGATGTCACAGTTTGAAGATCAGTGTTGCCATTTAAATGTGACAAAAAATGCAGGAAGGGGTTTGTTTGGTTGGGTTTTTTGTTGTTGCTTTGGTTTGGATTTTTGGCTTGGTTTCTTGTTTGGGTTTTTTTTTTTGTTGTTGTTGTGTGTGTTTGTGTGCATTTGAAGTGTTGTTTGGTATATATCAACTAAATGGAGAGGAAAAGTCACCTGGGGAAACCTTGGCAGATTCTGGCTGGAGGCTGATTTCAAACATTTTATGACTGCAAATTTGCTGCAGAGAATCAAAGAAGTGGTAGGCAGAGCATCCAGAACCAGAATAAACTAACCTCTCTCAAATTCTATCAGTACAGCTAAGGAAAAGAAAAGCCAGGGAAGTTTTCCTTCCCTTTGAAGCTTTTCTAGAATGAATCTTTAATGATGGGTGTCTGCAACCTCTTCCAGATGATAATGAATGTCCAGCCCCCAGGTTTTTAAGGCAGGGAAGATGGAGGCTAGAACAAGAATAAACTCAGGGTGCCGCTTGCACTGGCAGTTATCTGTGAGGGTCCCCCTGGGACGTGAGCTCCAGTTTGTGTGGATAATGCTAACGGTAGCATTTCAAACTTGAGGTGGAGAGTGTGTGTGTAGTGTTTGTTCTCTGAAATCTGGAGTGACTCCAGCAGGGGAAATGCAGAATCCTCCCTTCTGCAGCAGGCAGGGACCAAATGGCACAACAAAGGACAGGCCCTGAATCCTTGTGCAAATGCAGAGAGAGAGGCACTTCAGTGAAAATATGCAGAAAATTTTAATAGTTTAGTAAAAGCTTTTTTTTTTTGCTCCCCTTGTAGAAAAAATGTGCTTAGTAATAGGTTCATTTTGACTTCTAAAGGAATTTCTGTCAAATACAATCATCAGAGAAGATTACAGCTGCAAAGGTATCAAAGCTATGTTTGCAGAAATCAGGCTTCAAGAGCACTTTGAGATGGAAGATATTTGTCAAATTTCTTTACATGTCATCTCGTGTTTCTTTTATTTATGAATTTTCCAACTGTGGCATATGCTGTCTAAAGATGAGAATGCTCCAGCAGTTTTATTTCTTAAAAAAGTCTTTGGCAGCTGCATTATATTTATTTATTTTGTTTCTTTTCTCTTCATCACTTGAAAAGAAAGGCAGAGAAGTGAAACAAAGCACACAAATAAAGCAGTCTGCCACACTGAAAACCTCTGAAACATAAATAATAAACTTTATTTACTAGGTAATTCTCCTTGATACTCTTGTTTATCATCTTTTCAACAGCTCTCACTTAAGACAGTGTTGCTTAAGTACAAGGAAAGTGTCTTGATATTGTTAAACTGAAAGAAACATCACATTTGTATTAATATTTAGGTTTAAAAGCATGTCAAAATATTTTGAATGCATTTGGAAAAGCAAATGCATTTCTTCCAAGTGTCTGAAGACTAATTTCACTTTATATTCTGGGCAAGACCAGGGTGCTATCAAGAAGTGCCTGTTATTTGCTACTTTTACCCTTTTCATGGCATGTATATTCCTTGTTGGAGGTATCCTTTCTGTTCATTTGGAGTCACGGATCAAATTTTGGTAGCCACTCTATACATGAATCTATTCTTATCTCTGTTTAACTCACCACAACACTGACTCCCAGCTGATGAACTGAGTGTTATTTTAAACACACTAAAAGGAGGGAAAAAAGAGATTAAATTGATTTCTTTCCCCATTTTTTTGACTACTCTGTGCCCACAATTCAAACATGCACTGCATAATCTCGTGAAAATTAAATGTCATCATTTGACTGTAAGAGGAATGACCCACTGAATTCAAATTACAAAGAACTCCGAATTGCTTTCAGCTGTTCTCTCAGCGGGTCTCAGTTTCTAATGATGAGGCAATTCTTCAGGTATGATGGCAGGGAGGGAGCAGAGGAGGTGGGTTGTGTTTGCAGGAAAGCAGACATTTATAGGGATGCATGGTGTCATGCAGCTGCGGTCAGGATGTCTTCATCACCGCCGTGCCAGGGAAATGCTGTTCAGATTATTTCAGGGGAGCCATGCCACGTCTGCTCAAGGGCTGGAAGCGGGAGCTCTGAGCCATTCCCACCGTGTAACGTTTTCCCGGTGGAAATAGCAGGTCAGGATGCTGTTGTCCCCTTTTCCAGCTCCCCTGTGCCCCCAGTGTAGGACCCAGGGGGATCTGGTCAGGGCTGTGAATCTGCAGAGGAGGATGAACCCCCCAGTGCAGCATGATCCCTCCATAACCAGAGCAGTGAGCAGAGAATTCCCCCAGCCGTGACTTAATAGTGAATTAATCTTGAACAGAGCAGCTGTAAACCTGATGTTGTATTCAGTGGTTTATGAAGTATATTCTTTTTCTTTGGGGGTGGTGGGGGAAGTCTCTAAATGTCCGCAGGCATCAAATTCTTTTCTCCTCTAAAATGCAAGTGTGATTTGCTGAGGCTCAAAGCTGCAGCGGGATGGCTTCACCCTCCGCCAGGCAAAACCTCCACCATGTGTTCTGTAGTGCCAGTTCAGTGATATAAGTGAAGAGAAAACGTGACAGAGTATGAGGCAGAATCTATTGCTCATACTTCAGGGTGTAAATCTCTCAAAGATAGCTTCAGGTGAGAAAGAAATCTCTTCTCTATATTTAATGCCTGGCTATAAATTTGAGGCCTCTGACTCTCTCTCATGCAGAAATATTGGCTAATGTGTTTTTCGTATATACAAGCGTGCATTTGTCAGTTTGTTCTGCCCACAGTACAGACATTCACAATTTTGATCACCGATGAGGACTCCCCTCTCCTGAGATTTTTTTTTCCAAGTGTAGATTCTCTTTAAAAGTCTGCAGAGGAAGCTGTGCCTATATTAAATAGCAGCCAGGCTCCCGTGGAGCAGCATTCTTCGCAACGCAAAATTTCAAAATATTATTTCCAAAGGAAAACAAATTCATAGTGTGCAGTTTTCTGTCTCCTCCCAGGCCAGTAACACCATAAATATGACGAGGACTGTTAACAGCTAAAGCTGAGTGCAGGTCCCTGAATACATTGCCTAGGTAGTGCAGCCATGTGCTTAAAACCACATTTCCTGATTGTTTTTCAGGCTTTGAAAGAACAGTACTCTGGAGCCCGTGTGAGCTTTGTGCAGAAGAACATGTGCCTCCTGAAAGGAACTGCTCTTTCAAGAGGGTGAGAAGCACCAGAAGCCTCTAATTACAGCAGTGCAAACTGTCAGGCCTTGTATAGTAGGCTACATTAAAATGTAGCTGCTGTTGATTCACTTTCAAGCCAAGATAACAACCTCACAGGAAACTGGGTTTTTGCATCAACTAATTAAAAATTGATATGGCTCCAATGCAGCCTAGATAAGGAGGCACTCACCCCTCGTACTGCCAGGCACTCAAAACCTGCCCTGGAAAGCCAAGCAAAGGCCAAGTATCAGCCATTGCTAATTCCCTGCTGATTTTCCTGCAGGTAACTTGTAAAGAAGAGCCAAAGGCTATTTAATGTCACTGTCCCGTAACAGCTTTATAATCAGGTATGTGCTTCTGTAATAATTTACTGGTTTAATTATACTGTGTTGTTCAGGCATAAAAAAAAGCATATTTCCCTTAGTACTCAGCCTTTTTAGGGCTGAGGGAACGGGATAGGAGGGACAGAAAAAAAAAACCCTCTAAATTTCACAGGCTTGAATCAGGGCTGTGGGGTGAGTGAACCCAGGCATTCATTAAACACTTTGACACCACGCATGGCACTATAAATAACTTCCCTCACGTGTGAAATTCCTACATTATGAAGCAAAACAGTGGAGTGAATAATGGGTAGCATGCTCAGTCTCTGTGATTCCACAGCTGGAGCTCGGCAGCTGCCCCTCACTCCTTCGGGTTCCTGTGTCAGCGATGGGAGCGGCACAGCTCCACACCAGGCACTGACACTGGGCTGGTTTTTACAGCGAGATCTTCTGCCCTCTCACCCCCCTGGTCCAGCAGTGGGTAGAGCAGTGGGCACAGCCTGAGGTGATGGGGCTGCTGCTGAAAGTCTCGAGCCCTTCTGGCATGGGACAGCATTCCAGGAGCTGCCATAGCAGTGTATGGAGACCCCGTAAACTGCAGCTGCATGATGGGATGTGTATGGACACCCCATGCACAGGCAGCTGCACTCATGGTGTTGTGTAGCTGCAAGGAGAAGGTTAACAATGGGAGAAATTGCTACTTAGTTCGTTAATACTGTAGATGTTATTAAAAAAAATAATAATTAAAATCCAGTTGGCACAGGCTGCAGGATTTACTAATCAACATGTCAGTTCATTTCCAAGTGCATCATACACCTCGAGTTATTTTTGTCCAGCTGCTTCCTGCAGATGCAATTTGAACAGTCAGAAATAAAAGCAAATTTCAGTGCACCAGCAGCGTGCTGCTGGCACTCTCCTCTGACTTAGGCAGGGACGCAGGGGTGGGGGAGAGGGAGCAGCCAGTGCAGATATGGGGAGATATTCAGTAACTTTTAGCTAAAGCTGAGAAAATCCTTGCCTCTGGGCCGCACACAGCACTGCTTCCTTTATAAACTGATTTAGGAAAAAGATCTAAGGTTTGTGCTGAAGAGCCTTTATTTGTAACTGTGCAGTGAGGGCTCCGTGATCTATACTCAGCTATGGTATTCAAAACTGCTTAACTCTGCAGTTGATAGGACTTCTGCATATGAAAAGTAAAGCATATTCCCACATGCTAGAACAGCTTCCCTGCATTGGAGACTCCCCTGTAAGTGCATTTGAGCTCGGGAGTTGTTCCTGTGTGCGTGTATGCCCAGAGAGGGCATCCCCATGAGATGGGCCTGGGTTCCGTTTCATGGCTGGATTAGGAAAAGGTGTGGGTTAACAAATCATAGCAGTGATCAGGATCATAGTAAGAAGCTTAAATAACGAGGAATTCAAAAGATGATGAGACTTTTAAGTCTCATTAAGACTCACTGGGGATACTACCTGTGTTGCTCTAGAGGGAGCCTAAAGGAGCGCATTTTTCAGGCAATTTGGGTTCAACAGCTCCTCGTGCTCTGCTCTTGGTCTGTGTTACCTCTGCCTGTGCCAGCTGAGCTGGGCAAGGGCTGGCTCCCTGTCCTCCTCACCCCCGTTGTGCTTGCCAGCATGTACCCAGCCCTCCCAGCAGCTGCCCTCTCTAGGGCACCACACACTGAGGAATTCCAGGGGAGAATTCCGGCAAATCCCTCAAGAGATGCCCGCTGACAGCAGGAAGCTCCTGATGGCACTGCTCCTGAGCGTACTGCTCGGGCTTCTGTCTGCTTTGCCCATGCTTTTCTCCACGTTAATGCCCATTCACCATGGGTACTATTAGGAGCTGGAGCACAAATACGGGAGTCTGTAATAAACCTGAGTTTCCAGGATCTGTTTTTACTCGACAGGGAACAACAAACGCTTATTTTCTTTGGAAGTAGCTCCTCTGAGCTTATAGCAATCAGAGGGAGATTTCTCCTGGCAGGCACAACAAGGTCTCTTTGAATCCCAGGAGGAAGGTGGCTGTGCAGAGGAGGCTGTTGATCGCCTCAGCCTTGTGGCTGCTTGCTCGCTGAGCAGGGGGGATGCTGGAATGCCAGGGGAATTCTGGAATGCCACTGCGCTGCTGGCTCCCCTGGCAGGGCTCCTGGACACCTAGGGTACTATTCCCAGAGTACTCTCCTATGCCTCCTCTCATGCACAGCTACCTCAGCCACCTTCTCTCTGATGGAAATCTGCTCTTTGCAAGTTTCTGGAGCTTTCTTTTACCAGCTGTGACCCGAGTGGAGATATTTAGGAGTTCTCTGCCTCGAGAGCAGACTTCCATTGCTGCAGGCTTATCTGGGACAAAGCTCATAACAGCGGAGAGCCAAGGGTCAGTATATTAAAGCAGAATGCAATAACCTGTTCAGTTGGAGGCTATCTTGATTTCCATATAAATGCAGAAGTTTATATTTGAATGTGCACCTCTCAGGCATATGAAATGCTAATGGTGAAGTAATTTTTATGTCGCTTTGTTTTGATTTAGTTGTCTGATAAATGGAATTCCTTCTGGCATTCTTGCCATCCTGTCTTGCTACACCAATTTTTGAGCAGGGTTAATTTTGATTCGAATTAATGACTACCAATGGCTCTTATGCAGGTCATTAGCTAAATCTTAGGATCTTGAATTCCTAGAATAGTCAGAGATGTTTAAAATGCCCTGTACAGTAAAGTAATAACAACCTACAGTTTGGTCTAAGCTACAGTGGTTCTGAGCTAAAAAGGGTGCGTAACTCTTCTTCCATACATCCTTAGCCTGACCCACAGTTGTACAACTAAACCCACTTTTAACAAGAGACTTTGTTGTTAATGACATGCTGTGAGAGCTAGATTTGTTTTGTTTTGTTTCAGCTATTTTCCAACTCTTCAAATGACAGAATTTGTCCTAAATTCCTTTGCTGCTTAGAGACTCCTGACCATTACAGGTGGCAACCATCCTGACGTTTTTTATAGCAAGTTTTATGATAAAGGTTATGCTAAATTTCTGGTTTTCCTTTAAATAATCCTAACATGTCATGTACTATTAATAAGTATGGAGTGGCACCCTAGAAGACAGTGTATTTGCCATATTTTTATTCCTTATAAATAAAAAAGGAGCGCAGATGACAGGTTACCATGCAGGGATAACTGAACTGCAGCTCAGAAGGAAGAGTGATGAACTGCAGCATTATCTAGAATGTAAAGCAGAATCGCCTCTCCCCAGCAGCCACACCAGCAGGGCAGGGGCAGCTCTCAGCCTCTACGGATGCTTTCCCACTGACAGTTCTTATCCGGTATTAGTGGCTTTTTGCTGTCCTGTAAGTTTCTCCTCGGTAACAGGAGCAAGCTGACTTTGCCAGCTGATAATGCCAGCGTGGGTAAAGCGCCTGTGGATGGGAGGGGCCCCTGCTCGGCATGCCAAGCAGAGTGGGCGCATCCCTGGAGTACAGAATGTGCTGCTGTACCAGGGCACTGCCCTCTTGGTTTGTCACTGTGCAGGGCTGCAGGCAAAAAGCCAGATTTCTAGCTAGTGGGGAGCACTCAGAAAACGTGCAGGCTTCACCCCACCCCCAGTGTATGGGGTATCAATTCTCCCAGGAGATCTTTTCTTCGAGAGCAGCAGCAAAAACTTTCAACAATTTAATATGCTCCTAAGGTTTCCGAGGCACTTCTCTGCTACTCCTTTTCAAACCTGTTTTAAATTTCATTGTTCCCAGCTCAGTTTCCAGTATTTCACGCAAGTGTCACATCAACAGTGTAATAAATCTTTTCTTATCTCTAAAATTCTTTTCCTATTGCCTTGTTCCCAGAAGATACTGCTGCTGTTGTGACAACTAAATAGATACAACAGCTGTAGAGTTCAAATATGACTCACGGTATGTTAACTTACTGATACAGTAAACTGGGAAGGAAGGAAAAAATATAGTTTGCTTTTTCAATATTTTTTTTGTTTTTAAAGCTAAATAATGCAAATGGCACATTTTAAAATGTGGGTGTTTTTTACATCAGAAACCTCCTTGTGTAAAGCGACTCTAAATTTTCTTTTTAACTTAATTTTTTTTGTTGTTAACAGGGTCTTGCTATCACCTGTTCTGTTTCCCTGTCCCCTAGTACTAATCACAGACTTTTGTATGGTTGGGAAATCCATAAGTATATAATAGTTTTGATAGTTTCTAATTTACACAGAAATTCAGCCTGTGTTACGGGTCAAGACTTTCCTTTGGTCAGATTTTTTTTTTTTTTTTTTTTTTTTTAAGATAATATGTAGAACATGAAGGCATTTCATTTTCTTTGTAAAAATTCGCATTGTAAAGAATGCAAAGGGAGATACAGAATGTCAAAAGGGACACGTTGAATTTCCAGTGCCCATTGGTAGTGTTGCTGCCTTTATCACTGCTTCATCCTGTGCAGACAATGAAACCCAGACTCGTTTATGAATGATATTACACATACTAAAAAATCATACAGTGTATCTTGTTCTCTGCTCATTACTTGCACTTGGTATTTGTCTCTGCTGGGTTTTCTTTTTCTTAGGGATGTTCTCTTTTTGCCATGTATCCCAGGACAAGAGCCTACAACGGTGCCTTCTCTTTCAACATTTCTAATTCCAGGAGACCCACTAGAAACATATGTGAAAATCATCAGGAAGATCGCCAAGGTCTATTCAGACAGAAGAACGAATCACACAAGGTCTCTTCCAAGTTTTCAACTTTTCTGTCAGGCGTCAGCATCCCTCCTTTAGTTCCCTTGATAAGAGAAACAGGCAGACCCAGTGTGCTTGGCTCTGTTCTGCTCCTCTGGCTCATCTTTCCTGATATTTTCTTGAATCGTGAACTGAACTGCAAATAATAGGATTGCTTATATGAAAGGCTGTCTCTTTACATGAGTAGAAGCTGTGTATTTGGGCTCTTTGAAAACGGCTCTGCAGCATTTTATATACTTTGTTCTCTGGTCAGAAGTTCAGGATGTTCCATTTCTAAATCTGATTTCCAGCTAAAATACAAATGCGTTGCATTGACTGATCATCCTGGGAAGTTTGTATGCTTTTGGAGTTAAAGATGTGAATGATTAATGCCTCTGCTGTGCTTGGCTATGAATCATTATATGATGCCCTGATTTTCTTTCTAAATCTCTGTAGCTCTGGCAAATAAGGTGTTTAAGGGACAGAGGAGAGGGAAAAGGGTAGAATACGACCTTCCTGTTAGTCACACTTCAGATAAAATAGTATTCTTGCAAGGACATGGTTCTCTTTGAGTTTCTACCGACCCTGTGAACTGTGAGAAAGTGCAGACTATCCACCTGCAGGCTTTTGGAAGTAAATTCAAACATAAAAGTCTTGATAGTTGAAGCAACAGATGAAACTTTCAGGAATTAAGTTTTAGTACAAACCTAATTAACTCCAGTATTACTTCCTCTCAAGGTCAATTAGACATTTCCAGGGTACTTGAATGATGTATTTATATGGGAAACATATTTTTTTCCCATCTAGTGACCAATATTCTTTAAAGAACCTCTGAACCTTTCTTATCTCCCTTGACCATGGTGCAAGGGAGCCAATGTTGTTTATCCTGAATGCAAGCAACTCTTTCAAATTCCTGATTTGAAAACAACAGGGCATGGCTCATCTGAGTACAGGCATCTACGCTTTACACAAAATGCGTTTTCCCAAGCAGCCGCCCCCATTTCACTTGATTCATCTGTGGCACCTCATCATCCCAGCACTGGGAAGCACCACCTTTCTGTGCTCCCTGAGCTCAGGTTTCTGGGATACAGCCTGGGAGGGGCAAGGTCCCAGGGGAAGATGCTTCTGCTGCCACTTCAAATTAGAACAAAGAGGAGACTAGAAATTGGTTTGGGAAGAGATTAGGGATTCAAGGAGCCGTGCTGGGGCTGCTCTCAGGGGGCAGATGCCATGCATTTGACTGGCAGGCATTACACTGAACGTGCTGTGTCATCCTAGAAGGCAAGAGCTAATGGCTCTCAAGACACTCTTAAATTCCCCTTGCTGTATTTCTTCACTGGGGCAAGAAAGATTTACCATTTGTGGACTTCACCTCTTAGGGAAAAAATGCTCCATATTATGCTTGTTTTGTCATAAATACTGAGGTGGAGCAGGAGAGCACATTTTAATTTAAAAACCCAAACGAAATTTTAGGCAGTCTTTTCCAAGATGAACCCTTTCTTTGCTGAGATGATTGGAGCTTTCACATGGAAAAACATGGAAAATAGTCTGTGAACCAATGGCTGCCCACTGAAGAGGAGATGGCAGCAGTATTTTGGGGCATGAAACCTTCTGTTCTGATTTGATAAAGTCTGACTGAATAGCAGTGTCTGTTCTCTTATCAATGGCTGCCACTCGCTTCACCTCATGGCAGATGTCTGCTTCTCCTCGGATAGACAGAGGACTCAAAAGAAGATAGGAAAGTAACTTCAAATTCCTTGCTCTGTCTTTTACCTGCAGTCCTTTTCCTTCTCTTTGCAAAGTGATTGCTTTTTGTAGCTCTAACCTCTTTTAGAGAGAACTGTTTTCTCTCAGGCACTCGTAATGTTTCCATAGCTCAGATCACCAGGGAATGCAGTCTCATGCTACTTGGGGACTAATTGCACAGAATAATTACTGAGTCCTCAGCCCTCACAACGATTGTTTTATAAATAATTCCAGCTTTAAATGTTGATTACACATATGCTTCCCGAAAGGATTGTGCAGAGGAAATAATTCTCTGAAACTGTCGCTGTTCCTGTCATGTGGCCCAGGAGGAGAAGGTGGCAGGGTGGGAGTGACAGGAGGCAGCAGGGGAGGTAGGCAGGGTCCCTGTCCCTTCACCTGGGGGCCATGGCCCCACCAGGGCACTGGCTCTGAACGTGGGTTGGTTTGGCAGAGTGGATGAGCCAAACATTCAGTTTTAAAGCACAAATGGCAGAGCTCTGTTGCTTAGCAAAACCTGTGTCAAAAGGCAGCTGTAGAGGGGGGGTGAAGCTGGGTTTCCAATAAAAAGGAAGGAGTTTATAGGGGGGGGTGTGTGTGGCTCCACTAAAATCCTTGCCTCAGGCTTTTTCTGCCTGCTTCAGAAATTCAAATGGATGTGGCAATCTGTGTGCTGTGAGGGGGACCACGGAGGTAATCGTATAAATGTGAAGGAATGAGAATTTAAAATAGTGAATGTGCAGTGGTTGTGTAAATGACAGACTACAGATGGGGTTTTGCTAAATGTATTAGCAAGATTGGTGAAGCAGGCTGACAGTATTGTTAAAACCAACACTAGAGCATTCATACAGAGCAATCAATATCCCTTCAGGCCACAGTTCCCTATGTCAGGTGAAGAAAATGTTTTAATAGAAATTCAGCTTATATGTCTGATGTGGAGAAGGGGTTTTTTTGTATTTCTTATGGTAACAAATGTGCTTTTCTCTTTCATAGTATGTGTCAGGTGAATTCTTTTCTTTTTTGTAGAAACTGGAAAGCCTATTGTAATAACCAAAAAACCCACAAGTGGCAGTAGGGTACTGGCAGGTGAACCAAACATCAGCCCCAGCTGATAGGCTAAGGCAGGGGCTCTCTCTGATGACTGCTTGCAGGCTAAAAATGAGCATGTGTGTAAGTGTGCCTCCTGAAATAGAAGTGAGTTGTATTGAACAGTAAAACATAATATTTATAACCCTACCCAATATTTATACCCTACTACAGAGGGCAGAACTATAATCAAGAATACTTCTTAAAGCTTGGAAATATTGTCTGTAAATGCGTTCTAGGAAACGCTTTTTAACTGCTTATAGGATCTATGTCATCTGCAGAAAACCAGTTTTCAATATAGAGTTGGGGTTTTTAGAGTTTTTTTTTTTTTTTTTTTTGCTGCTGCTTTAGCTCCTGGTGCCTGTGTGAATTCCGTGGCAGATCTACAGGTGTAAAGAGGGCACAGCTTGGTTTCTGGCTTGGGTTTGCACTTTAACAGTGGGGGTTGGAAATTGATTCTTTCCCATGGTGCTCAGGAGGGTACCTCCTGTTACTGTGATACTGGAATGTGCTGACAGCTTGCCATTGAAATAAACAACCTTTATCTGGGTGTTGTCATCAGTGAGGTGTTTGATAGCTGGAGTTCAGATACCTGAGTTCATCAGTCAGCCACTTCTGAAGGCTGTCGTGGTCCTTTCATGGTATTTGCATGAGTTGTTTTTTGAGTGATATAGCTCCCCGAATCTACTGTGGCACTGCTGATGCATAAAGGCCTTCCCAATACTATTTCCTCCTGTTAGACATGACATGGGAGAAGTGTTAACGGGCTTCCTTTAGATTTTGATAGTTATCAGCAGTTACCCTTTACTTTGCATGAATCAGAAGTGGCTTAGAGTTCAAGTTTTACAGTGATGACTGGTCTCACCACAAAGAACAAAGAGTCTTTTCCCAAACCCAAAACCTAACAGAAATTTTTATTTAAAGATTCTTCTGTGATTGCTTTGCCTTCACCTAAAAAATCCTTTCAAAAGCAATCTAAAAGGCCAAATGAAGTACAGAATTTTAAAATGTGCTTCTGTTGTCTGTGGCTGTGAAGAAATAGCATGCCCCTGCTTGCAGACAGAGCTTTGTCCCACAGCTAGAGGGAGAGCACTGCCCCTGGCCAGACCCTGCACGGGGAACAGCCCAGCCTCGAGAGTTCTCTCCAGGAAAAAAGGGCCAGAGGCAAGGCTCTTGCCTGAAGTTGCATTGATCCAGCCCCTGCAGGAACACGAGAAATGATGGCAAATTCCTTCCCCAGACAGAACAATGCCATTTTCTACGAGATGTGATCTTTAGAAATCAATCAATTTTGTACTTTTCAGTAAATTCAGGCAGCTCCAAATTAAATTGGAAAAACTGTTTGCATGGAAGTAATTCTTTTAAGTAAATTTCTGCCTATACTGCAACAATAACGCCAATGTGGATTTCATTAATATGTTTCATTAAAAGGATTTCCATTAGGAATTAGTTTCAAAATTGCTTAATATGTCAGACTCTGAGGACACCCATAATTACATCTATAGCCCTTCTAGATCTATACTATTTTCCCTCCTCTCTTTCTCTGCCTGTGCTAATAAGCATTTCTAAACTGCCTGTTAGAATAAGAGTCTGGAAAGTTTTACAAATTACAAAAAGCATTTTATTTTCTTTACATTCCTTCAGCTCTCTAATAATCTCATTTGTTACTTTTAAACATATTATCCTTCTGCTTTTTTAATAAAGAAGCAGTGAAGATGAAAGTCTTATTACAGACAGTATCAAATCTAGACACTGGACTCTGGCCATGCCATCCTTTATGGGTTTTAAGCACATCTTCAGACAAAACCTTGTCCTCCAAAGAGTGAACATGCCCAGACCTTCACACTGAAAGAACTCCCGAA
Source organism: Hirundo rustica (assembly GCF_015227805.2). Taxonomy (NCBI): domain Eukaryota; kingdom Metazoa; phylum Chordata; class Aves; order Passeriformes; family Hirundinidae; genus Hirundo; species Hirundo rustica. The sequence continues at coordinate 10,078,104 of NC_053457.1, read as the reverse complement.
TTTCTAAAAATGCAACCTTCAGCAAGGGATCAGGGACCTTTAATGTGGTTGGTTCTCAATCTAAGAGAAGGATCCTACTGGTGGTAGGTGGCTGCCAGACACGTCAGAATCCAGTGGGCAAGAAATCACGGCCTCACACTGCTTTGAGTCTCTGCTGGAGCCTTGTTGAACATTGTGTGCTTGTGTTTATCAGACTAGGAGTTATTTTTACAATATTATCACTTTGCAAGGCTAAAGCTGATAGAAAAGTAAGAACTTTTGTTTGTAAGAACAAATAAGAACTAAAGTCTACAAGAACAACTGAGAAATATTACTTTTGCTTAGCTTGTTCAAAAAGGGGCTCTGTTTCACTTCTCATGGGTTAAGCTTTTCTTTGGATAAGATTGAGCAACAATAATGAATTTCAGTGCTACAACAGGTTAAAATCGAATGTTTACCTACACTTTAATTACACAAAATCATTGTAATTAAATGCATTTTAAACAGCATGCACACAATGAAATAAATTCCTCCATATAGTAACATTTAATAAATAGGCAATATTGCTTTCTTTTCTCAAGACCAGGTAACAATGGACCAATTATTCTTCACTGTTTTTCAAGAGGGCTTCCCATTGTACAGAGAGATATAACATCTGGATCAATGCTTGCATGATTCTTAATGAAGACCTTTAGCTCTTAGAAATTATTGGAAAAAACATCTCCCGTGGAAAACTACGATTAGTTTAGCTGGATGCCATGCTGAGCAATGGATGCTTTTCTTGGCTGGCACACCACAAAACTGCTTCTATTATCTGCCCCAAGGAAAGATCTCCAGGCTTTAGTCCAGCAAACAAACATTTTCTTGTCATTCAGTGCACTCTGAAGCTTCTTGGTTTTCTTTAAGGGTAAATGAACTGGGCCAAACTCTGGTTGTTGCTATTGCATCTTTGCCTTGCACTGTACCCATAAAGGAGATACAAGGAACTCCTGGGAAAAAAACGCTACATATGACACAGCCCCAGCTGAGAACTCCTACGTGTCTGTCTGGTAAATCCACATGTTAAGGTTGGCCAGGATAAGGATTAAGCTGTGTGAGAGGGCTGTTTGGCAAAGTGCAAGGTACAGAGAGACTGCGCTGAGGTACCGGCCTCTTCAGTGTTTTTACAAATCACTGCCAGGTACACACTTACAGGAAAACCAGTTTCAAAGGTTTGCGATGGGTTTTGTGTGGTTTTTGCCCGCTCCCCTGTGCTGACTTTAGATGAAGGGCAGTCTCTGTGAGGAGCAGCAGGGCTTGCCCTGACAGCCCATGAGCGCCAGGGCGGGAGCTCCGCGAGCAGCGCGCCGTGACAATCAGACGCTGGCGGATTGTGATCCTGGGGATGCTCTTACACAAAAGGCAGGGCTGCAAACAACCCTGTCAGATCAGGTCACGCACACACCTGGAAGAGCAGAGGGGTTTTTTCTCATGTGAGTAGCCTGATAAGAGTGTGAGCTGATCCCTTCCTGGAGTCCCAGGTTTTATTCATAAATCACTTCAGCGGTTTTCTCCAACTCTTTGGCACGCCATTCCAGTTCTCTGGGTTTCTATCCAACACAGTGGCCTCTAACTACTGAAGGGTTCTCTGTAATTCTGCTAGTGCTGGCTCCAGCAGAGGTGAGGCTCAATAAATCCCAGCCGGTGAATAACTCTGATTTTCAGTTGAAGAGATAAATGATGAGAGAGAAGCAATAATGGCAAAGAATTGTTCTGGTGAAGTGAATCAATACATGCTTAAAAATGTCCCGTTCTGGGACCTGTGTTTCGTGGGATGGCCAGAGGATGCTGTGAGAGCTAAGCAATGAAGTCTTTGCTTTCCCTCTGTACGTGAGGAAGAGTTCTACCTCTAAATGATTAGTTTAATACTCTATTTTTAAATTAAAATGTGCAAGGAGAGAGATGCTGAAAAAGTGACTTTGGCTAGAGGCTTTGCAGCAGTTATACCCACGCTGATGAACAGCATGGCTCTGTGCTCTCCAGCCGAGGGACTGGAGAAGTGAAATTACATCTGACAGGTTTATTTCTGCATTACCTCAATTCTGGCTAAAGGCAAAATTGATTAAAAAGAGAAAATACTTAGGATGTTAGGATTTGTGGCTGTGTTTCTGTGCTGAAGTCCCAGCATTAATCTAGACTTGGCTGCACTGGTTACAGGAAGAGAAAAGGTGATTCTGTATCAATTTCAACCTGTGTTTATACATAAAGTACTGATAATAATAATAATAGAATAATAATAGAACTTTTTTGATGCATGAGGTTTAAGAGTTCATAGGTCAAGAGAAGCACAGATAAGTGATGAAAACACTGCATTTAGTAAGAAGCACATGAGAATGGTGTGCTTAGGAGGGTAAATAATTGGAATAAACAGAGCCACTCTGGAGAAAAATTATTGTACTAGTAAAATATTAAAGTGCAATTATTAGCTATAGAAATAGAAACACTTTTTCTAGATCAGTATGTATAGAGACAAATGTGTAAACAAAAGTAGTCACCTTTGTACAAAGGAGCAAAATCAGGAGTCTTGTGGAAAAAATATAAGGGATATAACAGATTCTGCCTTACCTTTTGTGTCAATCCTGTTCATCTGGTTTTTTTCAGTACTTTACAAAAATAGTGCTGAGGTTATGATATGGCTTTGATTTTTGTTAATTATCTAGATTCATAAAGGATATTGACCAGTTAAGGCACCAGCTAGGACTTGTGTGAATTCAGTTTGCATCACTTACAGTGTGACACTAAAAGGAAGGGGATTCTGTCTGATCATGTTTTGGGTGTGAATAAACTCAATACAAACCTCTACTCATCAGGAATTCTAAGAACAAGTTAAAGGATTCTGTAAAGAAATAAAGTATTAGCATTTTGAAAAAGGATGAAGCAGAAACAACAAGATGAAAAATCTCTCAGAACTAATAATCCAGATGGCTGTGTCTCTCACCCTGTGAGGCCAGTCAATCCTTGAAATTACCTTTTTTATTATTTTTTGAAGTTTAAGTCCTATAGCAAGGACTTAAATGAAACTTTTTAATATTTCATGGATTGCACATCTTCTAATCTGTTCTTTATTTAATTTTTATGAAAATTACCCTTCAAATTCATTTTATTCATTCCTGAAAGACCCATATCTTATGCATTATAATTTTTTAATTATCTTGATTTGTGTACAGCTATGACTAGAGAAAATTACAGCTTGAATTTCCAAAATAACTGGTGTGACATACATGGCATCTAAATGATATTCCATATCCCTCACCAAAGAGCATTTTGGATGGTCTTTTGAAATGTTTTCCCTGAGCAAATTAAGGATTGCAATTTCAGTTTTGTGTTTCATTCCTCAAATTAGCTTAACCCCGTAATAACACTGGTAGCAAACAGTTCAGATATTAATTGCCATGGCTTCCCCAGTCCTCAGCCTTTCCTAACATCTTCCTTAGGAGATGGCATTCTCAGGAAAACAAGTGAAAAGGTTTTCTTTCACAAGGAAACTCGGAGAAATGAGATACCCGGCTCTGATGCATGGTGGGCAGCGACAGAGACTGATGCCCTGACTAAACATGTTTAATTAGTTGCTATTGCTGCAAGTTTTATCCTTGGCACCCACTGACATGCCTGGGCCGGGAGGGCCAGCCCAAGGCAGCCCAGAGCTGCCAGCATTTCTTACCACTTGTGTTGTTAACTCTGTTTTTTCAATGATGGGGGTCAGAAGGGAATAAAGCTTCCCCAATGTTTTGCTATCCCAGCTGCTGTGATAAGGGAACTGGGGGATAGCCATGATGGCTGAGATGCTCTGCCAGAGTGAGAAACCAGGCAAACCCCCAGACTCCAAGTAGACACTTGTTTGTCAAGTAGTTCATGACAATCTAAACGATAACAACTGAAAAAGCAAGCACTTATCAAACAGATTAGCCGAGTGACAATATCAAGAGTCCATTGCTGTACTTCGGTCTCTAGTGGCTTCAGTCTTTGATGTTTCCTAATCTCCAAGGTCAAAACTGCTGGGCTCAAGACTTCTTTGATGAGAAAAGCAAGGAGCAAGGAGGGAGCCTTTGCTTCTCCTCAAGCTGTGCTATCACTGGTGTGTATACATCCCTTTTTTGTCAGAGAAAACCGATCTGGTCCAAGGGCTCACAACCTCTTTCCACAGGCCCTGGCTGTTCCAGGCTGTCCAGACATGTGGTGCTCCTGGTGCAGGTCCACCCTGCTGTGACCATCAGATGCTGGTCATGCAATTCCTCCTAGAAGCCACCAATCTGAATAGCCAGCAGGATTAAACAACCTCATGACTTTAATGCAGCTATCCCAAATGAGGGCACGTTATGCAACGTTTCAGTCTCTACCTTGGATTGAGCAGCAGCGTGGTGTGTCTGGTGTGCAAGGCAAGCACAGGGTGCTTTCCACAGGGAGCTGCAGTGGTAATCCAGCCACTCTCCTGGCTGGAACTCTCAAAGGAGCCTCCTGTTTCTAGGCCTGATTAAGTCTATCAAACAAAACATTACTGTGGGCAGAGTTTCCAAACTCCATTTTCCAGAGCGCAAGTGCGGGCCCTGCTATAGACCTGAGTCTATTGAAGGTGACAGTCAGGGTCTGGCCCCCAAAGGAGGAGAAGCAAAAGCACAAGCCAGCACAGGGAGGTGCAGTGGGCACCTGAGGAGCACAGGCTGACACACACACATTCAGCAGCACTGGCTGGAGCTGCTTTCAGCAGCTTTTGTCGTGTTTCACACTGTATCTTCGATCCAAATGTATTTTACTTCGGCAGAAAGATGTTTATACCTCCCCTGGCATATATGCAGTATTACTCTTTTCTCCAAATGATACAGACAATGCTTTCCCCAGCTGCTCTTGCTGCTGCTGGTTCACATAGATGCTTCATCTCCCACACACGTTCTCTAAATTATTTGTATTTTTTGAATGTGCCCCGGAAAACTTGCTAAATCTGTCTTTCAGATCAGGCATTCAGTTCCACCCAGGAGCTGAATATATTTGACAACTTTCAGTGTTTTTTCCTTCTCTCTGGAACTTAAAAATACAGAACCCTGTGAAAATGAATGAGAAGCCCTGCTTATGTAAAGCTGGTAGAGCTTTGCTGCACATTCAGATTGTATTTGAGGCAAAGCTTAACATGCAGATGAGGTTTTATAATTCTTCATCCCTCCTGCTCTTCTTTATTTCCCTATAATGGATTTTGATTTATTTGATGATGGGATCAGACTTCTCTCCTCTGTATCATCAGGAACCTTCACAAGTTTTCTGCTAAGGGAAGGGATAGTAAAATTTGCATTGTGTTTTTTTGTTATTTTCCTTCCACTGCAGCTCTGAGATTTGCAAAACCCTGGTAAGGCAAAATTATTTTTTTCTGGATGCAGATCTATAAAACAATAAAAAATATAAATATGTATATGTGTACTGATAAGAATTATATAATCCATTATATCAGTAGCTGGCAGTAAAGAAAATTATTTTCTACCTAAGGCTATAAATGTGTTTGGGAAATTTTCTCAGCTAAGAAAGTTTCTTCTGTGTATTTTTATCATTGGGCATTCTTGTCAGAGAAAAACTGCCAAAATTTTAATGTATTCATTAGTAGTTGGTAATGAATCTGTGATTCTACAAAATGCCTGTGAAACAAACACAATCTCTTTGTAGGCTTTTCTGTGTTAACAGTCTTCCTACAGCTATCCTAGGTCACATATGTATTCATCAAACATCTGTCTTTACTTGCTGGCAAACTGAGCTAATAATGTATGCAATAGTGTGCGCTGTACCAAAGTTGAGATGTGTGCAAGCTCGTACATGTGTTTCCCAGCAAAAAGAGAAAAACACTTAAGCTTACAATAGATGCCTTCTATTTAGCTTCCTCATTTTTATTCTGCGTGTATTTCATTATTATTAGTAACAACTTTTTATCAATGTTACCATAGAAATGGAGAATGCTAATTCCTAGAATCATGCCAAAACTCATTTCCCATCCTGTTTACTTAGTTGCTCTATTGCAAACAATGCTTGCTAGATAGCTGTGAATAATTCAGAGCAGCTACATTATTTGGCCAGTTTATTTTTGTGTGCAATATCCTTCCGTTTCAGCAATACATTTTACATGCGGTTCTGGAAATGAGTCTTGTGAAACTATGCTGAATTTTAAAGGCACGAATTTCTGGGGTGAGGGGGGGAAACCCTAACAAGAATCCATAAGCCTAAAGAAAAGGAAGGGCAGGGCTGTAACTTATATACTGAGTAGATCTTTTCTCTTTGAAAGCCATTTTGTACTAATTCATAAGATGTATTTCTTCAAACCAGTCCATATATGTTTTAATGGCACTCAATGATCATTAGGCATAAACCATGTACTGAGCTGCTCTTTAATGTTTCTCCTGAGAGCTCAGACTATCAGTAGAACTTAAGGCACTGTAGCTGTATCACCTACAGCCATCTAGAACCTGAGTCATTTAACCATAACATCACAATTTATTTAATTTTGAAATACTAATTAATTGCCAGGGGAAGGAGCAAGAGATTCTAGAACTATCTAATAACCACACTTGTAATGCAGCAATTAGTTAGAAAATTAACTCTCTTGAAATAACTTGGCATTCCATAATTAATATAGTTAAGGAACTACACTATGAATCCTTAGAGTTTGGAAATAATAATTTCAACATATGCCTACTGTAACAACTGAATCCCGTTTAGAAATCAACATATTCTTTCTGCTTCATGCATCATCATCAGCTATTGCAAACTGTAAATGTCCTAGAATCAAAAACTTAGCAAGCAAATTTGTTAATGTAGCAGAAGGTGGAAAAGAATACAATTTAGTCTTTCACAGCAATATTGACTCTGTTGCGCTGACAACCCCGCTCATGCTTCATGGTACTGCATAATTGGAAAGAGACAAATCAGAGATTTACAGCACCTTTTACACAGAACAGTATTTTTACATAGCCACCCTCTCAATTATTCTCCCCCCAATGCACACATTACGGCCGTGAATAAAAAAGAGAGGAGAAGAAGAAGAAAGGAAGACGTTGTTACCTAAGTGTAGGCTCTGAATCTGTCTTCTGGCACTGTGAATGAGAGCATTGATTTTATAATGCACATGATTCCTTTGGTGTGTGTTTACAGATTTGCTTGCCTATTTTCTATCGTTCTCCTGTTTCCTTACAGCCTGTGTAACTCAGAAGTGAATCTCCTTTTGATATTGGATATTCCTTTTGTTTCCTTGCATGCTGTAAACAGCAACAGCACCTGGGAGCTGAGCGTCAGCACAACACAGGTAGTAAATAACTGATTCAGCTCTTAAAAAGAACTCCACAACTGACAAGTTTCTGCACAAATTCCTGCAAATTTCCACACCGTGTGCGGCTGCATTTGTAACAGCCCCATCTGGAGACGCAGCAGCGTCACAGGCACTAAATCTGCACCCACACGGTGTGTTTGTGCTGTGTGGTCCAGCTAAGGGTCTGGAGCGGTCAGCAGGCTTATGTCCAGCTATTTGCACCGAGACTGTGAGTGCAGCACTATCCCTAATGTCATTAATCACCTCTGCCTCAGAGCTGCAGATGCATCTCTCAGTGTGTTAGCCTTTTCTCAATGCTGTTCACCTGGAAAGGTCACTGCAGTAACAGCCCATCTTTAGACATTACGACTTGGACTTTCCACATCCTTTCAGCCTTTCAACCCATTTTTGCATTGCAGCATGGGAGTGTCTGTCTGTGTAAGCAAAGCAGAGATGATCACTTCGATCAGCCCTGGTGCCAGCACTGCCAGCCCTTTTCCCACTGCACACAGGAGCACATCCCATAAATATGGAGTGACTGCAGCCAGCCATCTGCAAGGGAACCAACATTCAGCTGCCATAAGCAGGTAATGCTTCTGTAGTCACGATTTTTCAACTGTGCTTTCTCTTTTCACTTGAAAAGGTTTTGATCAAGAATGCCAGTTAAAAAAAAAAAAAAAAATCCTACTGTTCAGTACATGTATTGTTATTAAAGCTTCATCTATTCTCTGCTATCTCTTCATATGTCCTCCTTTAAATTAAAAAATTGGAAACTCAACCCAAAGTTTCAAATCAAAGCAAAATTACTGCTGCTTGCAAAACTGCAGTAAGATTATTTTAATGTATATTAATAATATTTTCAATGTCCTAGCCCTGATTACACCATTCACAAAATGTTTAGAAAAATGCATATCAATAAGGATGGATTGAATCTGAGTGCCTTTATAGTGCTGCTGATAAAATTCTCACTTGCCAGAACAGAGTGTGCTGTAGTAACAGCACTGTTCAGCAGGAGCATATTTGCACAAGGTGCAGCTCGAAGCAGAAATCTGCTTTCCCCTGGCAGGCTCTGCAACATCTGTGAGAGATAACGGCAAAAAGGTGGAAGATTTAGCACCCTTTGCCACGTTTGTCCATGCTGTGATAGCTGATGTCTGATGCTTGTCTTTGAACTCTGTTTCTATGCAGAATGAGGTGGGCTAAAGATCCCAGTATCTCTGACTCCTTTTGATTAATCTCATTTCACTGTGCCCACCTCTGTGTCAGTGTCAGACAGCCGCTGCCTGCTGCAGGCAGCCCCATCTCCAGGTTTCTCAGCACCCTGCCTCTCCTGCCTCACTCTGTGCCCATTTGGTGTTATCCTCCTCTCCTGCAGACCCTGCAGAGCAGCACACTCCCTTTCCTAGCAGAGCTCCTGCCAGGCTCTGAGGAGTGCCCGGCCTGAGTGGTGCCCACAGATCTGCCCTCACAGAATAAACCTCAGCACGGGTCCTGCTGGGAGAGCACACCCACCTGTGCGTTCCTCCCGGAAAGAAATGCGGGAGAAATGGGACTTGGGGATGGTTAACCCTAGTGCACCTCACGAGAGCTGATGGCTTCATCTTCAGAAATGCACCACAGGGACTAGGAGACCCCAGAATTTTGGGGTTTTCCGCACCGCTGGCAATTTTAAAACTGCCTGTGAAGTGCTGTCCTCTTGAAAGAGTGTGCACTTACTGGAATAAATCACATTTTCTCTTCCCCTCTGTCAGCTATTAATAGTGGTAAATTTTAATTGCATATGTAAATAAAAACACTGTGTACTCATTAGTTTAAATATGTTTTTCATTAGGCAAATGAAATGCTTATTGTATATGATGCAAAGCTAAAAGGAGAATGTTAACAGCATTGAGCAGTTTGGGAAGTATAGTGACTTGAATTTTTAAAGTTCTCTCTTAGGATAAAAAAACACCCCCGGTTTAAGGGATTATTATGGGCAAATTTTGCAGTAGAGGCATCTTGTTTCTGGAAATGGGAAAAACAAAGTTAAGTGACAGAAGTATGGGTACGGTGTCAAGGCCAATGCATTAAAACTTCTACTAAAAGGGAGAGACAGCACATAAACTTGTATTGCTATTTATAGCATTGGCTATTTTAGAGATGGTAACTGCAAGGTGGGCAGCATTGCTCAGTTTCTATTTAGAAAAATCCTGACATGTCTCACATTTTGATATCTTGAAACATATTGGTCCCAAATTACATCACTTCTTCGTCGTTAATTTTCAAGCTCTTGGAACGCCACACTCCAAATACACTTTTTGCTATTTTTAGGGACTATGCAATTATAGTCAAGGAGATACAATTTTTCAGTTCAGTAATCCATACTTTCAAGCTTGGATTATATTTATCTACCTACGAGGTCATAATTTGTTTCCTTTCTATCAACAAAAATACCCAGAATTTCATAACTAATTTATTTCTAAACCTTCTTTTCTATCTCCTTCCACTATTCTGCTCACTGTGAAATGCGAGAAATCTTATCACAGAGACATTCAGTAAATTAGTATAATTTTATACAAAAGCCTGCCCTCTAAACACTTCAGTCTTAGTGCAAAGATGCTCTGAAGGTATGACTTTTTAACGTTATGGCTCAGAACAGTTTAACAATCTTCCTTAATATCCAAATATGTGTTTCATTATTAATATGAGAATACAAAACCTCTCTCCCTGCAAAACTCAGAGCACCAAATACACTTTCTTCCCAACTGCTCGAGTAAGAGAGCCAAGATAAAAAACATTTTTATTTTATAATGATAGGCTTGAATAGCCTTGTCTCATCCATGCTTCCTCAGTTCAAATTCTATCAAACTTTTATACTGGAGCACAGTAAAATATTTATATGCAAGATGTAGCAAACGAAATGCAAGGGCTGGCTAGAGGGCAGTCTCTCAGAATTAACACAGAGAAGTCCAAAAAGGACTAATGTGTCAGTCTTCTAGATTCTTCATTTGCTAAACTAATTTGCAGCTAACAGTACCCATTGCCAAGAGAATAAAGGCAACAGAGATGCCCGTTTTGTATAAAGAGTTGTTGCACTTGGTTGAGAACGTATTAATAGTTTTTAAGACCAAAATGGGACTGTATGATACCAAACTGTACTTAATACAGAAGAGAGGCCAGAGTGTTTCACCTGTCAGTGCCCTGAACAAGTTTATGAATTGAGGCTGAGTTGGAGCAAAGTTTTGAGGATAATATTCATCTTGGAAATGGCTGAAAAGCCAAGAACCAAATAATCTCTTTTGCATCTTCTTGCATAAAGTGTTCTAAAGCTCTCATAATTTAAAAAGCAGTGCTCTGGATTTGATTTTTTCACTTGTCTGGATCAGTCTTCTAGTCATTCCATCATATTTCATTTCACCACCGGGCTATATGAGGAGAATGGGGATAATAAAGTTGAGGGGGAAAAGATAAAGATTTTGTCAAACAAGAGTTTGAGTTTTGTCTTAAGAGATTCAAGGAGGCTGTGATTTAATACGTGACGCCCCATAATATATAATAGGTCCTGATCTCACTTTTGCCCTTGATGCCCTCAAAATATTTTTTTCTAGTCTGCTGCATTGAAACCAGTAGGCAGTGGGATGTCCAAGTAACATTCTCTGGACGTTCATGCTTTCATACACTAAGAACAAAAATCCTACTTCAGTTAGGATCCATGCCCCTATAAATCCATGGACTCATTTCCAAAGAATTTGAGCAGAAGAGCCCTCCAGGCCCACTGTTTACAGGATGAGGTGGATCAGAAAGCAATCACACCCTGACCTTCATTGTCCTTACTGTTCAGAACACAAGTTCTCGTTGATCTATAACGCATGTAGTGTTTCTCCAAAGTTACAATTATTCACAGAAAGTGGTTATCTTTTACAAATGATTGCACTGATCTCCAGTGATTCCTTTGATTCTCATCCAGCATCAGATCCTCTGAATGATTTTTCATGAGGTTCCCTTCCCTCTCACCACTGAATTTCTCTAGGTAGGAGAAGATGCACTTCAGAGATGTATTTAATATTGTACATAGATGTCTTCACACACTGACACAACTCACTGTAATTTTTAACAGCCCCTTCTTCAGGTTCCTCAAGAAGCTTATGGTAGAGGTGAGAAATCTTAGTCTATGTAGCACTTCAATCTGTAGTAAGCTCTCAAATATTTAAATTGTAGATACATCTAGACCGAGTGTTTTTAATGGTAAAGTGTAATGATATGTAGGTAGATGAGGAAACGTAATTTCTGTATAACTCATCCAAAACTAGCTTATCATATTTTATCCACATGCAAATGTCTTATCTGAAACTTGGCTCAGCAGGAAATGGTAATGTGTCAAGGATCCAATTAACATTATCTCACCCCTGTTTTTTTCTTCAATTTCTCTGCCTTATGGAAGCTGCTTCCAGTTCTGTTGTCACTCACGGTGAAATTGATTGATTTTTGGCATAGTCTGATTTGCTGATACCTCAAATACTACTGGAACCTCTGAATTTGTATGAAATATGAACCTCCCCACAGGGGAAAATCCACTCATGGTGTGCCATCAGAATTCTGGATGGTTACTTCTTTGTTCTGTCTGGATTACTTTGTGCAAACTGCGAAACCTTCTAAACCCAAACGTTATTGAATGGTCCATTTTGTAGAGTGTACGACATCAAAAGGAGCACGAGTCTGAAGTACAGTCAGCTTGCCAAAATCAAATTTAACAAGAGGAAACTGGAGTGCTCTATAACAGGGAGACTTAGAAACGTAATTGAGAGCTGTATTTGACACTAAGGAGTATGAATAGGAGGGGTGAGAGAAGTCCACAATGAATATATTTGCACATTAAGATAATTATTGTTTATAAATAAAGGAGCAATTATCAACTGCAATAGACTGAACAGCAGAATTTTGCCTGACTTCTTCCAATAGCAACCATAATATCCTTGCAAGGCAACACCAGAAAGGAGTGTCTGTAAAGGGGTTCTTAGCTAAGCAACGCTGAATGTAAACACTACGTGATTTTTGATTTTTTTTTTTTAATTAAATTAGTTACCTTTCAGCAGAAACTACAGTAAGGCTCAGCTTTGGATTTTTTTTTACCTTTTCCAAGATTCCCAGTTACAGTATAAGGATCTCATGAGTGTGGTGAGCTGGAAATCTTTTTACCTTTGTTGTTCTAGAAAATTTGCCACCCTCCATTTCCTCTTCAAGTGATTATCTGCCACACAGCTGTTAGTCTAAGTTCCAAGTTATAAAGGGTCATTCACCAATACAGAGAATTGTGGGAGGTAGAACAGGAAAAGAGAGAAACTTTCTGTCTCCAAACTCTTCCCTTAATGCAGTCTAAGACAACTAAAGGTACAAATGTGATTTAGGATCTGGTTTGTTATGTAGTTAAAAACAGTATCTTGCCACTATATTTTTTCTGCGGACTTATATCAGTTTTGACTTACTATTTATGTATATTTAGCAACAGGTGTTTTTTAAGTCCCAATATACTCAATTGATTCACTGGGAAGCATTTATTTCCTATCTTTGTGTAATTAAGAGAATGAAAACTAGAATACTGAATTAAATTGAAGTTGGTAGCATCCACTGTGGAGGAAAGCCATTAAAAAAAAGAAGATAATCCATCAAGTCCATCGTGGATCAGTTTTAACTCTCTTCCTTGAGCTTCTTTCCTGCCTGTAACAGACAGTGGGGTTTACCATGCAAAGCAGTATGGAAAATAACATTCCCCAGGGAGCATCTTTTTGAGAATAATATCTGTAAAGTCCTGGGAACAACTGTTGCCTTGTAGGAAGGCTTTCCATACCAGCATAAATCATGTCCTCCCAGGTGAGTCTGATAATCTATCTAGCCCAATATCTACATAGTCACTAGGGATGTGAATAGAAATATATATATGTGAAAATATGAACAAGAAATTACTAAGCTACTCGTGCAGTGTGCACAGGGATACAATGTCAGCATCTCAAGATTATTTGACCCTGATCTGAGATGAGCTCAGATGTGCAAGCCTTGATTCAAAGCACATGGAAAATGGCGTGCAGATCCTTATAATGAATTTTTGAAGAAACGCTCCAGGCTGTGCCTAAGTGGGAGTGACTCCTTCAAATCTAGCTCTGATCATTAACTCATGAGCACAGCATGATAATGTGCTTCAGCTGGGGATGCCTTTGGAAATGCAGGTAAGTGATGGAGACGTACGTGTGAGCAGCGCGTTATCTCCGCGTCAGCGTGCTGAGCTGCAAGCTCTGAGCTAAAGCAGTGGGCTGCAGTTTGCACAATGGCCGTTCAAATACTGGAATTCCTGGGTGTTAAAAGTAGATTAAGTACCCTCTCAAAGTACAAAGTTCTATGCACCAAGTCAAATACTTACTGATTCAGCCCAGGAGCTCTATTTAAAAAGTCCATTTCCAAGCAAATTTCTATGAAAACAAATTTCCTCTGTCCTATAAGCAACACAATTCCTCACACTCATATTTGGACATAGCAAAGCTCTTAAGCACCTATTAATGCCTATATCCTGTCAGCAATTTTTAATATTTGAGATGCCTTTGATTCCTGTGAGACCTGTCATTAATGTTAAAAATGTTCTTAAACACTTGGTTACAAAAGTTCTGCTCCAAAAGCTATGGACTTTAGTGGGACACCTTGTAGAATGTCTTGAGGGATGTGAACCTACAAATACCACAAAAAGTGACAGCCAGGCATTTTTATTTTGAGAGTCTTCAGCAGGATACTCCCAAAGAATTCTTAGGAAAGTGTTTTGGCGGGTTTTAAATTCCTTCTGAATTTTATGATCTTGAAGCATATGTCTGAATGAATACATTTTGAACAGGAAGGGGCATATAGCCCAAATCTAAGAAGTGTCCTATTGAATCTGTGCCCAAAGTTTTCATGTATCATTAATATTCTATTCCCACTGTAATACTTCATTTTTTAAAGAGGTTGCAAAATCACATTGGAGAGAAACTTGCTCACAAGGCTCACATACATTGGCCATTCATAACTGAACTTACAGAGCAAAAATATCTTTGTAGCGTAGATACCAGGCACCTGTTTATGGTATTATCCCATTATTTTGGGATTTGAGAACTGCAGAAGTAGTGGCAGCACGGGGTAAGGAAAAAAGAGAAAGGAAGTCTATACGTCAGTGATCCCAACCATCGCTTTTGATTTTTGACAATTGATATTATTTACTGCCTAACTCATCTCTAGTAAGTATAAATGCTTTCCTTGGTAGTATGCAAATGTGCTTTCACAAATAGCATAGGAAAATACTTGTGCATTTGTCTAAAATGGACTATTTTCACTGAAGATAGAAACTAGGTTTTTACTGAGCATTTTGCCCTCCAGCACCAGGCTCCAGCTGGACTCTTAACAGTTGGTTCCTTTTGTAACTGAGGCCAGTTACTTTTGAAAGCACTCTCTGCTTACTGCTCACTGTATAAAAACCTCAGCACATTTCTGCAAGAAATCAAAGGTATAGCTTTTTCTCCTCAGGTTCACAGTGTAATTCATAGTTTTAAGATGTGTCCTTACCACACAGAAGCAATGAATGTACAGAATTGTTTTGATTCCAGACATATACCTCAGGTTTACAGTCCTCCTCTCTCTTTCTCCTCTATTTCTCTACTACTCACATCACCCAAGAAACAAAGATGTATGCCAGGCAGAAACCATAACTATCTTCACTAACATCTGTTACAGGCCAATTTCAATGCTATTGCTACTTCTTCTCTCATTCTGTATGTATGAGCTGGTATTAATATCTCCAAGGGAAGCAAATGCGTGAATCAATGTGTCTGAATCAAACAGGCCGAACGAATGAAGCATATGTATAAAAAAAGGCGTGTGTTCTGTTTGTACATTCAGCTTCTGTGCTGAGCATCACGTGTGGCGAGGGGCACATTGTGGAGGCCACACGAAACTTGTCCAGGAAAGGCAGGAGAGGCTTTTTTTCTTCCTTGAAAAAGAGGTGTGGGCAGTCTCTGGGGCTGTGCTGCTTCTCTGTTCTGCTGCCACACAGGTCTCAGAGGAAAGGACTGGCACACAGCCCTTCCATCGAGCCAGAAGGGCAGAGGAGAAGGAGGACAGAGCACCAGGAGGCATCAGGAACCAGGGCCAAAAAACCCGAAGGTGTGGTGGGTTCTTGTGAGGTCAGTGCCTATAGCAAGAAGTTCTTCCAAAGTGAGATGTTTTCAGACAACACAGCATGTCCATCCTGGGAAGAAAAACAGGGAGAAGGGGAGGTGCTATCAGAAACCGGGTCTGAACATGGCTGCTGAATAGGTGTAGTGCGTATTACTGCTGCCCTTCAGCTGGTCCCTTCTGATTTGAACTCACAGAAATTGCCTGTGGAAGTGATGTTTGTCCCAGTGCTGCTGAGTGTGTGGGCACTCCCTCACCTGCTGGCTGACGTGGGGTCAGCCTGCTCAGAGCCACTTCCAGGAGCATGTTTCCTTGAGCACCCGCTGAGGAGACAGCGCTTGTGCTCTCTGGCCTTGCCAGCCCAGTTCAACCCCTTGTCAGCAAGGCAGCCTGCTGCTAGTCAGAGAGTAATGCCACAGCCAGTGCCACACTGACACTGTCCCTGGCCCCAGTGGCTCTCCCTCTTCCACTCATCCATCGTACCTGTAATTCAAGTCAGCCACCTCCAGCTACCCCGTCCTAGCAGGCCGTTAGAAAAAATTTAACAAAATACTAAGAGGAGACAGAAACCAGTAGCTAATTAACAGGGAGCAGGGTGATTTGGCTGGAATAGGTGAGGGTGATAGACACCTTTCTGTAGTGTTCAAATTTGCACCTTTCAAGACCCAGTGTAGGTGTGGCTGGAAGCTCCGCTCATTCAGCCGTGTGACTGTCCTGTGCTATGCCGAGTGAGAGCAGTGCGTGGATCTACTCATGCTATAGAATGTTCTGAAGACTGGTGTCGCTGCTATTTTGCTTTATGTGATAGCAATAGGCATTTTTGCAGGAGAAAAGTAAGAACAGGAAAAAGAAAAATATGTACAGGAAGCTCTCCAAGGTCAATATAACAGTCTAAACAGCCACATGCTATTTCCCTGTGAATTACAAGGTTGAGCAGCCAAACATCTCTTAGTCATGTAAATTATGAAAATTCTGAGAACTGCAGTGCAGACAAAAAAAATCTCTGTCTGCTGAATCATTTTCTCTGGTTCAGAAATGACCACATCTTACCCTTTTGTTCCAGATTTTATTTGCATTGCATGATTGTGTTTCTTCCTGTCAGACACAGGAATGAAGCTAACATTTTTGCTTCAGGATATTGTTCTTTTATTATCAAAAAGGCATTCAGCAGACTTGCAGAGATTCTTTTCAGACATGGAGAAAATAATACGAAAGCAGCATTGAGCCATTCCTCTTAAGCTATCTGCAGTTAAAGTGATTATTAAACCCCAGAAGAGGTTTCAGGGTAATCCAGATTAATATTGTTTTCATCAAAGCAATAATAAAGTCATCTGCTTTTTCCTTGTTGCCTTAAGACTGACATTAGTAAAGGCATACCAAGTGAGACTGGGAATTATTTTCCTCCACTTCCTTTAAAGTTCAATTTTTATCAGTCACTGCTCACAGTTATCTGATGTAAGAAGGACTACTTCCTTTTTGAAAATTGCCATGGATAAGTGTTGTTTTCCCACTTTCACTTGGGAAACATACTGTCTTTATGGTAAAAAAAAAAAAAAAAAACCACAAGGTGAAAATGAACTCCTTTTCTGGAACAATAAATAAATAAGGGCTATGCAGAAAACAAGCAGGAGTGATTTGAAATATGTGAATGCAGAACAGTTAGGAGAATAGCAGTGTGTGTTGATGCTACAGACTTGAGCCTCATCTAAGAAATAGGGGGTAAATGCTTTGTCTTTTGTGGGTAAAGTCAAGTGACAACAGACAAATTAATAAAGGAAAATATGGGGCACAACATTTCACGAAACAATTTATAATATCAGGACTGCTCATGTCAGTACAAAGTGAGTGGAAAATGCACCTAAATTAGAATAATTAGGGTTAATAGGCCCTTTGCATTGCAATGAATAATTATTTAATTCACAGGTCAAAATCAGTCTCTTTGGGTTCCTCTGACTTTTTTTTTATTTAATAGAGTATAAGAGGAAACAAACAGCACTGCATCTGGAGGAGGCTTGTTGTCCATATAAACTCAATCATTAAAGTTAATTCTACTTCATTCAGTGTTTCCCCAGTTTGATGATCTCAGCTGCTTCCCTAGAGAAATAACATTCTTATTTTTTTTTCTGTTTTTTCTGTTAATCTTCCTTGGTCTTACATGGCTTCTTGCAGTGGTGCTGTCAGCAAGATGATGTCTACTCCCAATTAGAAATTCAATCAATATTCACATAATGAGGGTTCTAGCAAAACCGTGTCATTTAGTTCAAAGACATGGATATATTACTGTAGCAATTCAGGATTCAAGTAATTTAGGGCACCTCAGTGAAAAAAGATAAAATAAAGCTGAAGGGCTTAGAGGTAGTTAATTGTTACTATGGCAACTTCCTAAATAAGCTTTCGATTCTAGTCATTTTTCAGTTTATTTAGAGGCAGAACAGGATCATTAAAGATGAAACTTATTTAAAGCTCAGACCAGTTATGGGATCTTATAGCTTCCTGCTGTTCCTTATTGAGCTACCTAAAGTTTGTCCATCTCAACTTTGAACTGTGTAAAAGAGCAAGATGCAGCCTGCATAGATTAAAAAAAATGACAGCATGTTATGTAACAATGATCTAATTTAGTAACTTTGGCAATTGTATTTTTACATTTTTATGTCCCAGTAGAACTCTTTTAAAAGTATTGTGTAGGAAAGAAAAAGTCCTCAGGAAAGAATGCTCTCACCTAGAATGAAGTTAAGATCCGCTTTTCAACAATGGGCACTGAGGGTGAGGGCACATTTGTCCACCCTTCCTTCCACAAAACCTGTGTGTGTGGAATAGTGGGACACTATTTTAGCCTGGTCCTTAGCCAGTGCTGTAACAAATCTGATGACAAGGACCCAGGAGAAAGGCTGCCATATCAAAATCTTGCCATGTTGATTGTGTCCACTTGTATTCTTAATGTGAATGAATATATTCAGCCTCTGTGGGGCTGCATCACTGGGCGGATCCAGAGCCTTCTACAGGCAGAAATGGAGACAGCAAAGAGGAGAGACATCAGAGCTGAGAAAACTCTCAATCCCTGCACGTTAATTAGCTGAAGATCCATATCAGCCTAAACTTTTTGCATTATCTCCGCAGCTGTAACTCACTTCCTTCGCCACTCCATAGTGCATGATAAAGCAGCAGAGGCCAAGAAACGAAATCGTGTCTCAGTAGGAGACACCCCCTGGCTTCTCTCAGAAGTAAATTCATACCTCAGACCGGTTTTCACTCTTCTGGAGGCTGGAAATCTCTGAAGTCACTGAGTCATAACTGCCAAGTTGTCAGGGAATGATGTCTTAGGTGTGAAGATACTTAGAAGACACTCCTAGAGGTGAAGGTATAAGCAGTGTAGGCTAAAGCAATGTGTTCTTCTCAAACAAAAATGCAGGACAGATTACCTGGCTGTGAGCTCAGTGCTCCAAGGGTGAGCAGCAGCGTCTTTGGAGGCATCTTTAAACCAGCCTCAAGGAGATTAACTGAGCAGGATGGGGAAACTGAGGTGTGCAGGTTTCGCTCAGAAGGAGGTAAGTGAGGGCTAGAACAGTGACAGACTGAGTGAATATGACATTGTCATAAGGTAATTCCCTTTCTCACCACCTGCAAACCTGTCTTTCTGTCACAAGTAATCGTCCTGGATATGCAGAGTCACCCAGCCCAGGAAACACCTGGCTGTGTTTTTGACAGGCTCAGAGAGACTCCAGACTTTCTCCATATTCAGTGTGGGGGAGACAGGCCATCCTAGGGATTAAAGTGCAAAAGAAATCAGGGAAAATTAACCTGCTTCTCTCCCTATATCTTGAATTATGAAACAGAGAAGTGTTGAAAAAATGTCTCTCCGTTCATTTTCCAAATTAAATTGTTCTGTTTGCCTAAAAAGAGAAAAAAGCCTTTGTTTTGAAATAGAAGTTGAACATCAAAGTTTCATGATAGAAACCAGTCATAATGGATGTAAGTCCAGATTCAGACTGGTTCCATGTTACTTCATAAGGCTTAATTCTGTTGGAATTGCTCCCTTCTTTTGTCCTCAGATAACTCCTCCAGATTGTTTTCTAATTTAGAACAATAAGAACGCTCTTTCAAATTTCACATGATTAGAAAGAAATGTGCACCCAGCTGCAAGAGAAACTGCTTTTCTCTCCCATCTGAAAAGGCTGTGCCATGGGCAGAGGTTCTGCACTGCCTATTACTTGCACCACTCCTTTTCTATGGAAATCCAGTCTCCAGAGTTATAATTCAGCAAACTGTAGTCAGAAGTAACACGGCTTAATTTATAAGAAGAGTAAAAAAATACCTGCTGAGGAAAAAACAAAGGAGAATATGGTCTGATCCCCAACAGCCTGAGCTTTATTTACTGTGTTTTCTTTTCTTTGCTGTTATATAACCACAGCACCCGGGTGTTTGCTGTGTTGCAAGGGAAGTGTTTTCAAGGTTAGCACAGAAGTAATCAACCACTCAATGGTGGCATGAATATTCATATCAAGACACATTATGAGAACGTAGATAGAGGTAAATATGCAATTTAAATATAGACTACAGCAGGAAATGGGACATGAAACAGTAATTAAATAGTGAAAATTACATGTTATTTACATAGGTAAATACACAGCAGGGGTTTTGCGTGTGAACTTTTCTATTAGCATTTGTTCATTTGTGATTTAACCCCGATTTAAAAAGGGAGACTTTTAAAGCATGAAAATGGGAAGAAAGGAACACTTACTTTGAACCAGAAAATCTGCATTGCTTGAAGGATTACCAGTTTGGGCTGTCAGCCAGGTTTCACAGCTAACGTGGATCAGAATAGGTCTGTACTGCAGAAGGTACTGGTGGCAGTTCTCTCAAGCACAGGCTTTCTCCACAGCCCTGTTAATGCAGTTCCTTCCGACTTGGGCAACTGGAAGCATGTAGGTGATGAGAACAAATGCCTGAGCTCGTACTGCCCGGGTTAAACGGAAATCATACAGCACTACTGAATTTCTGGTGGGAAGAACATCTAGAAGTGGACAAAAGCATTTGCTTTCCTTCTTCAGGGAACACTGGTTTTAGACTGCTTCCTGCTTTTCCTTTCAGAAACAGAAATATAGCTCTAGTCTATTTGGACCAGCACAAGCAGACTCTGAGCCTCCACAACCACCACAGTAATACTAATTTTTACTTCTACTCTGAATTACCTCATCTTGCTGGATTCCTTACCTCTGTCTGTTCTTTTTTCCTGCTCCTTTAGCCAAGGGGAGGGTGAGAGAAAAGGCTTGATGAATGTATCTACTTTCTTCTCTTCAGCTGCCATGAACACAGAGCTTGTTGATAGTCTGGGATTCCTAAAGAAAATGGCTACTAGGGAATTAAGGAGAGGAAGAGGGATGGAAATAGATTTCCCTCTTGCAAAGGATCATTTCTCCCTTAGCCTTTCACCTCTGGGTTGCTTTTGCTTGGGTACCTCTTGAGTTAACAAGCAAGAAAAACAACCTCAGAGTCCACAACATTTATTTATTAGTGAATACATGCAGTGGGTAGCTGGGACTACTATGCTACACAGCCACACAAATATTCTTTTGATTCTGGGTGAGTCTCTGCTGAACAGGCAGTCATAAGTCAAGTGAGGGAAGGGTCTGCCTCTGCTCCTTGGTGTAGGCTGATCTTGGATGTTGCAGGTTTGCTGTCTTCCTGTTCTTTGCTTTTCTTTCCCTAGGATTTTACAGCTTTTCTCGTCACTGTTTTCCTCTTGAATCGCTGAGCTTTAAGTAACCCCATCTCA
The DNA here is from genome assembly GCF_015227805.2 of Hirundo rustica. Taxonomy (NCBI): domain Eukaryota; kingdom Metazoa; phylum Chordata; class Aves; order Passeriformes; family Hirundinidae; genus Hirundo; species Hirundo rustica. Next base: position 10,056,871 of record NC_053457.1, on the reverse strand, counting down.
GCAAAGACTCTTGAGCGTATTGTTTTGCTTTTCTTAGCCTGTGTGGCTTCAGCTCCTAGGTTTTCTCACAACTTAACAGCATTTTTTTTCTAAAACTCTGCCATGGTGGCAATCGTGTTGTGTAAAACCAGGCTGGGGTGTGTAGAGAGCCAAAGTCCCCAGCCACAGGGCACAAAGGGTTCCACCTTCAACCCAACTCACATCAGCTGCCCCAATGACATAAGGAGCTGCACAATAAAGCTCAAAGGAAAATCTGTAAGACAAGGATATGGGGCTGCAGTGCAGTAACACTTTCAGGAGATTCCTGTGTGTGGGCTACTGAGCTGACACTTAACAAATGCTCAGAATCTGGCCTGAGAGGCTCCCTGCCCTCCTACAGCTCCTGTGCTTTTTAATATTGAGAAATGTAGATACTTTACAGGGACTGGGTGGTTTCCCAATGGCTGAGTGTCTCAAAATTAGTGTTCTGGGCAAATTCCAAGCTGGTCAGTCCCACTCTATTTTTGAAAAATATGGGTTACTGTGTTTTTTTAAATCTAATTAAGACTTCAGTTTAGAAATCATGATAATGCAACCTTTGTTCTTGGTTATCTTTCATTTCCACTTTTCATCAACAGACAAGTGCCTGTGGATATGAGGAAAAACCCTGAAAACCTCTTCCTATCTTTTATGCATGCTTCAATGCACAAGCGCTCTGCGTGAGAGTCTGTATCTGTACTCCATAGAGTGCCTGTGTATATTTGATTTGCCACTTCCCCTTGTGGAGGTGGCAACACATTGGTCCTTGTTCTTTATAGGAAGTTGATTACTTTTTGTGAAGTGTCTCGAGACTTTGTGGACGAAAAGAGTGTGTTGAGATAAAGATTATTTATTATTCATCACTCCAAATACATTTGTTCATACGTTCTGAAGCTGGGAACAGCGTGTGATAAGAGACAGCTGCATAGTTAGGATTCTTCCTGAAAGCATGTAAATTATTTTTCAGATCTGAAAAGAGGTGATGGGCCCAAGCAAACACTTTTCTTTTTCCCAGCTGTGTCAGATGGGTCAGTGAAAGCGAATCCTTTTCCCCATAAAGCAAAGCATGGGGAGATCTCAAATCTGCTGATAAATTCACATTGTAGCTAACAGAACAAGCACACAAAAAAGGATGTAAAAATGTCATAAAAATCACCTAGTCTCAGATTTGAATATTTTGTACGAAGAAGGCATCCTGCAAAGTGAGGGATCCCTTACCCCTGTGTGCCCAGCTTCTCCAAGTAAAATTGTTTAAGGCAGCAAGAGGAAATTCAGCTCGAGAAATAAAAGCAAAACCAGCCTTCCTGCAGAAACTAGACATTTTGTGAAACCAAATGGAGCAGAGTGAAGAGTGGATGTCTGTGACTGAAACGACCATGACAAGACAATCTCTCCGTATGTCAGATGGATAAAATAAAAACTGACTCCACCGTGGAAATTCAATTGAAACTCACTCATATCAGGCCTGTGGGCTTTCTCAGAGAATGGAAATTAAGATTGTAGTAACCCTTCTCCACCTGTTCTAATGCGTCCCAGTTCTCCATTTTTCCTCATTAAGGAGACAGGGAGGATTAAACAACTCCTGTTGCTTTTGGATTCCGTTTGAAATTGGTGAGTATTTCACAGGAAGCAATTTTTAGGAGGATAATGCCTCCAACTTGGGCTGAAAACATCTGAGCACCTGAGACATTTCAGACTGAAAGGAGGACATAGTTCCACAGATCAAGCCCCTTTTACTGCAGTCACTTCTAGAGACTTTGAAACAAAAATATTTTATTCCACCTTATTTTTGGGCAGTTCAGAGGAGCCTCCATGGAAGGGGAAAGCCAATTTTTCTGTTTCCTGATAACAGTTTAGTAGTCAGTTCCATTTAGAATGAATTCCAAAGGATTGTTTTCCTCCCTTTGATACTATCTGGGATAGAAAAGTGTTACAATGGTCATCTGAAAGGGCTTATATTTATATTAGGGATGACCACAAATTTCAACTGTAGTTTGTCTCTGAAACCTGCAGGTGACTTTCCAAACTACAGACATAAGGCAAAAGAGATCCTGTTCTGTGCCTTGCTGTGTTCAGCAGTGCACAGTACTTTGGTGGAGTCCATTTTCAATGAATGACTCAGGGAGAAACAAAACCTGAAACGTTCACATGAAGAAGACATTAATTTCAGATTCTGCTAAACTGAGGGAAGTTGCTATCATAGGTGCGTAATCCATATGGAATGTTCCTCAAATAACAGCACTAAAACATTTTCAGAGTGAGCAGGCATCAAGTCAAAGGTCCAGAGTCAACTAACAGAGTCAGTGGAGTCCAATCCACTAAAAATTCACAATTTGGCAACACCAGGCTACCAGCTTCACCTTCAAGCATCCACTTTTTACTCCTTCTCTGATTCAAATCTCCTGTCTCTTTCCCTCTGTGTTAAACCTAAGAGATTTGTACAGAACAGATCACAGCAGAGGGTCTAATCTCAGGTGAGGAATTTAAGTAGCACTGTACTTAATTATTTCTTATATCACATTCTTTCACTTAAGATATTCCTTTTTTCCCCCCTTTTCTGTTTTAAGCTCTCAAGAGTGATCAGCTATTTTTTAAGGTATTAACTAGCTTCTTTTCAGTTTAGGGTCCCTGTGTGCATAGGATTCTGCTCTGCAAGACATCCTCACACAGTGGACATTCTGGCATAAAATCTTAAAATCCTTGGCTTGGGGAACGGATTTTGCCACTTCTCTACCTGCTGCCCAAGATAGGAGCAGTGGCTGTCTATGACTCCTGAATGCTGTTCCAATGATTAATTCATGCCTTACAATCAAGAACAGACAAAATATCATGATGAACTTTTGCAAACAGGAAAACAATATCTCCAGGTATTTGTGTTCAAGATTTGATTTATATAAATGACATTTTGCATGTAAATATGCAGCCACTCATTTCACTGCCTGCCAAGAGGCATTTCAGCTAAACCAAATGATGCTCCTCTTAATCCAAAATGTCATGTTCTCATATGCACCTACTGCAAAGGTTATAGCACACATCTGAAAGTAAACAAATTATTTGGCAAATAATTAAGCCTCACCAAATTTTTGTCTTTTCTTCCTCGTTAAAATAACTTCTATCAAGGAATATGAGTCCCCAGACAAACATGCATCAATTCTGAGCACCTGACTTAAGATGATATGAAAATACTAATCGCTTTCCATTCATCCCAAATAGAGCTGAGTCCCAGCTCCAGAGGGACTGAACAGATGTGCTCAGCTTTGCCTGGGCCAAAGTCCTGCAGGCCTTGTCTGTAAAGATTCCTTAGAGTTTTATGAATAACCAAAGCCTCACTTTCTGTCTTTCCCAAATGTGGACTTGCACTCAGAGCCCTACATGAGTAGATCATTTATAACATGAGATTGCACTGGCTCAGTGTGCATTGAGATCAGTGTTTCTCCAGAAAAGCAGGAGTGGCAAACATCACAGAGCATCTCTTATTTTCTCCTTTTGGAGTTCAAAAGGCCTTCAGGCTTCTGATCTACAACTAGAAGATCTGATCTGCTACTTCAATACATATTTACTGAGTATCTCTGATGTGTCTTTTGTCTGCTCTACAGCTCCTGCAGCATGGCTTTCCCAGCCCCAGGATGCTTCCTCAGAACTGAGGCTGCAGCAGAAGTACCTTGGGCACTCCTGGTGGTACTGCCTATATCTAACTATACATTTGGCATGTTATAGATAGTTCTGGGGAGAACATGAAACCCAGGCTCTGAAAGAGAAATCTGGGTCATGATGATTACATGAACCTCACCCTCATGCTGCAGGATGGTATAGTCACTGCCTCCGTTGCTGGGCAAAATTCATTCCTGTCCTGCCACAGAAAAATTCTCCAAATTTCAGTGTTTTCACCTTCTTTTTGCCCCCCTCTATATTTTTCCCCCTCCTATATTATTTTTAAGTAATCAAAGTCTGAATTATTGATCCCTTCTCTAGCAAAGCAACCCTGTGCTCTGCATTTTGTCACAGGTGCAGTCAAGCTGCTGCCATGGAACTGCTCTCCTACAGCATGACATTGCCTGCAGCTCCGAAGTCACCTCTGTTTCCTCTCCTACACTGTTGAATGGGAAGCCCCAGTGAGGCCTGCCTCATTTTAGTCTCTCTCATGTCAGATACAATCTGTATACATCTTGCTTTGTGATGCTGAAATTAAAAAAAAAATAAAAAAAAAAATATATATATATATATATAAATAAATAAAATAAAATAAAATCATAGCTTTCTAATTACATGTGCAAATTTTAAGTCGAGATGTTTCACTCAGGATTTCTTTTGCTTTCGCTCTATACAATGCGGCAAAGAAAAAAAGGACTGGAATCTTTCTGAGGAAATTTAATTATTTTTAACTTTTAAACCTAGCAGGAAAAAAGGACTAAAATTCAGGTCTTGTTTCTTTTCTTTTCATGCACGTTGAACCTTTTATTAAAAAACAATAACAACAAAGAAGATCAAAATGAAACATAAAGAGGAAATGTTCTTTCATTTTCAATCACAACAAAATTGATGGTATTTTTCACTGCAAGAGCTAAATTCTTCCTACTTCAGAGTGAAGGAATTTTTTTCCGGACTCGAATGGCACATATATATGTATCTCCCATAAATTAGGGGAGCCTATAGAGGTTGCTGTTGTTCAAATGGTATTACTTTATTTTTCCAGTGAGGTGGCTATGCATTGGTCTCCTGCTGTCCTTTAGCCTTGTGTGCGAGCTAAGTACCAAGTTTATTTTCCTTTCAGATTTTTCTCACCAAGGAAAGCTCCCAGAGCTAGGAGAGGCAGCCTGTTTGAGTAACAACTAGAGGAAAACAGCCTCCAGGTTTTAGCACACAGGAACATAGCTGTAGTCTAATTGCTTAAAAGGCTGAAGGTTTGCTCTTGAGCATGGATCCAAACACCACACAAACACGAGGCCCACATACACGTCCAGCAAAGTTCCCAGAAAGGTCTGTGGTGGTCTGCAAGGGAGGATGACTCAAATGTTAAGACAGCAGAAGAATCAGCCACTCACTTAAAGTATAACTTATCCTTTAACCAAAGCCTTGTTTTAAATCTGAATTTTCTTCCAGTCCTTACTTCCCTCTTCTCCCATTCCACATGAGCTGTAAAACTCAGTTTTATCTACCGAAATGAGAAGCCTGTAATCATCTCAGTTCTGTGCCTGTACCTGGAGGTTAGTCATTCTCCAGGCCTGAAACAGAGGTAGAGTTCTAAGTACTGTCTCTGTCCCGCAGTTGTAAGATAAGGCTGCCCTTCTCATGGCATGCCAAACTATTGCTCCTTGAGCAAGAGCCAGCATCCCAGGAAGAGCTCAGCCCGAGCCAAATCACCACTTGTGCTTGTTACTTACTCTGTGGTGATAACCTCTGGCTTAAAACCACATTTGTGGCACTCAGCCGTAGAAGAGATGATGGGCTAAATTGCTTCCTGAGTGGCACTCACAAATAAATATTTGAACTGATCAAACACAAAACAAGACTCTGAAGCAACAGCAAAACCAGCAATTAGTTTAAATTTGTCATTGAAAATGTAAATTTTTTTTTGAGGCTGAAAATAGCTCAGCTACAGCATTTTGCTAAGAGCCCAAAGACACCATATGAGCTGTTCTCCAGGATTCAGCAAAGGGAAAGAAGATGAAAGAGAGGAGACCACGGAACCAGCATTGCACCATTTCAGCCCTGAGTCTGTGGTGTTGCTTTAGTTCCAGATGCCATCAGAACAGTGATAGCACTTCAGCCTCCTGACAGCATGGTATGAAAGAGCTGGTGAGGAGCTGTGGTGCAATACAGACACCAAAGTCCCACCTGGAGGGACCCCCTCATTAGTTTCATCTTCATACTATTGCACCCACCTCCCTCAAGAACTGGGAACAGGGAGCAAGACTGCACTTGCAGGACATTTTGATCACCACCACTAACAGAGCAGGGATGTCTTTTTCTGTAGAAAGAGCTGTGTTAAAAGAAACACAGAGGTCTGGACAAATATAAAAACCCCACAAAAATGCTCTCTGCTGTACACAGACATCCTCTCTGGAGGTGATTTTATGCTCTAAGCCCACTCATCTTTTAAGCTCCCAGCTGCAATGAGAATTAGAATGAGCTTTTTCGCAGATGTTATTAAGATCATTCATGTGAAGCTGCCATGCTGGTGCTAAAATCCACATGTTTTGTTTCATGCAGGTTCAGGTGGGTCATGTACTTATGAGGCTGGGCCCCAGACTGGATTTTTAAGTGCAGGTCCTTTAAATCACTACCTTGTGCCAGGTCCTCCAAGCAAGTACTTTCCAGTTCTTTCCATGGATTTATAACTTTCCCAAAAATGCCCAGGGGAGATTCAGATTACCTGTCATTAGGCTGTCTTCTCTTAAAGGTTCTCTGCATGGCTGTCCACATCTCCTACGAGAATATAAACGCAAACCCACTGCTTGCCAATGCCTTCCAATACCCAAGACCTTGGAATTAAACTTTTGCAATATTCAAGCATGTTGCATCAAGTAATATGTACAGAAAACCTTTTCACAGGTGAAGCATTCTCAGAATCATTTAGTAAGTCAAGATACCTTTTATTTTAACGCATAGTTAGTGTTTTTCACATAATGTTTAGATGTGAAATCATTAGCATGAATAATTCAGCTATGCTTTTTTATCTTTTTTATTTCCTATTCACACTTTGTGTTAACAATGAAAACCTGGTGAGCAGAGTGCTGCAAGAACAGTAAATTCATGAGGTGAAAAAATAAAATATATATGCTGAAGCATTTCCAAGAGTGATTTATTATTCCCGAAGTACAATATAACTACAGCATTTGTTGATTCTAACTATTTTAATATACTTTCTTTGACCTATTTGTTAAAAATTGCCTCCATATAATGTGTTTCTTGTACAAAGCAAATCTGTGGAACAGAAAATAGCATTGCTGACATCATTACGATTGTTCAAAGAAAATAATGTAAAATGAATTTACTAAGAGTTTAGGGAACATCAAAATTATCACTGCATCCATTTAACTCACTATTGAAATCAATTTGCTTTATTCTTCCACCAGATTCCTGCCTTCTTTCCTGCTCTTGACCTTTCTTCTCATGCCCTACACCCACTCTGTAGCAAGCTATTTAATACAGGTTTTTAAATCTTTCTCATTCATTGTGTGACCTCAGTGCCTTATTTGCTGCACCACCCTGACTCTCCGTGGATGAAAAATCTACTAAATGCCCTCAGAGTCATTTGTTGGTGGTTGGTTGGCTTTTCTGTTTGTGGTTTTTCTTTTTTCAGGTCACAATATTTTAAGTTCACTTGCCAAACTACTGGGATATTAAATTTCCCAATTAAGCAGGTTTAAATTACTTGTTTTACATATTAACCTATGAGCTCTCTCCCCAGAATCTTCCTGATAACTGACAGAAGGGGTTTTGTTGGTATATGTAAAGCTTATGGAAAATATGATGCTAAAATGTGGCAAAGCCATAAGCTACTGACAGTTTGTTCCCATAACTGACAGTGTCAAGAAACTAGCACTGCTGGGTTTGGAGGTTCAATTAAACCAATATTCTCCAGTTAGGAAAAACTGGCCTTGACATTCGTAATGTCCTGTATTTTTTTAGTATTGACTATTCCATCCATCTTCAAAATATATTTTAAAAAAAGGACACAGTTTGAAAACCAGCTGATTTGATCAAATGGCCCAATCCCTATAGTCCTGAGTCACTCTGCAAGGAAAGTGATCATTTTTCAATGTATTTTTATCTTTAGGAAACATTAACATTTAACTATACTTATGTGAACATGGAAATTAAACCTTTCTCATAATTTCATGTTGATTTTTAGAAAGGCCACATCTGGGCTTTTCCTTTCATAACTGATTATCAGCTGATTTTTGTCTCAAAAGTTAAAAACAAAAAAACAAAAACTACTATTCATTTAGCTAATTTAATTGAGTTGCACTGAACATGCTTTTGAAAAGAGAGCTGTGAAGCCAGTATTACAGTAATGTTAGTTGGTGGAAATTAATTAATTCTAAATTTTGGGTTAATTAACAGGAGTAACATTAGTAGGGGAATGGGACATTCAGGTGTAGATTAAAGAAAAAAAGTAATTTGAAACCCTGATAAAATCAAATGAGATTAAAATCAAATGAACCACAGGGTGGCTAAACATGTGAGGGCATGGTGTGTTCAGAGCAACTATTTTCTTCTTTTAAAGAGGGAAAGAAGAAAAATTAGCAAGCCAACCTTGGTTATAATTTTGTAGGGGTTTATGGTAAGTGTTGTCCTTAAAATGTTCAAGGTTTAGGGTCCACCCAGAGCTGTCACTTATCCAGCTGGCAGGGAGGGCAGGTTGATTAACTTACTTGGTGCTTCAGGGAGGCTTTGATGGGCACAGCACAAGTGTACTGGATTCTATTCACCCACGTGAAGAACAAACAAATAGCTTTAACTGTTGGTTTATGATTGTACCGGGAAGGAATATGTCTGGTCTATTTTAACAGCTTTGTGTCAGAGAAAGAGATGTCTTCTTTTCAAGGCTTTTCAAAATAGAGAGACCTTAAAAATGCACTTCATTTTATCAGCTCACAGTGCTCATGCAAACAGAAATGAGACAGGGAAGAACAGGAAGGTCAAACTTGCATAAACACTATTGCATATGTTGACTGCCAGGAGAAAGAGCAGCTGAACTGAATGCATTATGCAGAGAAGCAGAATGCTACTCTGGCAAAGTCAAATTTCTCTTTTATGTAAGCTCCCATGGGATAAAGCTTAGAACTACTATTTCTTTTTAGTAATGTAGGAAGCATAAACTTAAATGGATTTTTATGAATCTGGCACAATGTTTTTAATGACAAAGGCAAAAGGAGCTTTGAATGTCTTTGTTTTTGAAAGTACATCCTATATATTTTTATGTTTCCATCAGCAAAAAGCTAAATTTCCATGCTTCTAATAAAGCTCTATTTCTTTTCAGGAACCCCGCTTGCTGCTGCAGAGAGGCATGCACCAGAAGCTGACCTCCTTATCTTGAATTTCATACATAATGAGTAGCTAAATCTGACACCAAATGATTTTAGGAAGAAAATTCAAAGTCAAGTCATTTCCTTTGAAAAAGCCATTTGAAACCTTTAGGGAAGGTTTCTGGGAACATAATTTAAAACTCATTTCCCCACACAAGTGATTTGGATTAATTTCAATAAATCCAGTGTTTACTATGAACAGAACTCCTCCTCTCTCACCACAAGCCCTGGACACTTTGGACTACTCTTTCATTTGTTGCTCCCTCTAAAAGTGCTCCCTCATTCTGCTTGTGTAATTCAGATGTGTTTTTATCTGCAAGAAAATGCCGCTTCAGCTATTGAGACTAAGCTGTGGGAGAAGTGCCTGGCCTCGGCTGCGCTGCAGTCCCTCCTCAAGCCATGCCCAGGAAGCGTGACCCTCGATTTTCTCATGGGCACCTCCACTGAGGATACTCAAGGACTAGAGGAGAAGCTGAGCTGTCTGGCACTAACTCTATTGGAAAGCACTGTTTGCATTTGTAATGCAAAGCAGACATGATTTCAGAACCTGATCTCTTTGACAACAAAGGCTGTAGAAGATTAGAAATACTTAGATTTGCAGTTCATTAAAAAATGTATTTCCCTCTGTAAAAGGAATTGGTTTTCTTAACTCATTTGCCTTGCTTCTCTCTTGAGTGTGTATTTCCATTTGTGCCTTTAGTGTATTCTGGTAGTTCTATGAACTGTGGATGGTTTTTTCCCCACCAATTAGTTCCTCTGGGACTATTTTATTAAAGTCTTTTTGGCATTTAAAATATGTAGATGATATCATTAATCCGATTAAAGTGTAGGTAAAGTTGATAATACAAAATGTGACAAAGCAGTGCAAGGTAGAATTACTAACATAATTATTTTCATTATCAATACAATTATATTTTCCAGTTGTTGCTTGTTTAACCTTTTTATTTTTTCTCCATTTCTTTCATTAGCTCTAATCTACCACTGTGAGAGCCAGTTCAATGCTTCTTCAAGCAGTAAGAAGGTAGAAGTGGACAGAACTATTAGCAGAGGAATAAAAGCCTTTTAATCTCTCTGTCTGGCTAAACTCCATTGAAGTCAACTCAGACAGCAGAACTGTTCATTTTTCTAGAGGGATGAGCAACTGGGGTCTCAGTTTATTTTCCAGTCCCAAATGGTTTTACTGAAAAATCGTGACAATCTATAGGCTTGTAGGTAATATCAGGAAAAAGAGCCATAAAATGCCACTTCATCCCTGGAAGTGTCCCAGGAATTATTTTAAAGGCTTGCTCTATTCTGTTTCGCTGGCAGGCTACCACCAGTGGCATTTCATCAGTACAACAGAGAAGCTCTTGCACCTGGGCATGATGGGCGGCCAAATAAGTCAATGCCGTAAGAACTGCAAAGTGAAAATGGTGGAAATAATGATGAGGAAGTTATTTAAGATGGGAATTCAGAGTGAAGAGGTAGGTTTAATTTTAATGAGAAAGAGAGGAAGCTCATGAGTGGTTTACATAGGCTAATTCTTGTGTGACACAGTTCTCTGAGGGAACTACTTTGTTTTGACTTGAAATTGGGCTCTGTCTGATGGCACTTCCCTTTTTGTCCATTCTAAGGAAGAGATCATGGAGAGACTGTGAGCTGGTGAAGTCTGAATTGAAGGAAAATGCTGTCTTTGAAGCCCACAAGTGCACATGAGTTCCCACACCTACACCACAGTTGGGACTACTCAGTGGATGATGTTTTTTCCTCTGGGATTGTCATGTTGCTTTCCAGGCAGCACTCACTTGAACTAATGCAAGCAGATACTTCCAAACCTAAATCTATATCCCTAAGGGAAGCAACTCAAAGTTGAAGTTATGGATGTAAATTAAGGAAGACTTAATTCAAAAGGCTTGTATACATAAAACGATTCATCCACATCTAACCCTGGGACTTCTTGATTTCTCCATTAAAGGAGCAGGTTAAGAAACTAGAATTCTGTTCTTACTAAGACTGTGTCAGGGCATCATTTTCATCCTGTGTATTTGATAATCTATCAAATTAGTCTGTAATAATAAAAAAAAAATTTGATTTCTATTAGGTTCTACAAAATCCTTTAGTTTCCACATATTTGTTCGCATGTGCATGGCTCTTTGTCTTGCTTTGGTAAAGTGTAACTGCATTGTAACTGCAGGAGGCTGCAGTTGGTGAAATGCCCAGGGAGGAGGCTATGTCAATTAAAATTAGGGCATGAAGCACATTATTTTCCTCACAGACATGATCTCAGCATCAATGAATAAAAAATACTTGTGCAGGCTCTCCCAATGGGAAGCAAGTGAATGAAAAATGAGAGCCACTCTTAATCTGTATGATACCTTAAAAAGCACACGAGAACCAATTCGGTCTTTCAGACACAATTAAGGGCTGCAGAGCTACCCTAAAAGAAAACCCAGTGTGCAGCTGCCATTCAAAAACTCAGCCCCCAGGCTACCTGAATGAAAGGCTGAGGTACAACACAGCATTAGAGAAGCAATGGAGAAGAAGACAACAATCACAAAGGCTTATTCTCTAAATGAGCAGCAAAACCCCATTATGTATTAAAAACGATGACCATACAGAAGAACAGATTAATGTACAGTTCTGAAACAAGAGTCCTGATCCAGCTTCAGTGCTTAGCATGTGTGCTGGATAAAACCTTGGAGCCTTATTTTTGCACAGATTGTTGAAGATTGTATTAATTCATCTAATGCCTAGGAAGCAACTGTGACCAAGTTTTCCCACTTATCCTAAAAGAGTTGGCAGGATCTAAAGTTGATTACTGACAAGACTAGAGTAAGAGCACTACTGGGAGGATTTTTTAATCCCTTTTCTGGCACACAGGACAGCTCCTGGCCTCTGCATGGGCCCCTTTGCATGCTGCCAGTGTTGTACTCCTTGATTCTGTCCTGAGCAAAAGGAGCATCATCCAAGATTCACACATACTTTCTGAGCCTGGGAGCCCCTTCACCTTGTCCTAGGTACTCTACAAAATGTATGGAATGGCCATGGATATAACACATCCAGAGTGAATTATGAGATGCTGTTACACACTTTATTTCTGTAACTTGGGAGGCGAAAGGTGTCTAGTTAGTAAGGAAAAGAACAGAAGGAAGAATGAAGAGATAACAACAAGGCAAGGGAGGGAAAAGGTGTTTAGTGATGCCCATGATGATACAAACATATAAAAGCAACTCAGGAATGGGCAACCTCTAACTGAGCTTTTTTTTTTTCAGGGCCACTATGTTATTGTACACAGCTGAAGGGAAAGCTTTATGACAGAAACAAGCAAGGATTACAAGACAAGAGGAAACAACATTCATGAAGCATTTCAGGATCATCAGGCTTCCTAATGCAATCCCTCATCCCAAATACTAGAAATTCTTTGAAGTCTGACAGCTGCTCTCTTTCTTCTTACTCTCCAAAAATGTGGTCTTCTAAAAATAGCATGTTATCCAAAAGAAGCATACTTCAAAATTTTTAAATGTTGCCATAGAGAGTTCCTTTCAAGTTATGTCCATTAGTTTGCTTTGTAATTCTATTAAAAGAAGTCTATAGGTCCAAAGTCAACTATTAGCAGATTTTGTTGTGGTACACCACATGTAGTCCCTCAAACCTGGGAGAGCAAGGAAAACACAAATGAGATGACATATCAATCATCCTCTAGGAATACCAGGGAATTACAAGAAAGTAATCTCTGACTAATGTTTGTGCCGGTTAACAATCTCACATAATACACCGATGCATTCAGATGTTGGCCCAGGGGTCAGTCCTTATCAGTAAATCTGTAGCAGCTGCATGTCCTTTCTCTGAATATGGCGACCAAACCTCAGCTCAGTACACTTAGTTTGAACACAAAGCTGCTGGAAGAACATACTATTTCTACACAAAGATTTAAGAACTCTCAGCACAAATACCAGTAAACTACCTATAAACTGCTTAAGAATAATTAAAAAAAACCAAACAAACAAAACAAAAACAAAAACAAAAACAAAAACAAAACAAAAAAAACAAACACACAAACAAAAAAAACCCACACACAAAAAAACACCTCTAGAAACAGCAGCACCTTTTCTAGCCGAGAATTGTATGCCAAATATTAGGTCTACTGTGGAAAAGGTTGTCAATCCAGGAATTCAAATGAAATTCCCTTGGTGCTTTCCTAAACTGTGGTTGAATAAACCAGTAGAAGAGCGGAGGTTTTGCTAAGAAGCACTCAACATCCAGAAGTTGCTAAGACTGGTGCTTCTGTAAGGCATCCGAGTGCTGGGATGTGGAGACTGGGACATCAACTGATCTGCAGAGTGCTGGCTCACCCATCACCTGCTCCCTGCATGTGTGCTCTGCAGGGTGAAGAACAGGTGCCAAATTCAAATATAGGTGACTACCTCCTTAGCCATCCTTTAGCTGTAAGAGGACAGGAGGAGACTTGAGGGCCACTCCGAGGGGAAAGGTCTGGCTGACTGTGTTGCTAGGCAGGCTGGACCATCCCCAAAACTTCTGGACAAAACATTATCACAAAGATGGGCCTGATGGTTTGTATTTAGAGAGATGGACTATGGATAAATAATGGCATTCAAATCCAGCAGATGCACATAATTAAAGCAACAGTTTAAAATACAAAGGTGTGGAAAGGAAGTATAGGAGAAGTGGGCTACTAGCTTTTTTAAAAATGTCCTTCTTAAGAAAATCTTTGTTCCCTTAGTCTGTCCTATTAATATTTAGTTTCCTACTGTACTTGCATATCTGCAGAACTATAGTAGAAAGCTCAAAATCACATGGTTTATTTGCACTGTGTTTACACCATGTTAATCTTAAGCCTCTATCTTTCTTCTAAGGTACCCATGGGAGATCAGGAAGGCTTTTTTATTTATTTATTTTGATATTCTGTTTGGCTTTGGAACAGTATTTCTACTAACCTCTGCAACATTGTAGTTTGGCTTTAGTTTCAGGTAGGATTTTGGCAAGGTACACACAGTAATCTGCACTCGATGTATTATGTTTTTCACACAAGAGGAAAATCTGAATTCTGTGGAGAACATGTGTTAGTAAGCTGACAGAAAAACCAAAGAGCATGAAATTCAGATGTGTTTGGTTGGTGTTTTGCTAATCCACTTAGCATAAAGCAAACACAGATATGGAGCCAAATGGGAATTGTCTCTGCATCAGACCATGAGCAGGTATTAAGGTTTGTTTTCTACCTTTTTCTACAGACTGAGTCATGATATCACACCAGGCTCATCTGGGAGCTTTATTTAGGAAAGCCACTGCATTTATAGGGATGTTATTAGCCCCAGAACTCCATTATTACTGCTTGATTTGTGTGAAAATACAGCACGTTTAGGCAGAAGGCAGTGTGTTTCCCCCACTGTGTGATGGTGCTTGGACTTGTCTACAAGAGACATTTTTGGCATTTTTAACACAAATCTTTGGAGCCAGGACCCTGCAGGTCAGGAAGCCCTTTCGACTCTGTGCTCCCAAGCCACTGCAGTCCGCGTGCCACAGAATCTGCCAAGCAGACGGAACGGGCAGCAACAGCCTCTGTGAGCACTGGCAGGCTCTGAGTATAACCCACACACGAGGCAGATCCGTGCTGTCGCAAAAGGGTGGCTGAACATGTGCAGCACAGCCCAGCTTGAGAAACTGTGGAATTTTATGTCTGGAAACGTAAGTATTGACAAGGTTAGATAAAACAGTTTGTGACTGAGTGATGCCTTAATATTGGGAAAAAGCCATGAAAGGGAAGCCCTCTTGCACATGGCTCTAAATCTCGTTCCTTTAATACCTAAAAAATGCCACACACTTTGATGGTAAGGGCCTTCAAGGGAAATGGTGACAGAAGATCAAAAATGCAAGTGCCAAGGAAACACCACCGTGTTGGTGCCTTTAGTTCCGAGCGCAGCTGGAGACGCTGGAGCAGTCCTGCCGGCAGCATACTGGGGGCTGTGGAAAAAATGAGTTCTGTACTTTGTTACCTCCTATTTTACAGGAACATTTAATGGGTGAATGCTACCAGCTTCTATGATCAGATGGTTATTCATAACACCTTAAGTTGTTTTCAAGCTCTACTTAAATCTCTGGGTGAGGCTTGGCAGTGAGACCCTTGTTGCCTTCAGACAGAGAAGTGGGTCTGGTTTCTCTCTTTCACATGGAGTAGCTTTGTCACCACTCAGCCAGTCAGCTTCTCGCACACGCTTTAGCTTCTGACAAACCGGCTGGCTTGGCTTTTCCATGATGGAAAGTCGGGTAGCTCATTCCCCTCAGGAGAACGCACGCCATCATCTCCTCAGGCAGCGCCGCTTCACCTCCCAGCGCTACGAAGCCAGAGCGCTGCTGCCAGCACGTGCTGGAAGGCTGAGGATCACTGATCTGTGTTACCGAGCACAGCGAACACGCTGCCGCGGCCAGATTAGAACCTCGGCAGTGTTTCAGCGGCTCACAGCCCTTCCAGCGCCTTCCGCCACCACCGAGCCCAGGGCACCCTCACAGCTGCGCCGCGGGCAGCGCGGCCCAACGGCGGCGCGGGTCACGTGACGCCGGCGGGCTCTTTAAACGCCGCCGGGGCCGGCGCTCCCCTTTTCCCTGCCTCAGGAACCGGGACGGGCGGCGGCCGCTGGATGTGCTCGGTGAGGTCTGCGCGGGGCTGGGGCTGGGTACAGCAGCGTCGGTCCGTGCCGTGTTCGGGGGGCCGCGCTCCCGCGGCGTCGTGTGCTCTTTCGGCCGCGTGATGCGCGACGCTCGGCGGGCTCAGCTCTTAGTTCGCAGCGGCGTTCAGCCGCGGCAGTGCGAACTCTTGAGTAGGGATGATCGAGGCTTCGTAATAGCCGCGAGTTCGCAATGACGCGGGAGTGCTGGAGGTGTTGCTCAGGAATAGTACTGTGCGTACGGGTAGAATTAAAACCAATTTGCTGCTGTGTGTTTTGTTTGTTTGCTTTTTTCTCTCTGAGGTGTCTTGGCCGGGGATTTTAAGATCCCTCGGGCTGTTGTTGCCGCTGTTCCGCCGGGTCCCGGCCGCGCTGCCCCTCGGTGCGGGCCCCAGGGCCCCGCCGCTGCCTGCCGGGGCTCGGTGGGTTTGGGGGCACTGCCCGTGCTGGGGCATCAGGAAATGTCTGTGTGGCCCCGCTGAGACACCCGTGGCAGGGCGGTGAAGGAAGGGCAGCGATCTGAGCGCCCGGGTGGTCCCTTGTGAGCTTTCCCTGCCTCGGTTCTCTCTGCAGTACCAAAAGTGGTTTCGAGTACTCACGCTAGCAAGCCCTCCACATCACGTAATTTCATTGCAAGCGTTGCCTAGCATGAATTCCAAATAGGAGCTTTTTTTGTTTGTCGGGTGGTGGAGGGGATTTTTCTTCGTGTTTCTTGGTTGGTTTTGTGAACTTTTATCCCAATGTGCGGCTACTTCAAACAAAGTCTCCAAATTTTGAATATGAAAGTAACATCTGGTTTGTGCTCAATACTGTTGTGAGCAGCAAATGCAAATAGAGTTTTGTGTTTTAACAAAGCGCTCTTGGATTGTCATTCTAGTGAAAGTTTCCAATGTCCCAATTATCTTAACGTCAGGCAGGGATTTGCTAGCTCTTGCTTCAGCTGAAAAAGAAAAAAACTTGCTAAACATTTCAGTACAAAACTATCCCTCAGGATGACTGTCCATTTTAATAGCATTAACTAATCTGCAACTTGCAGTTTCTTCTACTTATCGGATTTTAAATTCTCTAGGCAATACATAAAATCTCTCTTTAGGTCTTCTCCAATCTGTTGTGCAGATTGCATCAGGCTTTGGACTGGTACGAAGCTGGCAGCCAGCCCTTGACACGTACTTGAGTGTCATGCAAGGTAAAGTGGCATAGAAAATGACGTGCTGACCCAGAGGTGTTAGGAGTATCTCTAGTGTTTTATTGGGGTGTGCATTTGACTTGGGAGAGGGTTCTTTTGAGGCCCACCTAGTGAATAATTATACCAACATTTCCTGTTGGCTTTGTTTCTGGGTTTTAATTTGTGTTCCTCTGGTGGTTTGAGTTGTTGCTACAGGTCGTTGAGTTACAAGAAGCTCTTGTCACATTTCTTGTAAGTTTCTGCTTTTTGTTGTGTTGTTTGCCTAGTGACTCAAATGATGAAGTCTTTTTCAAGCTGTTGTGTATCACTGTGATAAACCTGGTTCAGTGTAAGAAAACTACGAATAAAGTGTTATGGAAGTTTATTTTTACATTGGAAAATTATTTTATTTTATCACAGTGTCTATAACTGTTGTGCAGATTACCTGACAGGGAAACAAACCTACACCCAAAAAATTCCTTCTTTGTAAAATTTCCATCTGTGTGTAAGTGAAATGTTTCCTTTGTCTACTCTAAAGAAATAGGATTTGGTTATTCTTCACATAACCCATTTCCCCCTTCCTCCTCCCTCTTTAGTCATTTGCATTTTGAATTCTTTGGGGAAGGATGGTAAAATAAGATGTGAGAAAGGTGATGGTATTGCCACAAATCAGACTTACTGAACAATTGGTTTTCTGGTGTGTTGTGGCACTGCAGTATTGCTTTAGCAAGATTTAGAGAAGGAAATGTGGTGACAGCAAGTGCTGGAGAACTCAGGGATGATGTTATAGATGTAGGTCCATCAGCTTCCTGTTTCTCTTTAATGGTCACCTACCTGGCATTGTCTCGTTTCTCATTTTATGGGGTGGACATCTTTGCATTTCTATAGACATATTTATATTTATAAATTAAGATTTGTATTATAAACACGTATTTTCAAATGAATTGTGATTTTTCTATAGCATCTCTTTGTTGTACTTCATTAACACGATCATTAGTACTGCACTTGGCACAGTCATGCAGTACTTGGCTAAAGATCATAGGACAGCAGTGTTGTTAGAGCACGGTTTACTTCAGTCAAGAGAGGACGCAACTGCGAAGGTCGTAGTGCAAAAGGCCTCTCAAAGGCTTGAGCATTGTTGTCAGCCTCTCCTGCAAGAGACAAGCTATTCCAGCCAGAGACTCCATGCAAGGAATACAAGAGCTGTTGCCATAACCTTATGCCTCAGCTCAACAAGTCTTTGAAGAGAGTTACCTGTCTTCAGTACAATTCCCATCCTGTAGTCACCTTGCTCTGCACAGCTGGGTTAGAAACGTCTAACATACGGACAAGAGCAGCTAAAAGCCTGTCCAGCAGTGTTTGTAGCTGCATGAAAAACACAGCTTATGTCATGCTTTGATAATTTAGCTGGCACTGTTGCTTTTTTAATAATCTGCCAGGTAAAGTAGTAAAACGTAAATTGATCTGAAAGGTACAGAGCTTGTGTCTGCTTTCTTCTCTACAAGCCAACCAAACACCACAGCTTATTTGTTTCAAGAGGAGTTTATATGTAAAGAAATGCCTGGCGTTGTTCACAGGTGTTTGGAAGAAATTTGTGTCCAGTTTCCTGCTTCCTTTTCTTTATATTTTCCCTAGTGAGTAGGACTAGCCAGAAGCCTTTTTGTTAATATTTTAAGGTTATGGGAATACTACAGAGGAAAAAAAATAGCAGTTGTGGTCACAGCTGGTAATGAAGATTGCTGGAGTTAGTGGTTATGGAAGCCTGAATATGTGACAGGAGATTCAAGCTCATAGTTACTGGACTCCTTTGTGGTGACTTGAGATGCACAAATAGTAGAGCTCAACTTTAAAGCATGTTGTATAATACAGGGATCAGAGGCAGGGGGGAAAAGGCAACAAAAAAACCCAAATTGTAAACCCTTGTCTTGGTTTGCCTGACTGTGGGATCCATCTGTAAATGAAGCAGGTGGGAAACTGGGAATCCTGAACCAAGGAACTACAGCAAGTCAATTACTTCTGCATGGTACAGATATGACAAATAGAGCTAATCCCAGCTGCTTGCCTCCTGTACACAGAGGCAAAAGATGAGATTAAACTGGGCCATCAGTTCTAGTGTGGAAATGCTGAAGCATCTGTCAAATATTTGACACTTATGAAACCAAAATTTGTTCAGTCTGGCACTGCTGGAGGAGCATCTGGTAAAAAAGAGCAGAACCTGGAACAACTTCAAACAAAGTCTTGTTCTTGGAAGGGTATTGCTATGGTAACTAAGTCATCTTTGCCTCACTCTTCCCTTTAAACTAGCGAAAAAGCATCAAAGTGTCCCACAGGTAATACAGATTCACAGAAAAAGTATATAATTTCTAGTAGTGAAGATATGTTGGTGTTCTTTTTCAGATATCTTAAAAATCCGTATATGCTTAGAAATTAGGTCTCTAATACTAAAATGACTAAGGTGTGAAAATGAAAGCTAAATTCATCATGATGTCACTTTGGGAGTGAATATTGTAATGAATACTTGGGGAATCATGGCGGTGGTTTGTTTCTGCTGTGTAAAAGGCTGGAATGTAGCCCGAGGTTTCCATCATGATTTGAAAGTATAATATACTGAGCTACATTATATGTTAATTTTCTGTTTTATTTTTCTTGCAAATTATACCTCTTTTAGCACAGTTATATTATAAATCTTACCTTGAAAGCTGTGTTGTATTGGCAGAAGATGAAAGCATGAGTATACTGTCATATTCATGGTCTAATCTTACTTCTAAATGATGTTTTATGGGAATATCATTTAGCTACAGCTCTCCTGTCTTTTAAATGGAGATAGAATTTGCTTGTCACATAAAGTTCTTCTGAGAATTAATTGCTTAATGTGGTATGTATGCACTGCTTTGAAAATGAGGGCATATAGGTGATGAACATCATTACCAGGTAATTATTATTAATATACTGACTTCTAATTAAAGCATCTATTGGTAGATGAAGAAGGTAGTGTCTGTTTGCCCATTTTGATGTCAATAATGCTACAGTCACAAACCTGATACAATGGGGTGAAGAAGCAGCTGTGGGAATTGCTGCTACTTTTAAGGAATCCCTTTCATCGCTGTAACCTAATGTTAAGATGAATACACATGTAACTACTGCCAGACAGGCAGATTTAGCATAAACAGGAATGAAATGGGGTCCTGCACATCTCTAGATGGGAAATTGCTGATCACTGGCAGCATCTTGAGTTATCTTTTGTGACCCCATAGGTAAGTGGTGCTGTGTAATGTTTTTGTGGCAAGCAAAATGCCCGATGTATGTGTTTTAAATTGAGGGAGTTTATTAAAAAGAGGTATCTTGGCAACTGTATGTATGAGTGTAACCAAGTCATTGTGTTAGAACAGGAAAAGCTCTGCTGATCCAATTGTTAGGAGTTCAGTATCCAGGCTGGGGATAAAATCATGAATGTGGATACTGTAAGACCTAATTTCTGAGATAGATCTAAGGAGTTCTGTGCACTCGCTGTCTGAATATTGCAGTATTGGAGTTGCACAGGTAAAATTATCTGCTCTAGGCTGGGTGATTATTTAGGAATGTAAAGCAGTGCAATTTCATCTGAGACCATGAATTAACAGTTCCCTCAGTTTCTGTAGTGCTGCAGTTAAGAAATAAGTATAGCCAGCAAATAAAGCACCAGACTATCTTACCTAGCATGGACTTCCCAACACCATAGCTTCTCAAGAGAATGTGTTCAATTCGTATCCGTGGGGTTTTGGGGGGAGATGTAATAAAATCCTAACTCCACAAGATGGAGAATTTGGGAGGCTGATTTACTAAGTCTTGTTATTTACATCCAAAGCCACCTTATAATTCTGATAATTGTAAGGATACTGAGAGGGAAGTCATTAACTGTTTCTTTCCACTGCATTGTAGAGGAACCTGCTAGAAAAGGTTCCTATTAAGAAGTAATCTCAGAAGAGCTGAATGTGTGTGATGTCTTGTGGCTTCAGAAAAGGATGGTAAAATAGTGTCTTGTGTTTTGGAGTATGTCTAATTCATTAATGATTATGCATAATGATTTTCATGGTAAATTTCATAGAATCACAGTATATCATAAGTTGGAAGGGACACACAAGGATCACAAATTTGTTAAATTTAAATTCCTACATCTGAAATTTTCTGTGGGCTCAGTGAGGTAATCAATATTGTTAAACATTAATTTACTACTCTAATTCTTGATTGATCTCTTAAGTGATCACACTAACCTAATAAAGTGATTGGCAGGTTTTTATGTTAGCCAATTTATTTTGATTCATCAAATTTAATAAAGAAGCTCATTTAACATGAATGTTATTATATTTAATCACTTGATACCAGCTAGTTTTTCTTCAAATAGTCATTCTGTCCATTCATCTTGCACATCTAAGATTAAGGGGCAGCGAAGGCAAATGAAGCTGGTGTAGGGTCTGGAGAGCTGAGGGAACTGGGGTTGTTTAGGAGAAAAGGAGATTCAGGAGGGACCTTACAGCTCCCACAATTCCCTAAAAGGAAGCTGTAGGCATGTGGGGATCAGTCTCTTCTCCCAGGTAACAATGACAGGACGAGAGGAAACGGCCCCAAGCTGGAACAAGGGAGGTTTAGATTGCATATCAGGAAAAACTTCTTCACAGAAAGGGTTGTCAGTCCTTGGAACAGACTGCCCAAGGAAGTGGTTGGGCCCCAAAGCCTTGAGGTATTTAAAAGACGTGTAGATGTGACACTTAGGGACATGGTTTAGTGGTGGACTTAAAGTGTCAGGTTAATGGTTGGACTCAGTAAGGTTGCAGGTTTATTCCAACTTAAATGATTGATGTGACATTTATGCGAATTTGATTAATATATATTGTAGCTATTTTGGCTGATTTTCATCTAGATCATTATAAAACAAGTCACTTTTCTGTGCTCATTTGCAAATTTCTTTTTTAATGGAAGCAATTAAAATCAGCTTTTTTTAAAAAATATTTGACATGCTCTGCAATATTTAGCTTTAGACATGGTGTTTGATTTAATTTTTCTGTCTTCTGGTGTCACGTATTGATGGAATTATGGTGCCAATTTATGGAATGGGTTTCAATTTTAGATTCAACTTGTATAATATGATACTAAAGCAATCCTTGGTTTTAGTGAGGTCTCATGGGCTTGCTTTCTCTCTGACGATAACATTTGGGATATAAGTATAGCTCAAAGGGCAGTGATTTAAAAACTCCTTCCTCATAGAGTACAAATATTGATGGGGATGGGTTTAGCATCTTCTAATGCTAACTGCGGGAGGATGCTTGCAATTTATCTTGTTACAGTGTATTGTAAAGCCAGTGGAGTTGAGAGCCAGTTTAAATAGCAGTGCTGGGTTAAATTGTTTGTAATCGTAGTATATGAAAAATCTGAAAAAATGCTGAAAAATCTGACAAAATCTTCCCAACTTCTAAACTTCTGGTTCTGCTTTGCTAAGCTGTATCAGGCCTAAAGCAGGTTTTGAAATAAAATTAATGGCCTAAGAGAGCAGTTCTTCCGTTGGTTTTTTGACCTTATTTTCTAGGAATCCAGCATTGTAATGGATTATAATTATTTTAAAAAAAAAAAAAGGCAAAAAAAAAAAAAAAAAGCACCCACAGGGAGACAAAAATGTGTTATGCAGCTTTTTTTTTTTTTTTTTTTTTTTTTTTTTTTACATTTCTCAGCATTTTCATTGCTTACTACTTCCTATACTTGGTAAGAAGTTTTGGAAGGAGACTATGACTTGGAATTTTACTGGTGTTTGAAGTCTTATTTCATACCGACATTCTTGGCAGAGACCTCTACTCTCTGCACATCTCCTTTCTACAGTTGTTTGTATTTTTATTCATTGCTCCATGCTGGCTTCAAAGAAAAAATTCATCTTTAATCTTTTGATTCTACAGCGAGTTGTTTAGGGAAGAATAAAAAATGCTTTGTTACTGGAATAAAAGTTAAACATTTTCTTACAGTAGCTTGTAGAAGTCCCAAACAAGAAATGGCATCTTACTGTGGCAAGTTTTACGTAAATAAATAGAATCTGGTGCCTTATGCTCTACTAATGTAAGCAACGGTACAACTGCACGTGTAATGATGGGGACACTTGTTAACGTGTTGGTTGGTGGGCAGGCTTCCAGCCAGTAGCAGATGAATAACAATACTCAAGTAGAACCTCACTTGTTCTTTGTTCTGCCCCTTCAAACTCAATCATGGAAGAGACAAAAAGGAAGGTGGAGGAATTCCATCTACCAGAGGGCTTCCAAAAATCCCAGGAGTTGAAAGCGCCACATTGTTTTCTTACGGAGAGGTGATTGTGGTAATGCATAATTAATTAGATATGTATGATGAAGTCAGCATTACATGGGTTCAAGAGACCAAGAAAACCCAGATTCAGGGTGGCAAGTGTGAGTAGCTGAGGATCCTTCATAAATAACATAAATTGTGGATTAAGTGGGAACAGGATGAGGCACTAGTTTCAGCTTAGAGGGTTTTGACCAAAACTGAATTCCTCCTCATGCTAGTTTATGCTGAAAAGAGTTCAGAATTATAAGGGCACTGTGAAAGATTTAGTTAGAAAAGGATTATGAAATTCTAAGTTGAGCTGTTAGGCTTTCTCATATTTTTGATGCAAGTCAAGCAATCAGAACTTAATTACTGTTTGAATGCTTTTCTTGTTGTCTATCAGTGGGTCCTGTGTCGAAAACAGATAGAAAAAAATGCCAGTTTGTCTTCAGTTGTGCCAGTCATGTACAAAGTTGACACCTGCAGCAGTGTTACAGGAGCTGGCACGATGAGAGCACAGATTTAGCATGAATATTATGCAGATTGTGGGACATAAATTGTACTGATTCACTGGTTTTGTTTTTAATGACAAACTGCCCAAAGCCAAAAATGTACGAACAGAAAGTTTCTCTCTAATTCACTGAAAAATCAGCAGCCTGAGGACATGCTGATTTATCCTGTATGCTTCTGCTCCTGGTTAGCTCCAGCTGCCAGTATGGTCTCCTATCTCTGGAATGCTGCTTTTTTAGAACATGTGTCTTTTGCTGGACTTTAAAGCAGATCCACATTTTGTATAACTGTACCAAGATCAGGCATTCAATCAAACAGATTATAAAATTCTTCCTGCTTTTAGCATAAGTTTAAACAAAAAATTCTTTCAGCTATTAATGCTATAAAGTTTTAGAGATCCTTCAGAGAGCTATTTTAATCTTAATTATGTAGCTGCTGATGGAAACTGTTAATAACTAGTAGATTCGTGTTCTTAAACATCTTGTTTTCATCCTAGGTAGTTATGTCAATCCTAGGTTGTTATGCTACCTGAAACTGTCAGAACAGTGTTGGTATTGGTCTTGGTTCTGCCATCCAAAAGGGCCTTATTTCATGGTGTGTGCAAATTCGGAGTGAATCCCATGGATAAACATGAATGGGTTGTTTGTTGGCGCCTTTTCTCACAAACTACCCTTTCTGCAGCTTTCCTTGAACTCTGTTCTTAGTCACTGATTAATGGAAATAATTTGTAGTTACCTCAGCTTCCGGGTGACTTAACAGTTTCAATTCTCCAAGGCTCAGGCTTGTTCATTATTTTAGAATTCTTTTTCCAGAGTTCCTCATTTAAATGATGTGTTCACTCCATTGTTAATTATCTGGGTTTCTCAGACAGCAGTAGTAGATGTAAATTTTATTGCTCTACTAAGTAATTATTGGTTAGCAATGATAAAAATTCAAAAGCTAGTTAAAGCCTTGCATGGAATTAGTTTGGTACTCATTTGAATTTGGAAAATCTCTTTTTGAATGGAAAAAAATGAAGAATTTTTTTCACAGTTCTTTCTAGGATAGTTCTTTTGGGTTTTTCCTGGTTTAATTAGTATTATGCTTGGTATTTCCCAATGGATTTAACTGACAAGATCTAGAGCATTAGGTTTTTGAAAGATAAGGATCTGAGTGCGTTGTTCAAAACCCTTTGAGAGGGTGTCATGAGTTCTCCAAAGGGCGAATTGGAAGCTTTGCTCCATAAGTAGCTGTGCTCTGTCATGGAGAGGACATCAGCCAGGGAGGCTGGTGAAATTTCCTTCTGTGGATCCATCGGGTTTGCACCTGAGCTCCTCTGACCTTTGGCAGAAATCCCACCTGATTCTGACCTGTGCCATTGCATACAGCTCTGTGTCCATTTTCATTGACTGCCACCTGTGAGGTATACACAATGCTGAGAACTGATTTTATAGAGGGAGTGCTCTGCACTGGTATAAAATTGTACAAAATGGGGAATTGCTTGTCCTCACATGTTTCCCATTGCCTTATTTTTCAGCCTCCGTTGCCAAAGCAGTTTAAAAAGTGCACTACTTCAACCTGTCATGAAGGTTTAGATAAGGAAGGATCTAAACAGACAGGGTTACCCTCCTCCTCACAGTCTTTCCTGAAGGACTCTCTCACCATATGCCTCTTGAATTAATAAGAAAGTGGGTTTTGGATGCAGCTAGAGGTGGAAGAATCTGCCAGTGGGTTTTGGACGTTGGCCAAAATTTTTAAGGGAAAAGCAGCTGTTTCTTTTTTTTTTTTTCTTCTGTAGTCAGAAGTCCTGATTTACATTTTGAGGAAAGGTGAGGCTAAAAATGGAATGTGTAAACAGACAGTAGTTGCAGCTCTTTTATTACTTGAGAACTGTTTAGTGTTATGGAAATAAGAATGATACGAGAACCTTTGTAAGGGCAAAAGATGAAACTGTTTTAATTGTAATGAGAGAGGAGCAGAGATATCCCTCTTCCTTGTCATAAGGTTTGCTTTTCAATAGTGTGGAATGTAAACTGTGTTTTAAAGATAAAATGCAGACATGTCATTCTTGTGCAGCTGGGACCATACCTTTTGAGATGCTAGATTTGGGAAAGGAAAAAAAAATTACCTCTATTTACTGACACAATTTAAAAGCGGTGATAGTGCACTGACTGAATGTGATTCAGCAGAAGGATCATTGTAAGGGCCCTGTAAGGAGTCAGGGGTTCCTCACAGCCTGGTTCAGGTCTTGCATAGTGCAAGATTATGGGATATAGGTCACTTTTCACAGCTGGCAATACAGCAATTAGTATAACTAAATATTGGAAAAATGTTTTGGAAGCCATAAATGCTTCAGAAAACTCAAAACCTAGATGTTGTAGAAAACCTGAGTTTTCTGAAAGATTGCAAAGTGGGTTGTAAATAACTGGGTTTGACCCTTCTAGGTCTAGTGTTGAACACTTCTGCTGTGCAGAACCAGCATGGAATATATTTCCCCTCTGGGGTCTTTTCACACCTGCATATTACTGGTTTAGAATAAGAGTCTCTTGCTGTATGCACTTTTAGTTTGCCTGTAAGGCAGTGTGTGTTCATCAGATCTATGTATTTCATAGAGTTCTTATGAAGTAAGTGAATGACAGAGTTGTTGTTTTGCAAGGTTTGTTTGCTGGGCTTATTATTTAAACTCTGTTGGTGAAGTGGGGAGTGAGGGGAGTTGCTGAAATGTCAGCTGCTCAGCATGAAACTCCTGGGAGATAGAATTTACAGTCCTGACCTGAATCCATGCAGCCTCTCTGAATACTGGATTGCTGAAGCACAGTGAGAAATAGCACCGTGCTATCAGTATGCCGGCAGCAATGAAGATGTACTGCAGCTGTCTCATGAATGCTAAATTCCCATGCAAAGTTCAGGTAGGAAGTTTCACATGCATCAGTCATGTTTGCTCTTTTTGTAGCGGTCTCCCAGTCCTGTATGTAAACATTTAAAAATAAACTTTCAATGGTTAAACTGTATAAAAGAAATTAACACTGGAGATAAAGCTCTTGGAGAAGTTAACGTGATGTTCAGTGCAAACTCCCTCATTGATTGATCCCAAATGACATTGCTTGAGGAGTCAATAATTACAGACCCACTTAGCTATTTTATTCTAAATTACTCTTGTATTTCTCACTCTCCTGCCCCTGAGTAAACTCCACAGTCATTTAAAATGCCAGGATTGATAGCAAATACTAGTGGCCTTACTGGTTACATCTCTACAGTTAAATTAGATGTGCTTTGGACTGTTTTCAGACAGTGAGGGCAGCTGGCATGGAAAAAAACATCTGCATTATGGAACAGATTTACCCTCCAGCATAAGGAACAGGTGGGCAAAATTCATGCTGACATGTTATTCTCTGGGAATGATCCTTGTTATCTGCTGTCTCCAGGGAACTGTTTAGTGGAATGTGATTTGCTACATGCAAAAACCATTTGAGACTTAAAAATATAACGGTCAAAACAAGTTTCAGTGCCTCTAAACACTGGTGGTCTCTTTCCTGGCACTGTTTAATTTACTAGCATAAATGTGCCTTTAGATAGGGTTCATTTTAAATCTAGGAATATAGTCTAAGGTGTTGAGCAACAGCTGACAGAAATGACAAAATAATTCCTCCCAACTTATCTGCTTGAATTTCCCACTGAATATATAAGCAGTGCATGAGGCAGACCTGTGCACGAGTAGATGACATCAACCCTTTGAAAGTACTTGGCTTACCTGGGAGGAGATATCTATACAGGAAGGTCAAATATTAGTTTGAAGAAGGTCAGAAATAGATAACAGAACTGTGAAATGCAGGTTTTGAAATAGTTGTGAAAACTGTATGCGTCTAAGATTGGTTAGAGAAAAGCACAAAGATAAAACAAAGTAAGGAGAGCAGCTGTGGAGTGTTGGAGAAGGAGCCTCTAGTAAACAAATGAAAAGTAAGGCTCTGGCAGATTGTGAGGGAGAATCAGCAACAGAAAAACAAAATAGGGTGTTATAGTGGTGTTAAAGGAAGGCCAAAATAAATGGAAATTGGAAACCGATTCTGTTCTGTTAAATAAACAGAAAATCTTGAGTAGTTTGAGGACTGGTTTAATAAAATTTAGGTATTTAAAAGAGTGAATCCTTCCAATTTATAAAGAATTTATTTGGAGGACTTTGAAGAAAAATCTAACCTGAATCTCTGCTCTAGCAAGTACTTTGTAATTAAATTCTAGTCTGCTGGATTCATATTTCCAAAGATGTAAGATTCCTTGCCTCATTGCATAGACAGTAAAATAGAAATGTTCCTTTCTAATAGATATATAAAGCAGTAAGGATATTTTAAAATTCTTGTCAAATCACTCCATGTAAATTATCTAATCAGATACCATAGCTACATAATGTAATGTTAAAACCAGCAGAATTACACCATCACAGGAATCAGCTATCCCTGTTCCAGATTACAGGGTTTTATAATTGCAATGTTTCTTCATCAGCCCACCTCACTTCATGCTGTCACATATCTTTGTAATTGCTATGAACATTTATCTCTATATGGGTTTTCATCTTCTTAAAAATTTATGGTAGGGTTTTTTTGTTGTTGTTATGGGGGTTTTTGTCGTCTTTTTTTTTTTTTTTTTTTGGAAATCCTTTTTTTTTTGGTGAATGCTGATGCTGGCATTTTGGATATATGCTGGTTAGTGTAATGGAAAAACAGAGGCTCTGTTTATTTAGGAGTACTGAAACCATAAACTTGATCAAATAGCTGAGAGACTTAACATGCTTAGTGCCAGCTCACAAGTATAGAATAACATTTTACACCATTACAGACTCTTTGTAAAATAAAGTGTGTTTAGTTCATAAACTTCACATCCTTTTTTCTCAAATACAAGGCTTGGTGCTATTTGCAAGACATAGAAATCAACTAAACTTCTCCTTGCTCTATGGTGGTCTCCCTTAATCTCGTTGAATTTCTTCTTTCTGGTTGTGAGAAGAGCAAGCACTTCTCTCAGGAGAGGCTGTTACACAACCAGCCCAGTGGTGCAGCAGTGCCCCTCAAGCCAAAGGTTACATCGAGGCCTCCTTGAGCCGAGGTAACTCCAGCTTGCTTTGATAACTGATGCTCATTCTTTACAATATTCCCTGAGCTGACTGGCTTTGCCCATTTCCTCTGTGCCTTCCATCCTGAGCGTGCAGTTGCATTCCCTGGCTCAGACCAGCTTGGAATGATTACTGGTGTAGCTCCGTGAGCTTAGTGCATTGTTCATAGCAGTGACCAGGTTCTTACAGAACCAAATCCTTTGGTCTTACTCATTTCAGAATTAATTGGGTAGCCTTCAGAGCCTCTTTGATGGAAAACATGGCAGAGGAAAAGCACGTTTAGCTTAGACAGGAGATGAATCTGTTTACACAATGCAGTGCAGGTTTCCATATCCGAAGATGACCTGGGGAAGAAGATTTGTCTGTGACTTCAACTGAGTAAGGCTGGCCAGGAAAATTTTCATGAATACTTCCTTCATAGGAATATAGAAAAGGATAACTTCAGTCATAGTCCATTCACTTTCCAAGTGGCCAGTGTCTGTGCAGTAGAATTTGCTGGCTTGCTGAAATCAGAATGGCTTGCACAGACATTTTCATTTCAGCAAAGCTGAGGTATGGCTCTGACAGGTCCCTGCTGGGTTTGTAGCGGGCTCTCCTGCCTCAGCCTTTGGCAAGCTGCCTGGCAGGTTGACACGCAGCAGAACATGACAAACTAGGGGGTTCTGGGACTCGTTCTCATCGCTCCTTGAAAGGTGAAACCTGCTGCTTTTTAAGATTCCTGATTCCAAGGCAACTTGGTAGGTGGACTGCTCCAAACTGAGGACTTGCTTTTCTTTTTAAAGTGTGGCATAAGAATATAACTAGCATGAATGCTGGTCACAGATGACAGGTTTTTAAATAGCTTTGCAGAATTATAGGCAAGAAAAAATTAAGTCAAATGTTTTGCTAACATGTGAAGGGAAAACCTTTCTTGATTTGACAGAAATGTAAGCATATGCTATTTTTATTAAATTAAAATATTTATTTGACATTGTTGCTCCTTGATAGCAAAGTCCAAACTTAAAATTGCAATATATTACCGCAACAAGACTGTGTAAATGGGCTGCTGTATGTTTTGTCAGTAACTAAATATCAGATGCTCTAAATCTTGTTACCACATATGAAGTGGCAAATTTATATGTGGAGCAGATCAAATGACATGGAGAAGCTTTGTTCTCTGCTGTTTGCCCTGTCTGATAGTTTTTATTACCAGGCTGTCCTATTTTGGCTGAATGTGTTGAAGGGAGGTGAAAAGTAACAAATGAAGGCCTGACAAACTACTCAGCAATGAAATGTTAGTCCAACTTCTGAAATAAAACAGAGGCATCCTCAGATAACTTGTTACGTTATGGATCAATCTAGAAGTAGCAAAATATTAATTGGGCCCTGCTAATAGGGGTTGTACTGCCTGGGCTGAGGGCTGATCTTTCTGGTATCAGGGTGAGTTCAGAATCAAGTTTGATCCCTTTTAAGAAAGTAGACAACATCTACCAACACCACTGTGCTCTCCTGATCCTACACAATAGCATTATTTGCCATTGATGCTTCTAGTGTCTGAGGTCCCATCTCCCAATACTGACAGAACATAACAGAACGTGGATTTTTTTTTTTTTTTTTTTTTTTTTTGTCAGAGCTAGAAACTCCCTGCAATTCTTCTTCCCTTCCCTGAGGTTGCCCTCAGCTTTCTCTATTTTGTTTTGCTCCTGAGTGCTGAGTCAACTGAAATGTAAATGTATTCTGAGTGGTATTTTTTTCTAAAAGGGATTTGACTCAGGCATCTCTCACAATTTTCTATATGCCTGAAATATTTGCTTTAAGAGAATGAAATAAATTTGCAGTACCATCTTGTAAGTATGTCTTCAAACTCTGTTATCTTTCATTGCATTTTGATCAGCTACCTGCTCTTTTGCTAAGGATGTGATTTCTCCTCATTTTTTAGTATCAAGCAGGAAGTGACTATGAAGGTGTTCTCAGTATCACAGGAAAAATGTTTTCTTTCAATATCATTCTGCAGTCTTTATCCTCTCTGGGATATACATCATCCAAACCCTTCTTGATCACTGTTCTAACTTCTCTTTCCTTTCCCCTACTTTAAATTGCCATGTCTGGCTTCTTATCTTGCCCTGGAGCTCTACTGCAATTTCCTGTAGCATTCCAACCATGTATCTTTCAATTCAGTACAAATTGGCAGTGCTCCTGCAGTCAGCATGTATATCTTTCCTTTCTTCTGCCTCGTGCTGCTCCTCCTTCTGCAATGTATCTCTGCACCCTTTTCTGCCTATAGGAATCCATCCTTTCTATGGACTTTATTCAGGAAGTTAAGCAGTTCTGGCAGTTTCCTGATTAGACCACATCTCACAGGCTGCAATTTACTTCACGTTTCTTCTTAGATTCACATACTTGAATTCCTCCTTTCTTGTTTATTATGTCTTTCTCTTTCTCAGAGAAAGAACAGAAGGATCCAGATGCAATGTGTCGCTGTCTTTCAAATGTTCATTCTTAAACCCATCTTTTTCACTTGCTAGCCATGGCCTCATTATTTCCTTCTGGTTCAATAACAGTTACCCATCAGTGGCTTTTTCCCTGAGTAATGTATGTTTCCTTTTTATCCTTTTAAACCCCTTTTATTTTATTTTGGATCCAATGTGTGTGGTATCTACAGTGAAGAGCTGATACATGTCTTCTTCCACTATTGGAATAAGTCAGTATTTCAATATAGAAAGTTTAAAATAAAAACAAACAGACGAATAGAATACCAAAAAGGTATTTAAGTTACATTTCCTTTAACCTGCATTTTAAATTATATTCTCCTTATTTTTTGGACATCTTTTCATCTAACAAAATGGCGGTTTTATAAAAATCTATTTAATTGCCAATTTGTGCCTCCCAGAATATTAGTAGCTCTTACACAGTGTTGCTACAGAAAACAATTTAATTTATGTGTGACTAAAAAACCCAAACAAATAACTGGGCTTTGTGCTATTGGATCATTTAAATGGATTGGAAATGAGGCAAGGGTCAAAAGTGAACTTAGGTTTAGCTTGATCAAAAGCAGAAGCAAAGCAGTAAAATCAGCATATGTAGTCTGGAACAACAGCTAATGTGTGGTTTATGCTAACTTCAGAGATCCCATGGGAATATTGCCTGTTACGGTAACCACAGAAAAAATCTGGAAGGTATATCTCCAGGAACATGGTGGGAGATTTTAGGTAGGCATGCAGGGCCCTGATTAAAATAAGAAAGTAAAAGCCTAATATCATTTAACTCAATGTACATTTAATTAAATGTAATTTAAATTTACTTCTCTTACTTGACCTGCCAGCCCATAAACATGCTGCCTTTCCAGCTTTGACCCACCAGGGGTTTCAGCTTCAGCCTTTTCCACCACAGCCAAGACATCAGCCTGAAGACTTGAATCTAATCCTGTCCTCTGTTGTTCTTTGATTTGTTACTGCCCAGTGATATTCATAATTATGTCCATCCCTGGGGGAACTACCTTCCACCATTAATGGTTTGTTATAGTTCTCTTGGAGGCTATGGAATCAACAGAATCATTGTCTGGTTCCATGTTTTTTTTTCATTGGTTGTCCCTGGGCATCTTCCATCTTCATTTGCCATCTTCCTCTTCATTTAGTTTCCTTTTTTCAGCACAAGTCACCCCTGAGCCTATCCAATAGTCACCTATTCTGGTTCTTAAGATGTATGTGGAGGCTGTCATGAAGGCTGAGATCACAGGTTTTGATGGTAGAGCTAAATTAACAAACACTTTTTGTTTTCTTTGTGTTATTCTACTGTATTGAGAATGTGTGGCCTTTTTTCTATACCATTTTTTTGAGCTCCTGCTCCCCACCCTGTCCAGAGTTGGGGAGAACCCTTGTAACAAAAATAATTGCAAATGTACCCTGCCTGTGCAGCAAGGATCAGTGAGCCTGTGAGGTTCTGTTTGACATACAGCAGTAGGACATGTGCTGTCACACCTATAAAAGTCAATCTGAGATAGTTATTTTTTTAAAGTCAATGGAAATCTGTGTGTTTCATAAACTGTGTTTTAAATTATAATCTGAGTGCAATTGTGATTCATGGCAATTGCAACAGCGATCTCTGTGCTTTCTGCTGAAACGTTAGATAGAAGCATAATTGCATAATCCATATAATTTGCATGTTGGCCTCTCATATGCATTCAGATCTGATTAAAATAATCTCTCCTGCCATCCTGTTCGTATATTGGTAAAGGTCAAATGTGTGATTAGGCTTGACTATTCAGCTGCAGGATATAGTGGACTTTTTACAGCATCTGTAATGTGATATGCACAGAAGCCTTTCTGCTTGTAAAATGACACCTATTGGTCCTGAGGGTCATGGGTACTTTTTTTAATGTACTTTGTGCAAGTGGTGGTGCCAAATCCAGCTGAGCCAAAGGGTGAACCTGAGTGGAAGGCTGTGGTGTTGCCTTGGCAATGCTCAATATTGAAATACTGTTAGGCTTGAGTCAATGATCTTTTTTGATCTTTACACTCATGTTGCACTCAGTGATATTTTTGATAAATACCTTTTAAGTTCTGGAGAAGCCAGAAGGACACAGTTTGTCTTTAAGAAGTGTAGTGGCATAAACATGTTTCATTATTTCATGGGGATGTATCCATCTGGATATAAAGGAACTATATTGACAATGGCCTTTGATAGAATGTGAGGTACTCAACATTTTATTTTAAGCTACGTCCCTGGTTTAACATGGAAACTGGACGCACTGGAAATGTGCAGTCCTGAAAGATACCAAATGTGAAGCAACAGAGGTTTAGATTCAGGGCCTGAGGAGGTCTGAATTTAATTTCTAGGTCTATAATATAGTCTCTGTTATTTTGAAAAAATACTTTCATCATTCAATGCCAGAGTGCTTTCTTCCTGTGAGGAGGCAAAAATTTTGCAATGCTGCTTGCAATTTTGTACAGCCTCCTCTGGCATCTCCTCATGCTTTACTATAAATTGGGAGCCCCTGTGGCACTGCTGCTCTGTATCTTTTTGTACCTTCTGACAGGTCTGGTCAAAAGCTTCCCAAATTAGATTGATTGTTACTTTAGAAAGGATAAGAAACACTTAAATTGACTGACTCTTTTCTACCAAAGGTGAACTTCTCAGGGACTCATCAGTAATGCAGCTCTAAGGGAGGCTTTAGGTTTGTTCTCAGTGACTCTTGCATAACCAGAATCTATTGGCAGCTACCAGCACATGGATAATCTGTATGATATGAGTTGGTGTTTACATCCTATTTCCTCATCTTGGAGTTTCCTTATACTTTTAATCAATAATGTTATGGTTATTCACAGTCTCTGAAGAGGCCAAGAATACAACAATATTGAAAGAATGAGGGTGAAATGATAAAGGCTGAACGATGGATTACATGGACATTTCCAGTCAGGCTTTGGTTGGTTTGTACCTTCAAACACTATCTTGGTTATTCTGTGAATGAATATACACATTTACTTTTTTTTAACTTTTAAAATATTTTTTAACAAAAACTCTTCAGGATTCTGTTCCAGGTTCAAAGTAAAACAGAATAGGTACACTGAATGAGTATAATACAATGGACAGATGAGACCCCTTCCATTTCTTAGTATTCTTTCCCCTTGTAGTCAGAATCCTGTGGGAAAAGAGTTCAGACAGTGTGAAATAAATTCCATCTGGCAGTCACTTCTCCTGTCTCCACATCCAGAACTCATTAGAACTTAACAGAATTCTTCAAAATGAAATGAACTTTCCTACTTAGACAGTGAATTGGATCCATTTGGACCTCTTTATGCAGGACTTTTTACATCCTTCAGATGTAACTTCTCTAGTTCCTAAAAAATGCATGAAATGGGAAAATTGGGTGCATTTCTGTTTTCCACCTCTGTTAGCAGATTCTTTTGCTTGGCTGCACCCCTGACAAACCACAATCCTCAGTCTCACCTGAAGATATTTGCTATCTGAACCTAGTTTTACCTTACATTAGTTTAAAGTTTGGTGATCCCAGTATATGAAACAGCTGAGTAAACACCTGTGTAATATATACACAATATACTGCTCTTTAATGAAGCCTGAACCATACCCCCCTTCCAA
Source organism: Hirundo rustica (assembly GCF_015227805.2). NCBI lineage: Eukaryota > Metazoa > Chordata > Aves > Passeriformes > Hirundinidae > Hirundo > Hirundo rustica. The sequence continues at coordinate 10,022,035 of NC_053457.1, read as the reverse complement.
GGCACCTACTGGTATTGCAGGTGTTAACTACCTACACCTGTGCTAATTACAGGTGTTAACTACCTACAGACATATTTAGAGAGATTCTTGGATCAGTTATCCTGTGTAGGAGTGTGGTGATTAAAGAAAAGCAGTCAAAACTTTATTAATTGCCTTTCCTGATTGTCTCCTCCCATTTTAACTGAATTTGCAAGTGTTTTCTTTTATATAGGAGATTCTGGATTGTGTACAGCTGGATCTGCTTTGGCAGGGCAGTTGTAGTTGGTCAGTGCACTGGTATGATGCAGGTGCAGTTAATCTGTTTAATCTCATCAAATTAGTCATCATGGGATGAAATGGCAGAGGGCAGACAAACCAGGATTCTGATGGGACACATGTGCTCTATGCAGAGTTAATGAGTACTTCCAGAAAGATCTTAAGGTCAATGCAGTGGCTCTGTCTCTTGAAAGAAGAGAGAGCCTGTTTTTAGTTGCTGGTCTGGTTAATCATATATACAATCCCTCTAATTCTGAAGAATCTTTTAGGGTAAGTCTGCAAAGAATTCAGCCTCTTTCCTTCTAAGAGAAAATTCTTGGAAACTCACAGTCCACCGATTACATAAACCTTTTCTTAGCATAAAAGGGATATTCTGGCATGACAACTGCTCCCATGCTTTTCCATTGCTTAGAACAGGGAATGTCTAGCATCGATCATCAGTTTTATGGGATTACAGCAAGCCATGTAAACACATTAAATCATTAGCTTTTCATTCCTGAAAGTGCGTAGGTTTGTTCTATTGCTTGTGGGTTTTGTGGACCTTTGATTTGAAGCTCCTTCTGTTTTCTGTTTTGTTTCAGTTCATTTGGGTTTTATTTTCATTTTGGATGGGGTTTTTTTGGTTTTTTTTTTTTTAAACTGGATTATGGAAGGAGTACTTGAGATATCCTAAAGAACTGATCTTTCCCTCTGCTGCTGTATTACAGGGAATCAGCGGATCCATGCTGACTTTGGTCCCAGTTCTGAATACTTATACAGATCAGAGGCAAGTCTTTCCTATCTCTAATTTCATCACTCTTCAGGGTGTTACTTCACCCTGCCTAACTTTGCCATTATCCTTTTATTGTCTCTGCTTCAGTACATTTTCCTCTTAGTACTTAGCTTTCTTTAGCAAATAAATAGTTTTCTTCTGGTTTTTTTAAGAAACTTATCTGTCTAATGTTCTAGTTTTTTAACTCTTATATAAGTCAGTGTTGTAAACAATTTGATGTCAAAAGCTTTTGTTTATTTTCCCAAAGCCCTGAGGCTGAAAACAAAGAGTTGATATATGTAAAATTCAACCCTGCTATGGATGCAACTAACAGTCTATCCATAGAATAGGTTGTTTTGGTCTTGAATAATTCCATTAAAAGTTGATTAGTTCATGAGGAAATCTCAGAAGACGGTATTTATATGTATGTGCATATATATATGCAGTAGGTATTCCTATAGAAAAGGAAAAGTATTAAACTGAGTTCTTTCTGGACTCTGCATTTTTTAAGGGTTGACTTTATATATAAGGAGAAAAAGATAGAAGAGAACAAATTCTAGAAATAAATCATAGTGCCTTCATTTATGATGCAGCAGCTTAGACCTGGAAATGTTTCTGCAATCACTGTTTGAAGCAGTAGTTTTCCTTCGACTAGGAAAATAAAAAGTCACTGTTTTGAAAGCATAAACTTTGATGCAATACCTAGACTGATTCTGTTCTCATTAGCACAGCTTTTTAGCCCCCGGTTTAATTGGTGTCAGTTCCTGTTACACAATGTCAGTCTGGTGGCAGTTTAAGCCTGAGCAGTGTAAATTACAGTGAGGATGGATTTGCAGATTTAAGTTTTATTTTTTTGCAAAATCCTTGAAATACATGGAGGAGATTGCTGGGGGAAAAAAAAAATACAACTCTGTCTATCCCAAATGCTGAACTGCCGCTAATTGAAAGGACAGAACTGGCTCAGAGCTGTTCATGGGAACAAAAGGTGACCATTCAAATGGCAAGGTTATGACAAGCCTCTTTTACCATTTCCTTACCGATACCCTCCTCAAACGGGAAGTACCGATGTTTTAGCCGCTGATCAAAGCGGCTGTGCAGACCCTGAGCAAGATCCTCCAGTTGCAGAAATTGCTCTTAGAAAAGCAGCAGCTGCTTCCTAAGGGAGAGGTAATCCTCTGCCGCCAGAGACGGGATGTGCCTTCCCTTGAAAGCCCGGAGAGGCGGCAGGAGCCTCGCAGCTGGCAGGAACATCGCCCTCTTCTGGGAACAGAAATCCAGAGTCGGTGAGAATGTTTTTCAAAAATGCAAATGAGCTGTTTTCAACTCTTTTATATTTATGACTGTATTACTGTGAGGCTGTTAAGAGTTTTAATTTTCTAGCTACCCCACCTGCTGTTTCATTATTAAAACCTTGGGTCTGATTAATCAAAAATGTGTTCTGCAGTCAGATCACAGCAGTTCTGTAAAATTGGTAAGCATGGCTATACTGTGAAAGCTATTCATGACTGAAATAACTTTTAAAGTTTCTGATTCGTTTGTAAGTGTCTTATGAGGAAGCAGTATGGCAAAATGGGTGTTACACCTAGAGCCAAAACAAAACCACGATGCTGCTCTGAGGGATTTTCTTTCCTTTCATATAAAACCCTACCACCACCCATACATGCTACATGTAAAGGGGGAGAGTTCATGTGGCAAGTTATTTTCATGAGCACTTAAAGATGTATATACCAAAGGGATATGGCTGACAAAATAGCAAAAAACATGGAAAACCTTGGCAAATTCAATCCCCTACATCATGTAGTTTTAGTGCGATTCTGTGGAAAAGGGAAACTGTCATTGAGCCATTTGTTTTAAAACACAAATATCACATGAAGAGGGTATTAATGAACCTTCACACTTCACTTAGATCAATAAACCTCTTTACATCAGTCTTCAGCTTTCACTGGCTCCCAACTTTGCTGAATAGTTTCTTTACAACAGAGAATGTGATGAGAACTTGCTGTTCATGTTTTCATGGAAGTTTTCCTTTGATATCTGAATAGCCTTCACTGTCATGTAGCCTGGGGATAATTTAATTCTCCAGTTGCTGTAGAATTTGTGCTTCTCCCTGCTTATGTTTGTACAGAAGCTAACACCAGAATGTTGCTGTGTATCTGGACTTTTTTTTCTTTATTGAAGTTGTTAGTAGCTTGTATAGGAGCTCCTGTTAGGTTTTTTCATAGTAGTGTTGCCATATTCAGCAAGTTTAATGAGGTAAAAAATGAAAGCAGCTCTGAAAAGCAAGTTTTAGGACAGTAGCGTCCAGAATTGAGAGGGACAGAAGGTAACAGCAGAGAGGCTCACACTGAGGATAAAATTAGTTTGTTACTTTTGCAGTACAAAAAAAAAGATATTAAAAAAATTGTGTAGATGGATAAATTCTTCAGACTAATGGTTTCAGTGCAGCTGAATGCTGTAAATCACAGCTTTCTCTAGTCTATTAGACTCAGAACAGAATGAAAAAAGCTTGTCTGATGTCTGGAGCAGCTCAGAGAAACAGTTAATATTAATTCATGAGGAATATGCTATAAGAAGTCTGTTAAGATTTAATTTACAAAGGAAAAATTCCAATCATATGAATTACATTTTAAAGAAATAAAATGAACTGGCTTTTGGGAGCCCAGTCCTTAGTTGACCTTTCTGGTTGCAAAGAAATTAGTTCCATGTACAGTGCTTTGGCAATATAAAAGGCACTGGGGAATGGCAAAATGTTCTGTGGAACTTAGTGAAAGTGAATAGAGCTTTTAAAAGAAGAAAAAAAAAAAAAAAAAAAAAAGCCTGCTAAAACCAGAAGTGCATCTCACAAGCTCTTCCTGTAGTCTCACTCATGTATGTGCTGTTTAGCTCAAGGAAAGTGTCATTTTCTGAACATGTTTGATGTACCGGATTAAAGACTAGCACTGAGCTGCTGGAACAAGTCACCTTGCTCCGGATAACTGCACACATGTTCTGACTGTAGCACCATCAGAGGGACAGGCAGTGTGGTAACATTTCTTGCTTGTGCCTACATTTCACATCCCAGTGCTGTCTGTGGCAGGAAATGTGGCTGGCTGGAACTTCACTTTGGGTACCAGATGCCCAGTGCTGAATATCAGCAACATCATTTAGCATTTTCAATTGGAACTAAAATGGACATTAGGCTTCTTGAATTTTCTTTGTGAATCATGTGCGGTCTTGCATTGCTTGCCTTTCTCTTCTTTGCCCTCACAAAATAACCAGTTACTCTAGAGAATTCTTACCAAAAGAAAATTGAATATAGATTGTTTCAGCCTTTGAAACTAAATTTTCTTTTCTTATATCCTGTGAATGTGGTGATATAAAAAGAGATTGAATCTGAAACTTAATAAGTAATAGTAATAAGCTATTGGATGAGGCACCTTGGAGGGATTTGATCTTTTAAATAGCATTAAAAAAAAAAAAGTTTTTAAGTAACATAAAGCTGTATCAGATTGTTTCCAGGGGAGCATGTATTGTGCTCAGCCTGTGCAGAAAAAGGGTGTGTTGCACTTCAGCATGGAAACATAAGAAATCTAAGAAAGTATGGTTCAACCTACCAATGGTCATTTATGTCATCTGGAAAGATCAGCTGTGAAACCAAGAATGAGACATGTTTGTAAGACGTGTCATGTTACTTCATGTGGTGTTTAAGGTTCTCAGCTTTGCCTGAGTAACTGTGTGCATCAGAACAGCAAAAGACTTTAAAGGAAAGTCTTTTCAGGAACATCCCAGCAGAACTTTGCTATTCATGATGCTCAGGGATTTTTTTTTTTAATTTCAATGGTAGCAGACATCAGTGAGAACAAGGGATATACAGCAATCTTCCTTTTAAAGATCTCAAAAATATCAAGGTTATTTGAATATTTAGTTGATTTGAGGTATAGAAAATTATTTTTACTCGTATCTTTCTGGAAAGGGTTTAATGTAAAAATATGTTAGAAAATTGGTCTGGAGGATGTTATGCTCATTTTGTATTTATCCACACAGTAAGCATTAGAGCTTTCAGTCTAAGAATCCCAACTAGGCTGTGGATGCCTTTGGGGTAGTGCCATTTCATTCCCCTGGCTAAACATAACCTCTTGTATTTGAACTCCCAAGAAGCACAACTTGCACAAAAGAGAAGAAAAAGTTGTTCTGGGAAATACATTTCAAAGGGGTCTGATTGCTAAGCCTCTTGTGGAGAGGAGATAGGTCTTTCTTTTGCTTTTTCTGACCCTGGCTTACTTGCTGATGCCTTGCATCATTAATTTAGAACACTTTGGTTTTGGAAGATCCATCAATTCTTTTAGCAACTTGGGTATTTAAATCTGATGCTTAAAGTTAGCCAAGTTGTCCTTTTTCAGCATTATGGACACACATCTTTAAAAATCTCAGTTTTAATAAACACATCAAAACCACAGCAGTAGTGGGCAGGGGAAAAACTGGCATGACAATGAGTAGAAAATAATTTTCCAAGAATTATGGAGAAAATTGCCTGAACTGCAGAAACACAAGGTGGGAAATGTTGCTTTCTTTTTGTTTTTTATCTCTCTCTTCAGTATAAAATCTAACAATTTCAGTTAAATAATAGTGACCTCGTGAAAAATATCAATATTTATTTAAAAGCAGTGAATTAGACTTGTGGAACAGTTAACATTGCAAGGGGATTTCTGGAGATTATGTATTCTACATTTACTGCTGGAAAAAAATGCAATTTTCATCCAAAAAGAATTTGTACATGTGTTTCAGATAAAATCTTACAACTGACTTGTTGTTTAGAATGTAGCTTAATGTATTATCTGTAGTTCAGAGGTAGTTCAGAAATACTAATGACACTTTCCAACTGGAAATCAGACTGTTGCTGGCCTCAGTTATATTACCTGGAGTAGATCACTTGAATAAAATACATGTATTGAATTTTTTAAAGAATATTTTGGCTAGAAGTTGAATATGGAGGGCATTATGCATATGTATTAAAATTCTTTGTATGCAAAACTCTGAGAAATAAGAATAGCAAGTCCTCTCTTACGTGTGAACATTGCAGCATCCATTTCATTAAAAGAAGCCTGTTTCATCAGCTCCATGCTGGCAAAATATTAGCATTTAAAATTCATTGATGCTATGATCTAGGATTAGATACCATTTTGTAGGGAGTTTGACTGGATTCAGATTCTGTAGTGCTTGGTGGGTTACAGTGGGTTCTGCTTTGGGTCTTCTGCTTCACCTGCCAGTCAGTGCATCTTGATGTGAAAGATGTCACAGCCTTGGAGTGCTGCTTTATCTGGTGGTTCAGAGCCACCTCTTGCAGCTCGGGGAACTTACACAGAACTGGGAGTGTCTTTGTTGTGAGCCTCTAGGAAATCAATTCTGGCTTTATCTTAGCACCAGGATATCCTGAACTTTCTAGTCCCTGAAAGTAGTGACACGTTTCTGAGTTTCCTTAGGGGAGCCTGCATAATTTTAAAGGAAACTTGAAGTTTGCAATTTTCCTGTTGATACTGATGAATAATCAAGTCCCAGCCAGACAGGCACTGCCTGGGTTTTTCTGTACGTGAAGTCATATTTCTGAAAGCAAAATAAAGTATGCAAAATGTCCTGTCTTAACTGATGCCCAGGGCATGTGTTGGTCAGGCTCAAAGCTTGCTAGAAAGCTACAGTGGGTTTAAAATTCATCAGAACTTCAAATAATTCCAGGTCCTTATCAGATCAGCAAGGAGGGGAGTGAGTGGGACCCAGTATGTGCAGCTTGTTCAGGTCATTCTGCGATTACATTTTTTTAATCCCCCACTTCGTAAAAAATCTAGGGGAATAATTTGTAACTGAACATCTAATGGAATACAGAATGCAGAAGACTTTGATAGGTATAAGGGATCACTGCAGGAGTTCTCACTGCTGATTTCAGTCACAGGCTATGGATGTGCCAGATACAGCTTGAGATTTGATTTGATTCATTACCCAGCTCTCTGACTGCACCCATATGCAGAACAGGCTAAAGTGATATTTCTTGACTGAAAGGCCACCTGGAAGTTCTAGGAGGCAAGCAGGTAGAGCAGCTGCAGTCACAGACTCATAGAAGGGTTTGGGTGAGAAGAGACCTTAAAGATCATCTAGTGCTACCCTTCCCTTCCCCTGCCATGGGCAGGGACACCTCCCATTCAGCCAGGTTCCTCAAAGCCCTGTCCAGCCTGGCCTTGGAACGCTCCCAGGCATGAGGCATCCACAAGATCTCAAGGAAGCCTGCTCCAGTGCCCAGCCCACACAGTAAAGGATTTCTTCCTAATGTGGTAAGAAAGGCTTGAGTCTGCTGTTCTTTTTTAACAGTTTGCTCGTCCTTTCAGCATTGCAAGCCTGACCCAAGTATCTCTGTTGGAAATTCTTGTGTGACATTTGTTAGAGTTCTCAGAACAGGATGGAAGGCAAAATCTTTTTTAGATCAGTTGGACAATAACATGAAGTCAGGGAAAGCATCATATGTTTGCTCAGCACAATGTGTCTCTTGTGTGTGTACTCAGTCCAGGTGAGATGTTTAAGGGAATCCAGTGACACGTCAGCAGAATGTCCAGGCTGTGATTAGTAACACATCTTGGAACAAATGAAAGCTGCCTGGCATAAAATGACGAGAGCAGAGAGAGCTTCTGTTACACACTGTAGGCTTTGGTCCACTTAGGAAACTGGTGAAAACCAGACAAGGGAGGAAAAGGAGGGAGGACACCAGTGGAACTCTAGACAGTGTATGCTTCCACAGCTGGACCACAACAAACTCTATGGATATTAAACAGAACAAAAAATAGAACCAACTGATGTTCCAGATGGCAGGGAAAACTACACACCCACACAGCCCCTGACCCCTGTCTTCCCCTCCTACCACCCCTGCCCAAACAAAGCAAAAAAGCCCTCTCACATCATGTGCTTAATGACTGTCTTACAACATAGAGATACTTGTAACTGCAAGATCAATTGGAATGGAGAATGGTGATTTACCTTCTTGGGAAATTTGATTTTTATACCAATGCATCCCTCTCTGTAAAACAGAAACACCAAAGTCCCACCAAAACAGTGTTGCCTTTTGTTTTCAAGAATATCAACAGGAACAAGAACAAAGCTCAGAATTAATCTAGAAAAAGAAACACACGGGTTTGCTAATGCTAAGAATTTGTCAGAGAGGAAGGAGTTTTCTTGAAGACCAATCATTTATAGTCTTTAGGATTATGCTGAGGTACATAATGTGTATCTCAGAATATGAGTCAGTTATGTTATGATTTCCATGAACATATTTTAAAAGATTATGTGAGATTCCATTCATGAAAGATGGGAAAGAGCTGAAAGAGGATGCATGAGACACAGTTTTACAGTGCTAATCTTTAAGTTTGGGGTTTTTGGGTTTTTTTGTTAGATTTTACCCTTTGATATTATGAATAATGCAAAAAGGCAATGCCCTGACTGTTATTTTAGATTCTGGTTATTACAGTGCTTTTAGAGTTACTGATTATATTTTGATACCATGGAGAACTGATGCAGGGAATCTTTCATTCCAAAAACCGTTGCTGTTGACCAGCAAGCTTCACGGTAAAAAAATTAAATCCAAGATTGTACTCGTGGAAAATTGTTCAGGTTCATTTATTTCACTGGCATTAAGCAAATTTATGCCATCTAAGGATTTTACAGAATATTGCATCTAAAGATGTATATTAGAACCCTTAAATATTTCATTAATGGAAGATTATAATTGCTACCAGTATAAATTGCTACATTTCTTAAAAAAACTCTCAATTCTTTAAATGCTTCAGCTTATTTGCAAGTACTGATGAAATTGCACAGTTGGGGAAAAAAATCTTTTAAAGAGATATTTTTGCTAAAACCAGAAAAAAAATATTTCAAAAAAGAGAGATTAAAATGCAAAATAAAATACTACAAAGGTCAGTAAACTGTGATTTTTAAGGTTTCTTTGTCTCTAAGGGAAGAAAATTCTGAAGCAGAATAAAAATTCATACAATCAGAAGTTACTGAGGGGGAAAAAAGGTGAATCTATAAATCTTTTTTGAGAGGAAAATTATTATGATTGAGGAAATAAGATGACAGAAATTGTTAGTGAGCATGTTAAAGAAGATGGGATGCTCCAAAGCATATTTGGAGGAATTATCAGCTGACTCACGTGGTGTCTTTCAGCACAGTTTGATCTCCATAAGAGTTCAGCAGGGAACACCGAGTTAGTTTTGACTCATTGCCACAAGGAAGTAGTGTTCTGATTTAGTGGTATTTTTATGCAGGTTGTCTGTGTGGCTTGTTACTGCTTCCTTGTTACTGCAGCTGATGCTCTCCATCATTATTATTTACTACCACTGTGTCAAAAAGCCCTTTGTGCCTAGCATGGTGCAAAGAAGATACTGTCTGTCCTGGGAAGCTTGCAGTTTGCGTACTGAGAGGAAAGAAATGGGCAATTTTAGGGACTGTAACTTAACCATCCTCAAGTCCTTGATGAATCACCAAAAAAAGCCTGTTTCTCCTCATTAAGCACAGAGGGGTTCTGCAGCAATGAGCTCTGCCATAGGACCTACACTGCAGGGAATTAGGGGAGATGGATGTCCCCAGGATGTCACAGTGATGAGCCCTGATAGGATGTCATCCCACACTGCTGCTTACATCCCTGACAGCTTCACACAGATGTCATGTTTACGTGTGTTTGGGAGAAGACGGTGGCAGACAACATGTCAGAGGATGGCTGTGGGGAGAGTAAAGATACAGAAAGTACTGTTGTGAAAATGGGGAGTGTCACTAGAGAGTGTCTAGGCTTTCTCTGAGTAATTCTGAGTACTGACATGAGCTCTAAGCAGGTTCTATTGGATTTCCTGGCACCAACCTTTGATCTCTGTTGTGCTGTAGAATACATTTACAATCACTGCAGTTTATACAGTATGCAATTTATATGCTGAGAGCTACTTTTGTGTGTGGGTTTTTTGGTTGGTTTGGTTTTCTGGTTGTTCGGGTTATTTTGGGTTTGGGGGGCTTCTTGTTTGTTGGTTTGGTTTTGTTTGGGTTTTGTTTTGGAGACTTGCTTGGTTTTTTCCTTTGAAGGACAGATCTAAGCATAAAAGGTTCTGTGATACAATTAAAAAAAAAAAAAAAAAAACACGATAAAAACAAAGGGATTATTTGTCTCTTAGGGCCCTTTTGGGATTGGTGACAGCTTCCTTTTGATCAGGAGAGGAAGCCCAGGCTCTCTTTGGCAAGTACAAGCTCCTGCATGGCCTGTCCTTTCCTAGCATGATGCTGTGCTCCCGGACAGGGTGGATCTGTGCCATCTCCAGCTGTTGCAAGCTGGGGTAGAATTTCTGCTGGAGATCCAAAGGCAACTCTGCAGCCTCTGCCTGAGTGTCAGACTTACAGCAGCAGTTACTCCGTGCTGCCAGGACTCCGAGAAGGAGCAGAATGGTACAAATACGGACAAGAAGCACATTTCCCATATCCTTATCTGTCTTCAACATGTTTCACAGTGGACTTCCACTGAATGAGTTGTTGCCGTAGCAATACTGATGTAGAGGATGAGCAAGAACCTTTTAGGGAAGCAGCTGGCAGCAGCCTGGATTACACCTTCCACATGGAGGATAAGTAGGCTGATTGAAGCTGTCTGTCAAAGCCTGGCTAGAGCAGTTTGTTTCACCTGGCTTGTTCTACTACAAGTCGGGGTCATATTTTAATGTGAATTAGTTTTTAAAGCTGAAGGCTGAAAGGAATTTTTTTCTTTTGTATTTTCTGTACTGTATGTAGAGATGAAGAGCAGGCAGCATTAGGCACTGGTAGAATACGAAGGCTGGTGAGCCATGTAGCAATGTCTTACATGTTTACAGCAGCTTTTAAACAAAAAGATTCTAAAATGTACTCTATACTTTGAATATAGAAATGTTTGTTATGGGTTATGATGCTATATTGGTTCTTGATAGAGACGCATAAGTTTGTATTAGCTTCTATATCAGAATCAACTAATATATTCAACAGGTTTATTAGTCCTTAAGCTCAAATATTTCAAGAATCCTTTGTTATGTTGTGGAATACCACTGTTTATAGTGAGGATTGTGCAGTAGGCTAGTGATGGCTGTATCCAGAGCTCTCTGAAAGACGAAAGGGAAAATGGGATTGACTTAGTTAGGGTTTGGTCACAAAACACCCCCTTCGTCCTGAAAGTAATAGCTGTAATAAGTAGTTCTTGTTTTGTCTGTTAATTGTGGCATAAACTTGTCAGTGCAACAAGACTTGCAACCAGATTAATACTGTCAGTAGGTAATCCGATGAGCTACAGCCCATATTTTGGGGTTTGATAATCTGTTAGTTAAAGAAAGTTCTTGACTTCAGGGAGATTGGAAGCCTGTTCTCTAAGATGAATTGTTTTGAAGCACTTGACAAATGCTAGCCAAGGAACATTTATACCACTCTTGCATTGTGTAATCTTGCTTGTGCAGCCTAGTCACTCTACTGTATATTTATTTCACTTTATTCATGATTCAAAGAATAGACAGAAATGGATTGGCATTCTATTGTTATTTGTGTTTCTTAAATAGCCTCTCAGTGGAAGGGGGGAAAATTGCTTGTATGCTGGATGCCAACTGAGATTTTTGCTAAAACAGATACAGTGAGTTGATATTATACTAAGAGGCTCATGGTGGTTCAATCTGGAAGCAGGCTTTAGTAATTTGTCTAAGACTCAGCTAAATTTTGCACAGCTCTCCTGATTTACTGCTTTACTTAAGAGTGGCTGTGGGTTGTATTTTTAGTGAGGGAAATAAAAGAATGGGATGTGGAGAACAGGGAAAAAAAGATTAAATTCTTTTCTTAATAAAGTTTTTTCATTTTTTCACACTTTTACTAGAACATCATAGAAAAACCTCTCCATAAAAGATGAAAAGGATGGCATTCAGCATCCTTTGACTCAAGAGAGCATAGTCAAAAAATCATTGCTGTTGCCATTAAAGCTTCTAAAATCTTGCTTAGTTTTAGACTGTCATATTGATGCTTTGTGTGAAATGCACTGAAGGGTATGAAGGAAAGCCTTTTTTATGTGTGTGAAGCCAATAGAGTCAAACCTTGGTCTGATGCCCAGAATCGTTAAGAGGAATTAAAATGATAGTAATTGAGTCCTTAGTCTTTCTTTCAACCAATAATAGAGATTTAGGTAATTCATTATTTTAACCAGATACAAAAATATAAATATGAAAGACTCTTACCTATGGAATCTATGTATTATGGTACAAGTTCTGTCTTGTTTCACTCTTTTCTTAAGGATTTTGTTGTTGGGCAATATTGATGAAATCAGATGTGTGATTTCAAAGCTGGAGCGTTCGTATTTCTGCCCTAGCTGTTCTGGTATTATACAACTTAGATATATGTGATAAGTAACAGCACTGGGTTGCTCCATCCTCTCTACTCTGCACTGGTGGTGCCTCACAGCGCTGTGTCCAGTTCTGGACTTCTCAGCACAGGAGCTCGGACATTCTGGAGAGAGCACAACAAAGGGCCACCAGGGTTATTACGGGGCTGCCAGCACCTGCCCCATGAGGAATGGCTGAGACATCTGGGATTGTTCAGCCTGGAGAAGAGAAGGCCCAGGTGAATCTCAGTGCATATAAATACCTGAAGGGAAGGTGCAAAGAGGAGTGAGGGGTTTTCAGGGGTGCCCAGTGACAGGACCAGGGGGCAGACTGAAACAGGAGATTTTTGTTCGAGCGTCAGGAAACCCTTTGCTGTGCGGGTGACTGAGCACTGGCACAGGCTGTCCAGAGAGGGTGTGGAGGTTTCATGCTTGGCAATACTCAGAAGCATTCTGGCCATGGTCCTGCACATCCAGCTTTAGTTGGCCCTATGTGAGTGGAATGCTGGACCAGATGACCTCTAGAGGTCCCTGGCAGCCTCAGTCAGCCTGTGATTTGCATTGTTTGCATAAGCCTCTCTAGAAAGCTCTAACAGATGACATTTGGTAAATAAAAGACAGATACAGCAGTGGGTTTCCTGCACAAGTTTTGAGACTAGAATTAGTTCTTAGACAGCTTTTGATTTTTATACACATGGTGTAATTATTCCTAATTTTTGATCACTACAGTTGGATAAAAGATAGAGGAAATGCACAAAATACTGTGATTCTCAAGACCAATAAGGATAAGCCAACCAACCAAATAAAAATACTTGTGCTATCTGTCACAAGAGGCAGAATAATACAGAAGAAATTTATGTAAATGAAATTTCAGGATAGGCATAAGAATTATTCAGATACCAAAGGACTTGATAATAGACCAACATAAACAGAAGCATCTGTCTTTCTGAAGTGCTGGCTGATTAAGAAAATTACTGCATGTGTTTAACTAAGCTTTTCTACTAACCTTAGTCTAGTGGTGAGGATTAGATGCTTTGTATTTTTTTTTTTTGATAGACAATTTTTAATTTCATTGTTGTGGAAAGGCACCTAAACAACACTTTCATTTACCATGTTGGGCTTGAATATTATTTGTAGGTCTGGAAGCTGAAATGTGTCAGTAGCTGTAAGTAATGGGGAGAAGGGATAGAATAAAAACTGTAGGAGGGCTTCTTTGCCTCCTGCTGATCCACCTGCATGGAAAAGATTCTCTAAGCACCTAAATCATTGGGGTTTAGTGTCAATTTGCATTACTGAAGCAGCTCTTGCAGTGTGCAGAGTGGAATTTTTTTTTGAGAAGATGAACTTCCCTTTTTTGCAGCTCCCACTGTCTTCTAGAGGAAATACAGGTGTTTGGCAGCTCCTCTGAATGAAGTCACTGGGTTCTTGCAAGCTTTACGCAAACACAAAAAGGCATAGACTTGTCAACATTTTTAGAAGAAAGTGTGTGCTGGGCTTGGCTAGGATGGAGTTAATTTCTTCACAGTAGCTGATATGGAGCTCAGTTTGGGATTTGGTGTTGATAACACAGATTTTTTTTTTTTTTTATTGCTGAGCAGAGCTTACACAGAGCCAAGGCCTTTTCTGCTCCTCACCCCACCTGTGAGGAGGCTGGGGGTGCACAAGGAATTGGGAGGGACAGAGCCTGGACAGCTGACCCCAACTGACCAAAGGGATATTCCATAACACATGGTGTCATGCTGAGCAGGAAGGAAGGAAGGCAGGAAAGAGGTTGATGTTCATTGTGATGGTGTTTGTCCTCCCAAGTACGCCCATGATGGAGCCCTGCTCTCCTGGGGGTGGCTGAACACCTGCCTGCCCATGGGAAGTGGTGAATGAATTCTTTTTTTGCCTTGTTTGGGGTGCACAGCTTTTGCTTTCACTTTTAAACTGTCTTGATCCCTACCCATGGGTTTTCCCTGTTACTCTTCCAATCCCTCCCCCATCCCCGTGGGGGGAGTGAGTGAGCACCTCTGTGGGACTTAGTTGCCGACAGCGTTTAGAGCCCAGCAAAGAGCATCAATAAAAGTTGTGGGGAGTAGACTGCTGTAATATTACATGCACTTTAAAAATTCCTTTCATGACTGAGCTGAGCAAAGTGCTATGAGGGTATAAGAAATAGTCCTATCCCAAAATCCACTTGCTGAATCTGTGTTGTAATCTGTGCCAACAAAGTTATGCAGCATGTGCCGTGTTATCTTTGAGAAACCCATGGTTTGCCAGGGCAATACTGAGCATTTACTCCTTGGGAAATACTTTTGCTTCGTGTGTGCTGCAGCCTGGCACACAAGTGGGAACAGCACAAGAGAGAGCCCAGCAGGCTGCTGACATGGAGCAAACTGAAGGAATGTCACATTTCTCTTTTGTTGTTGCTGTAGTCCAACAGCAGAACAGAACAGAAAAGAGCTGGTTGAGTGAATTCCAAATTTTAGCAAGCTATTCCCTTGCCATGGAGTTTTCTAATGGTGGGCAAAAGGAGCAAAACAAACCTGCAGAGAAATGGCTATTAATGATTTCAAAAAATAATATGGAAGTTTCATAAACTTTTCTGCGGGAAAAGACCCTTTGAGTAATGTGACTCTTCTCACTAATACTATTCCAATCAGGAAATAGTAGGGAATATAGCATGTCTATGGAGTACTGTAACATAATCAGATACTTGCATTTCAGGTGTACCATCAGAACTGATCCTCCATTCTTTCTACACGTACCTGGATGCTTCCCACAAAGCAATATAATGAGAAAGCTTAGTCCTCAGAGACTTAATTGAGCAAACTCACTTGAGAAATTCCTTTACAGCAGTTTTAAAAAGTTTACAGACTATGGCTTTTCCCTTCTCTACCTTCTCTTGAAAAGAAAAGATCCATTAGAGCAAATCAGTCTGTGAATTTTAATGTCTTCTGTGCTTAATGTTTCTTTCCTCTGTCAGGGTTGTATTTATAAGCAAAGCAATTGAAATACAATATAAAGCCCAGAGGTAGATCCTTCCCAGGACAGTTTTCAGGAGAAGAAGAGAGTTACTTCCTTTTCTGGAAGGCGGTTAGAAGTCTTAGAATATTTTCTTGTTTGTTGTTCTCTATAATGATTGCTACTTTGCTTTGGCAACGGAATTTTCGATTTAACAAGCACACAAACATGATTTGGAAGCTCCAAGTCAGTAATGTCACCTCCTTAGCTGTTTAATGAACCAGCACTTTCCTCCTCTAACTTTAATGGATTACTCTAGAACAGAATGAAACTCATCCACAAAGAGCAGCAGAGACAGCAATTACTGAAAATTTCATCAAAGAAAGTTTCCAAAGCTCATTTTGTCAATTTATCGAGTTATCTGTGAAGTTGACACATGTTTAATTTTACAGCTTTGTTTAAAAGGCTTTGCTTTACGTATCTACCTTCATATGCATGAGATTTGTTGAAGAGCACTGTGTTCATTTCAGGGCAAGGTTTACTCTGTAGCCCTATGTTAAGAGGGGGAAAATAGCCAACCTTACCATTTACAAATGAGCAACAGGATGAAAAATGTCTTTATTTCAACCAAATTACCTATTCCTTTAAGAGATCCGGAACTTACCAAAACATTGAATGACCTACCATTTTTTTTGTTCGGGACAACCCAGAAAAGAAGGTATTACTTTTTGCCTTAGCCTTATTAGTTGTGCAAAAACACCAGAGTTCCTGGGCTCTGCATCTGCAGTGCAGCCAAGGACTGATTTTTCCAGCCTGTGCAATCGATTTTTCGTATGTCTTCATGGTTCCTTGAGGCCAGAATGCATTCTTTCCTAAAACTTCTATAGTCTACAATTCCATTTTTCATCTGGGCAAAGAGTGATTTGGTTATAGGTGAATAGTTGTTAATAACTCTTCAAAGTGAGAAAGTCAGCAAAGTACGCAAGCAGAAATAATGTTCCAGGAATGACTTATATGAAAAAAGGAAAAGGATCAAATTCTGTCAGGAGGAACTAGTTCAAACACATCAATGAATATTGCAGTGCCTTTTGAAAGGCAACACTCAAAAAAAAAAAAAAAAAAAAAAAAAAAAAAATCAGTGGAAAGGAATTTTTTCTGCAGCTTCCCAATTCCTTTTGTCAATAGCGTGTGTGTATATGTGCTCTGCCTTTGTATATCATCTGTATGTTTGAATGTTAGCATGTACAGATATATCTGTATCCACACTATTCTCTTTCAAGTTATGAAAGTGTTTGCTGTGAAAACCCATAAAACTCAAGCCATGAACTGACTTTATAGGGGAAACATTCTACTAAAGGGTCATAATTTATAGGGAGATGCCAATACTTAAACAGTTGTAGTGATATTTTCAGGTGGAATGTGTGCAGTCATATCACATCAGTGATGCCAATAAATAAATGCAAATAAAACTTATTTTGAGCCTTACTCTATATAGTTCAGACTTTTAATATAGAGGCTTCATACCTATTGAAGGATTAGCTTCTTTTTCGCTATGCAAAAGTTACAGATTTTCATCAAACTATTTTTATGTGGCAAAATTAACTTTCGAGTTTAAAGATGGATCTTCCGTGAGCATAAATATTGTCATAGCAACATTTGTGCTTCATTACTTTCTGTAGCAACAATCATTCAATTAGGAATTGAAATTAATTTTAAGTAGTTTTGTTTAAAGCAGCACTAACAACTTTCACAACCAACCAAAAGGTTTTCTAATAGCTTGAGGTCTGGTTGTGTTTTTCATTTTGTCTGTCTAGAACTCTGAAAGCATTGGAGTACCTACTGCCCAAACAATGTATGACACTGAATGGTGTCTCACTGCCTAAAATAAAAATATAGACTAGAACACAGAATCTCAGTTAACAGTTAAGAAATTAAGAAGCAAAATTTAAAAAAAAAAAAAAATCAAACAGGTTTGTAATATATTGAGAAATAGGTTTTCCACTAAGCTTATGTTACCTTATTTTATCTATGAATATTGATTCTTGTTCTGCACCATGTCTACATGTGGTAAAACCCTTTTTTAGTGGTAAGTTAACAATTGGGAGGGCAATGAGTCAAGAACTCATTTTCTATTACTGAATGCCTTGGTAATTGATCAAGGTGTTGTTTGAGACATTGTGTATTTGATCTCCATTTGTGTTCTCTTAATTTGAGTTCAGAGCTTGGCAGCATAATAGTTACAGTATGAGATAATTTTGCTGTTTTCACTGTAATGCAGAGTTGGCTATACAGGTATTACAGCCATGTGGGACTAGAATCAACTAAACTAAGTTTAATTTACTATGTGCACGTATGCATGTGGATATAAATGTTCATATTACATAATATATGAATTATGTCTAAATATGCATATTTTCATTATGTAAAAATATAATCTCAACATTGTTATCTTTTCTGTTTTCCCATCTTAATTTTATGTTCTTTAATTAGGTCTCTTGTTTTCAACTGGTTTGTTGTCTTCTCTTGTAAAATGTGTGTTTTTTGAAGATCCAAAGGTATTGCTTCCTTTCTGGAGCTCTGCCTGGCTGAATTTCTTAGATATCACTGCTCAAAAAGAGATACACTGTGAGCACTGTACAGTGTATGCAATTATGAAGATTGCTTAGACAGCAAAGCTATGGAGTGTATTCTCTTTCACTATCTAATGAATTCCTAATGACTATCCACAGTCATTCAAAGAGATAATTTCCTTACTAAGATAATCTTCTTTTATGTACCCACATTTTTTGTTACAGGAGCCATTATTGTGCTTTTCATGTCTCAACCTGCTTCCACCTTTTTGAAAGGCTCTTTGATTTTGCTGCTCCCTTTCCTTAATTTTATGTGACATTCTGTACCTGAGCGCTTTTGGCAATTCTTGAGCAAGCTTTCCCTGTCTGCAGAGAATCTGTTCTGGCTCATCTTGCTTCCACATTGCAGCTGGGCATGCTAGATTGAATTTTTCTGCTTCATACATGCCAGCTGCCAGACCTTAATCTCTTTCTAAAACCAAGAATTATCAAACTCCTCAACTTTTTCTCTCATTACAGTAGCTTGAGGCCCATATGGCAGATTTACATAGGAAGACAAAACAAAGCAATTCTGCAATTATCCTCTAAGCAAAGGCTTCTGTGTTGAATCAGTCCCATTGCACAGATTTGAGTGGAGCGGTCTCATGTGTCTTTCTGACAAAGCGATAGATTAAACTGGGCACTGAGAGCGCTGAATTTTAATCTGCATTTCAGCACTGGCTGCCTGTGTGTCCTATGGCTAGTAATTTCACCATTTGCATTTTAGATGGCCCTCCAGAATGAGGACTCTTTCCCTGTCTTGCTAAGTTTGCACAGTGCTGCTACAGTAGGCTGCAAACCTTCAGCATTTCTGCATTAGAAGTTTCCTTCAGTCACTGACATCGTATTTGTGATCTGAAACACCCTCAGCTGCTTCCATGTGTTAGGCGACCTTGCAAACATTTACAGCTCAGCTCTTGAGTTTTCATTTACTGTGTTTTACAGTGAAAGGATTAGGGATGAGAAAGCTGTTATATAATGTCTGTACCTTGTCCCCTAGAAGGACATTTTATCCTTGATTTGAGGTGAGGCTGCAGCAAACCAAGAAGCTCTTCCACTTCTGAGAGATGCGAGCTGACAAATAACACTTTAAATGCATATGTTGGTATTACTCTAGACTGAGTTAAGGTAGCAAAGGTGGCAAGAGTATAGAATCACTGAATTCTAATCTGGGTTGCTGGAAGAACATGTTAATTGTAAAACTGCATTGCTTTGTTGCTTTCTCAACAGTACACAGGTTACAGGTTTAGTTTTGAGGATGGCTTCTGCAACTGCAGGAAATCAGAAATAGGGAGGTATGACTGGTTCAGTGCTGTTAATACCAACCTAATGGCAAAAGTGCATTTCTCCCAGGAGTCTCCCTGAAGTGCCTTGGAAAAATTGTATTAGTACTTTGACCTGATTAATTAATGTGATGGGTACGATTTTTCTGTGGGTCCTCCTCACTATTACTGGAAATCTGAACTTGACATGATTCATAGATAGAACTGATGGAAAGTCCAGCAGAGAAGGGTTGTCTTACTGAAGCACACATTTTGCCATGTGTATCAAACATTCGTCAGTGGACAGAGGAGAAGAAAAGAGTGAACTGAAAGTGAAATATATGTGCAATACACCACTTTTCTTCAAATGCTTTGTTTTCCCTCTTACTTTATCATGGCCTATGCCTTTGTTCTTTTGATTACTGAATTACATCCAGATAATTTTATTCCGAATCAGGAATATGGGCCACTAAACATGAGTGTTTCCTAGTTTTCTGCTCATGTATTTTTTGTCAAAGCAGCCCCTATTATCAAGGTATTGATCCTAGTGAAGTCATAGGGGTAGGAGGGAGAAGTCAATAGTGATTGTTGCTGTCTTCTTTTTGTTGTTTCTGCTTTGCAATTCCACCTTGGAAGTCGCTCAGCAGGCCCTTCCCAAGATCTCAGTCGCTAATACTGGGTAACTAACAGGAAATAGTGGAAGGAAATAACCAAATAGTACTTGGTGTTGAAATTGTGAAGCTGTTTTTGTGGTGGTTTTCATCTGAGCCAGCTGCCATTGTTTCAGCAGCCAGTTTCATCCCCAAAATTGCACTGTTTTTTCCAGCCACAATTCCAGGTGTTATGCTGATGTAGGGTGACTGTCCAACAGGTGCTTTCACTCACCTAGTTCATTCAGTACTGTAGCTACAGATATGAGGAACAGACCAGTAACTGCATTGGGCTCAAGGACAAAGCGGGGGAAATGCAGTATAAGTGAGACTTGTTGAAAAATGTAATTATAATGCAGATTTTTCAGAATATGATGATAAACTCTCTTAGCCAACAATTGTCATCCCTTTATCTAAATAAGAGGACAAAAGTAAATAACATACTGCCTGTTTCATGTGCACAATCAGGGTCAGAGGCATTTCTGTCAGCACAAAATCTACTGAGATGGAGAACAGGCCTTCTATGATTGTGCAACTCCAGTAACTTCAATCAGAAACTTAAAATGTTTGGATTTCTTTACTAGAGCAACATAAAATTATTTATTTATTGCAGAAAGAAAAAATTCAGAATTAATGAGAGTGTTTAAAAAGGGGCCATTTTCTCTTTTTGGCTAGACTCTGGTCACACTCCCTATTTTCTCTCTGGATCTACTTTTCCTAATTTCCAGTAAAATGTGATATGCCTTTTTAAAGTTTTCAGCACTCCCAAGCTAACTGTTTTAAAAAAATACAGGCTATCATGACATTCTGTATAAAAACATTCATACTTGCAGAGCCATAACCATAATTTTGGTGCTTTTGTGGATCTTTTTGCATGTGCACTTAAGAATAAAATGCAGAAAAAGCCACAAACCTCTTTATTAGCACTGTTGCATTGCTTCACCTCAGTCCCAATTAACCTTCAGTTTATCTGAAGCAGCAGGCACTGTGTCCTTGTTTGCGAGTTCTACAAGTTTTACATGAGCTGTACCATGACCTTAATACCTAACAAAAATATATATTTAAAAACAGACAGAAAAGTCAGGAAGGAGAAGGAACTTCAGAGTGGCAGTACTTGACGTCACATGTCCTTTTCTCCCCTAGTTCTCCTTGTTCCCCACCTATCTGGTTGATAAATAATCTGTGTTGCTCGTCTCTTCTATGAAAGGGCTCATTTGTACCTGCAGCTAAGGAATGGTTTTGTTTTTTGTACAATCCTGTGTCAGGAGTCCTTGAGATGTTTCCATGTCCTTATATTTCAATTATTTTGTGACATGCTGGGTATGCTCATCTTGTCTAGGACCTCAGGGGGAGAGGGAGCTCTTTTGACCTGTGGGAAGCAGCAGTCAGTGTAGCAAACTGCTTCCACTGCCTGGATGCTGTGGAGCAAGGAAGAAATGTAGGTTAAAATAGCTGGGCTTCTGCCTCTCCTTCCTGTGGCCTTGGGAACACCTGGTGGATGCAATCCTACAGGGAACATGTGTGTCACGTTCCCTGTTTTTTAAGCATACATAAAATAGCTTTTTACTAGGAACTTCTGCTTTTTTAGGGAACTTGAACAGTGAAGAGGAAACATGTAGCATGTTTTACACCTCTGGAAAATTAGAGAATAGGACAGGTATTCTTTCAATGAAGATTTTGCAATTAATGATGTGTTCTGTCAAAATTGCTTGTGGCTGTTGCTGTTGGAGCATGTATTGTGGAATTTCCTCTAAAGCAGCAAACATTCTTGACTGAAAATCAAAGGAATCCGAGGGATCTGGTCCCGCACTGGTGCGGGAGCGGATGGACAGGAGATAAATACCCTGTAGGGCTTGCTGGGGAATAGCTGTTCTGAGTGGCCGGTGCTTATTGCTGGGATTGTACCCAACTCTCAGCCTCTCGCCTGGCTGAGTTACACCTATAAGGAGCAAGAAGATGCATCCTTAATTTAAGGGCATTGAAACAATCTGTAACAAAGGGCTTGGCATAAAAATATGACTGCAGCAGCCTAGATAAGGCTCAGTACGGTACCTAAAAGTGTGTCTTCTGTGGCTTGTAAATCCTCTCTCAGCTATGCTATTTGATCCGTTATGGAAGCTGGACTTGGGTGGATACATTAGCTCACTTGATGACTAACTGCCAGTGTCCATACAGGGTGATAAACCAGCCTGCTCCTTCACCACTCAAAAACCTGCTGACAGATAGATAGCAGCAAAATGGCATCAGATGCCAAGCAAGAACAGATATCACTTGAATAAGCTGAGGGAGAGATTCATCATTCACATCCAAGGTCTTATTGTATCTTGCTTTCTTCTCTAACAAGGTGCAGGAGTCTGGCTAGGGAGCCCAAATATCAAGTACAGCAGAACAGCATGAAACTCTTATTTGCTTGGTGGGCAAATGACCTGCTCCTCTCCCAGATGCACCAAGGGCAACATGGAGATACCCAGCTGATGGCAAATGCTGTGCCTCTGCACACAGCCCTGTTTGTCAGGAAAGAAACATCAGCTTAGCACAGATTACTGTACTTGAAAATTAAATATAGAGCCTAAATTGCTTTATATTGAATTGTGTGGCAGCAGGCTCGTGGAGATATCTTGATATAAGGAAAAAAAACCTTAGACACAAACACCCCAACATTAACAAATCCAACCCCAAACACCCCCAAACCCTCTAAAACAAACCCAAAGACCCTGAAAAAAAATGAAAACCAATCAAAACCCCACCAAAAGCAGGTGTCTACACTGACTGCATGCTAAAGAATGCGTAGAACCAAATCAAGCCTGATTTTCCCATTGTAAGATCTAGACATTGGCTTAAAAAAATCTGCAGATTTGGTGTCTTCTACAGCAACAGTCAAGGTTCTTCCATAAGAAAGTAGTTATTGGGATAATATTTGGGCTCACAGCATAAAAAGAACTAACAGAAGGGCACAGCAGAAGATGTTAATAGAAAAATCCCCACTTGCTCGTCTGCAATAATGAAGGTTTGTTTAAATTTTATATTATGCAGACTAGTTATATGTAGTAAAAGTTGTATTTAGATCAAAGGCTTTTGTTTAATTTGTTTTACATTAAAGGAAGATACTTTATCTTCACTACAGCTGTTCAGGTGGCTGAATATGGGAGCAGATACCCAGATGTAAATGACTAGTACATTGTAGAGCTGCCAGTATGCTAAAAGGTATATAAATAAATGGAACATAAAACCAGAAAAAGAATTATCTGGAAGTATCTAAAATTGCCTATGTATTTTTCATAATTCAGGGTATTTTTTTCCTGTCTAGGTTGACAGTGATTCATGTTCTTGAATCTGGAATTATTTTTATAGTTATTCATATATGGTGTAACTACTGTTTTACCTAAACTGATTTTTTTTTTCCTTGCTGCATTGCAAGTATACATGGAACTATAAATGCCATGTGCCTGTTTATTGGATTTTCATCCGATTTGGAGTGGAAGATACCTTTGTTTTCTTATAAACTCAGTTTCTATTAAGAATGAAATCGGTATCACACATTGCCTACAAATTCAGCTTTGTTGGTAACCGTCCACAAGTTTTGCTTTGCCCCTTTCTTTTTCCTTCCAACTGAAAATCTTCATTCACACATCTTGCCTCAGTTTTCTGAAAAGTCTCCAAGCCTCTCCAAACCTTCTGAGATGACAGTTTATTCTCCTTTGGTCTGTTTTAGCTTGTCCCACTGTTTTTCTGGCCATCTTTTCTTGTCTTACAGACTGAGAGCATAGAGCTTTTCTATTTCTATTTTTCCATCTCATATCACAAGAGTGCCATCTCATAACCTCCTAGGAGGTGCCACCTTTCCTCCAGTGCCAGTATCCGTGCCCATCCAAGCTGTGAAAGCTCTCAAGACTCCAGGGCAGCAGGTAGATGTGTACCAAGTTTATAAACCTACCTGTTTGTGACAGTTGACAGCCTTTTCAAAGAAGCTACCAACAAATGATTCTGTCACAAAAGTAGCTTTCTAGACAGACCATATTAAAGCCTCATAAGGTTCATTAGTCTGTCCACTGACTCCTACCATAAAGTTTATTCTGAGATGCAATTAAGGCCTTCATTTAAGGACTTTGTCTGTTTTAAGACCTCAGTTGTTTCTCTCCTTTGTTCCCAAGGGAGCATACAACAGTCTCATCAAAGGACAGGGTGTGAGATTGCATTGCTGTGCTAATCTACCTTATGAGAGAGACCACAGCAGCTCAAGGCCACTGCGGTGTTTTTAAACTGTTTTTTATTTCCCTCACAGGTTGCATATTTAAGTAAATATTTTTTGCTCTGCTGAAATTTACCACAGCAGGTGTCAGAAAGCAGTGCCAGGATTACACCTTCTATTGTGTGCTAGGTGCCATTGTGGGGCCATCAGGGTTATACTTCTCCTCCTTGCACTCTGCTTTACAGTGGCATTTTGATGTCTTCCACCTGGCTTCCTTTTTGTTTCTCATCGTCTTTCACCATCATCTTTTTTCCAAGGACACTTGACCTTTTGCTTGGCTCAGCCAATCTGGTTTTACTATTAATTGCCCTGTATGGAAGTATCAAATGGAATCCACCTCCAAAGAGGAAGGTGTGATGTTTCTGTAAGCTCCCTCTAATTTTTATTTCTCCTCTGTGTCAAGTATGATTTATTGACTGGTCAAGATGCTATTTTAAGCACGCAGAAGACACATAATAGATGTTTGTAGCAGAGGTTATTCTCACTGCTGTTGGGGTCACGGGCACAACAACAAGAAAAAGCAGAGCATGGTTATGACTCTGGGGCTTTTGTGCGTTTAGTTCAGTGCATAGGTTATAATGACCCAAAGAAGGTGGACAAAGTTAAACCAAGGTCTCCCAACCAGCAGAATATTGATGTGCACCAACCAAATTGTTTCCCATTTCCTGTTAAATGGGAAACATTTAACATATAACTGTGACATTTCCTATGTCACAGTAATTAGAACAAAAATAGATGATTAGGAGCAGTAATAATGAGGTCTGCATGTCTGTCTGTACTGTCTTACTTTCCCACCTGTAGTGCTCAAGTTCAGTGCACAGAACACATACTGTGAAGAACAAAACTTGGAGAATTAAGATTGCCACAAATATCTCATATAAAAATGTACTAATTAAAATGAGAAATGGGTGTAGATATAAGCTCAGCATTGTTTCCTTGGTCTCAAAAGCAAGGGGAATGGCTCAGAGCAGGTATCCTGAATTGGATCTGAACCCTACAGAAAGTACTGTGAACTGGAAAGTTACCAGCACAATCCAGTTAGACAGGAGGATCTTGCCTGGGGTATGAACACATTACCTACAAGTGGAATGGAGAATTCTTCTTTGGTCATGATTTTTTCAATCAGATTTTTTTTCCCAGTTATGCCATGTCATGAGCTGGCAGGGCAGGGACTTTATCTGTTACTGAGAGATGGGCTCATCAGAATCACCTTGTCTCAAACTGAAAATAATTAGAGAGTTAATGTATCCTAAAAAACCCACAAAGCAATATGTGAATCTTTTCTGGATTATGGTGACTGATAAAAAAGTGGTATTTTGAGTTTCATGGTTAAGAAAATTATAATTGAATGTGACTTTTTAAACCATTCTCATTTTTCTTTTTTGTCAGCTAGAAAGAAATAATCTAAACGACATTTAGATGTTGTAACATACAAGCTGTTTTTTAAATCAATAGACTTGGTTTTGATATTTCTTTTTAAAATCGACATAATTTTTTAGGTATTCATGGCACTTTTCTTATGGGAGAAGACTTGCTACATAGTAAACTTTTTTTTTTGAGCAGTGGGTAAAATGGAATATAGGCTTGGCAAGCATTTCTTCAAGCTGGCATATGTTGAACAGAGGATGCCAAGGTACAAGTAGCCAAATTAATTATTATTGCTTCCTGGACACTGTTGGAAACATTTTTCGTTCATCCTTTTATGCTGACCTTTCCATAACCATTCCCTCATTCCTATCACAGGAAGACACTTGAACTTTTTCTTGCAAAGCAAAGAAGGATGCATAAAGAGAAAAGTAAAGTAAGATCGTGCCCAGAATTTTACTTTTAGCATCAGCTTTTGACATCTGCTGGAGTCTAAAGAGCCAATGAATCACAATATAGTCAGTCGAGCAGTCAAAACAGGACTTTGAACTTAGAGATGGGATCAGTGGCAAAAGCTCACATTAAAAGGTGTTGGAGAAGTCTATTTCAATAGCTACCATTTTCTGGTCTCCTGAAACTCAGTACTGAATTAACATTTGTGTTACTATTGGAATTTAATTGTACTGGTTGTTTTCCATAACAGGCAGATTTGAATTCACAATCATTCAATTATTGAGTTAAATAATATAGTCCAGGATGAGATTTTCAATGATGACAAGAGAATCATCAGTGAGGTAGACTCTGCTCTGAGTTTTCTGCACCCTAAAACCACAGTGGTTTACAGCATAGGCCTTTGCAGAGAATACAAACTAATTGCCCATTACCAGGTCTGGTACTTGAAGGCAAACAGAATTTCTGCCTTCTCTAACTTTCCCTCAATGAAAAAAAAAAAAAAAAAAAGGCAAAAAACCCCCAAAGCCTACCCAATTTATTTGAAAAACAAGTAATTCAACAACTAGATTTTCACAAATGCTGGAACTGCAAAGTAACCTCTTTTCTTGGTCTCATTTTTATCACTTGCTGCAGATTTTGGCCATTTTTTTTTTCTGAAGACGAATCAGAAATATTCAACAATATTTCAGCAACTCAAGTTTAAATGCTTTCTTTAATGTGCTATTAATTTTGCATTTAATTACTCTGAAGGAAATGCTTGGGTTCAATGATCCTGATATCAAAATAAAATCCAAAAGTAGTTCTTCTAAATGCTTTTCCAATTTATTTCTGCTCAGACTTTGGGAGTGAGCCATTTTATGATGCTGTTTTGATCCTTTCTGTGATCTGATGCTTTCTCTAGCAATATCAAGACTAAGATTTTTCTCTTCTTTACTGAGGATTGTCATCGCCTAATGAGTTTTGGTCACAGCTATTTGGAGATTAAAGACTTCTCATGCGGGTTCTCCGTACTGAGTAAATCAGTTTGCTGCTAGTTTTTTTTTCTTTTCTTTCGAAACGTTAATTGGTACCACATCTAAAGGTGGGCAGTGACTGCATTTCCTATAGTGCCACTTCCACCTTACTCCCAAGTTTGCATGTAGTTATGCCTTAAATAGATTTGATGTGTCTGTACGTTTACACTGCTTTGTTTCATCCTCTTCTGTGTGCCACAGTCAAAATTAGGCTCTTTCATTTGAGATAAAATGAAAAGTAAATATCTTCCTCTATGCATCTTTCAAATTTGAGTTGCCAAAACCTCTCTTCAGCCCTTTATTAGATTTGGCTGTGTGCATTTGAGAGGTGTTAAACTTGGATTTAAATGGATTAACTGAGGTGATGTGTTTAGATAAACGTTGTGTCTAAATGTCATTTTGGATTAGCAGCTTGCTTATGTGACAGGTTGTGGAGGAAGTACATGGTAGTGACATTGAGAAATGCTTCTGCCTTGGGGCACATTGCAGCCTTACATTTTCTGTGACTTAATGGCCAAGCCAAAACTCCTACTATGAAATCCACCCTGACTTCTCAAGAAATTAAATACTGGATTCTGATGTGGCTCATTACGCTGGCTTCTGACTTTTATACTTGCAGGAGATTGCCTTATCTGAGTTTGTTGAGCTTTGGGGGATTTTGTGGGTTTGGAATTTTGTTTCTTTCCTTCCACGTGACAGTCTTTCTTGGCTTTCTGTGGGCAATCAGGAATGAGAAGAAAGACTGTGGCAGTAGTTTATGTTTTACAACTTGCCTTCCCCCTCATCTCTAATATTTTTCTAAGATTTGACTCTTCTAGTTTCTGGTAAGTGAATACTGATCTCATAATAAATGTAGGAAGTGTTGAATCTTAGGAATTAAGTTTATATGGCTAATTCAGGATTTAGTTCCCTCAAACCTAGATTCTGGTCAGTCATAATTTCTTATCTCTCTAAGCTTTTTCCCAGCTGATTCTGTGATTTAAAGTAATAATCTTGTTGCAAGAGGCCCACAAGTGCCTAATTAGTCTGTATATGAGAAGAGCATTCCATTGATAATTAAATATGTCAGCTTAAACCAGTAGGTGTGACTTAAACGTATTAAGCCCCAGGAAGTCATTTGAGCTGCCTACTGCACATGAAAGGAGTGCAAAGAAATCATTCCTTCAGACCATTCAAATTCTTTATTTCTGATGGTTCTTCTGTCAAACATATTCCTGCTTGCTAAATCAGCAGTTCCTGATGTCAGCAACATGTCAGTTGGTTCTAGTTACCAGTTCAAGGTTTCCTGATGATATGTTTCTGTAAATTTATTCTCCTTATATAACAGAGGACACAAATATCTGAATACGATGAGTTTTCTAGAAACATGGTATTGCCCTTCAGGTGTGATCACATGCAACTTTCTGGCATTCTCTCTAGGAAAAAAAAAAAGTGAAGCAAACACCTAATGTATAATAAACTTGCCTTGGTCTGATATAGACCCAGAGTGAACTGATGTGATTTACTTAAGGTAGGGAAATACCAACATAAATCACATAACAGAAGCATATGTCATAATTTCTAAAACACTTTTATAATTGCTGCACTGATGTAGCACTGTGGGAATGAGTTTCAGCTCTGTTTTTTTCATTTTGGTCCTGCATCTCAGTGTGCAAATAGGATTTGTGCTCAATGAGACACCACCACACTGAAATCCATAAAACTGCAAAAACTTTGCTCTTAGGAGAGAAGCCCAGAGAGCTGCAACCCAACCTCCTGCTCAGCATATGTCCAGTTTCTGGTTTTCAGGGCCTTTGCCTAGGGATGTTTTGACTACCTCCAGGGATTTTGGGGTAGGTTATTCAGCATTGTTGGGTTTTTAGGAGAGAATTGGTCTGCAAAATTAAACCTGCAGTGTGAGAGATCCATAATCGTTTTCTATACCAAGTCTACTCAAGAGTAAACCATAAGGAAAATAATTTTTCCGTAGAAATTAAGCTGGCATAACTACAGTGTTGTTATACTTCTGGGCATCCGGGGCTCAACAGAGAAGTTATTACACCTGGATTCCTTTTTGGGCTCAGAGAAAAAGAGTGAAAGCTTGCTAAGGTGCCATGAGAAGCAGGGTCACCACCGTGTCCCGTGACCACAGCAGGACAGACCAAAGCCTGAGGCTTGGTGCTCCAAGGGGCCACATCCACTGAGGAATTCACACCACGCATGGATTGCACAGTTTAGCTGACAAAAAGCAGTCCTGTATTGCAACAAACTTAATAATATAGCAGGTGGTTGATTTAAACTGACATAATATGTTCTTTTTTCCCTGATTTTGCTGGTGCACGATTCTAGCTTTTTAAAAGTTTATCTCAATATGCCTCTGATTTTTCACCTGTTGAACCTGCATGGCTTTCTATTTGTGACATGAAAATTAGTTGCCATGGAAATGATTGCAGCAGGAACAGAAGATCTCTTAAACAGGGGACTTAAAAAAAGATTGCATATATAAGCAGATGGGCTTAGCAGTGAGCAAGGAAGAAATATCACCTAAAATCTGAGGTGTAAGGGGCAGGATTTTTTTTTTTTTAAACTGTCTAGATTTTCATTTGTCTCACAGCATCATCTTAAACCATTGCTGATTTCCTAGAGCACTGTTTGCCTGACATCCTGATTTACATGAAAAGGATAGAAGGATTTACATCCTTCTATCTGTGGTGACTGAGCACCAACTTCAGTGAGACACAAGGTAGAATGAGTTGCAGCAGATAAGCAAAAGCTCCTCTGTGAGGGGACAGGTGTAAGAACAAGGGTTCAGAGGGTTCCTTTGCTGATCCAAAAAATGATGCAGCCCACATTCCCCAAATTCTGTGCAAAAGAGCACCTGCCTGATGAGCACAGTGACAAAAGCCTGGAGGGCCGGTTCTGCTTAGCTATGTTTGCAGTGTTTTCTGGTCTCAATAAGGATCTGGCCTGAGATATTTCTAGGCTAATTCTTTTGACTGGGAGAAGAATTAAGTATAATTCATGGTGGGATTGTCAGGGTTTCACTGGGATAGCTTTCATTCACAGCACTGGCACCAAGATTCTCCTAGATTCACTGGAAAAATCAAATGCAATTTTCATTATGGAGGATCATCATAGTCTTTCTATCCACATACCTATATCCATAGTGATGGGGAGCTGATGGTCTCTTCACACATGATGCTAGGGAGAATGCTTAGTAGATTCAGCTGTGGTGTGGTTGGTGATAAGGTCAATTTCAGGGAGAAGTCAACTAAGTTTCGTGCAATGTAGGGGACAATATTAGGTCTGTATT
Source organism: Hirundo rustica (assembly GCF_015227805.2). Taxonomy (NCBI): domain Eukaryota; kingdom Metazoa; phylum Chordata; class Aves; order Passeriformes; family Hirundinidae; genus Hirundo; species Hirundo rustica. Next base: position 9,991,816 of record NC_053457.1, on the reverse strand, counting down.
TCTTTTGCCTAGGTACAGTGCTAGTCTGGACATTTTAAAAGGATATTTACAGATGCACATTTTGTTTGTCACTGTAGAGAAAAAAGACAATTAGATCTGCTTGTTTGCACAGTGAGAATGTTTAAAGGTACAATCATCTAGTACTCAGAACCTTAGTGCTCTGCAAAGGTGACTGGAGGGATCACATGCAGCCTGGGTTGAGTTCTTATTAGAAACAAACCCTGTTTCACCATATCTTTTGAACAGGGGTTTGACCCTTTCTTGTGCAGTTATCACCTACAGTGATCACAGCTAAACTTCGTAGAATGTCCCAGGTAAAAGAATTTGGCTCCACCCATTACCTGTGAGGATGGGCTTTGGTGAATATACTACACTAACCTGACAGAGCTGCTGTCCTGTCATGATGGGGCATTGGCTTTTGCGGGCAAAGTTTAAATATAATTCCTCAGAAAGCTTCACTTGCAGCCACTGGAATAAAAGAGTATTGAAGAAAAAACTCAACATTTAGTTCAGCCATTCTTTTGTTTACATTCTATGAATATTTTAGTCTATAAAAAGTATCTGTACAGAGCATTAGATTTATGTACATGAAGAATATTTTCCAAAATCACATTATGAATTTATATGGATGTCTTTAATCAGAGGACACACATTTAAATGATTATGCATATCATACATAAAAAAATACAACACATAATCCAAGTTAAATGGCAATGCTTGATTTTTCCTTTATATACTCAAGATCCTCATCAATATGAGGATCATCAAGGAAGATTATTTGTAGCAACGAGTCTTCAAATAATTAAATTATGATGTATTAGAGTATTTTAAACTGCCTAAGGCCAACTACAAATAGAAAAACAATTTGATGTAAATTACTTGTTCTAGCTGGGGACTTCCACAGCAATGGTCAATGTCATGAGGGTTAAGGGACATCTTATTCTTAGCGGCAGTTTTTCTAAATTTACAGCGAACTTGAGCCCATCTGCCACATCTCCTTCTCTGTTTCCTAGGAGCGTTCCTAGATCATGAGGTGAAATTTTTTGAAACACATCTTTAAAATATTTTTGACTAATGTTTTACTTGCTTTCTTTCTTGATAAGCATCTGTAATATATGGAAATTATTTCTTTCACTGCATAGGTAAATATTTCACTCTTGCTTGTATTCTAAACATCATCAATTTTTCATTATTATCCAAACATATACTATAATGAATAAAGGGTGTTTAAATATCTTGTATTCAAAGCCTCATGTTTTCTAAGTTTGTTTTTTTTTTTTTCTTAACTACATACATGTGGTTTTCAAAAGAAGTATAAAGGTGTGAAGCTTGTCTTATTAACCTACAGCTGATATTTTTGTGCACAGTTAAAAGCAGTCTTTTAAATAGAAAGATTCTACAGGCATCGGTACCTATGCAAATTGAGTATCACAGAAATCACAATATTTGTGGTGACTTCATTGTTTTTATCTTATTTATGGACTTTCTAACTCTCTGTGAACTGTACAAGGGGCTTCCTTCCAGTGTCTGCATCTAGCAGTCACATCTCCAGTGATGGATTTGTGGGCATCTGAATCCCTGAGCTGTGGGGTTCTATTTTAGCAAGGAAAAACTGGAGGTTTTGGATTCAACAATCTTATAGGTCTTGCTCAGCCTAAACGATCAATAACTTCTTGGAACATGTGGAGTGTGAATGAGGTTTGTGTTGCTGCTGGATGATTACATTCCTTCCTGGATTGGTGACTTGCACGATGCTCCTGAATGATCACCCACAGCTTTTGCTGATGCAAACATACAGATTTCAGTATTTTTTGTCTGTGGGACAATTTTGAGATGAATGTACAGTACCCTGCAGGACAGAGTATTAAATGCTTCTCACCTTTCTGCTATGACTATGGTTTCTAATTAAGCGGAGGGGAATTCAGTACCTTTCCACTTTGGAATAGGAAGAAAAGATTTCTAGGCCAAATTAAAGGAGATTTTCAGGTCTAAAAAGGTAGAATAAAATATCAACAACCACACACAAAGACTCTCACTGTGGTAGCTGGAGGCTATTTATTAAAAAAACCCAACCAAAATCCTATAGAATGTGGTTAACACAACCCACAGTGTATATTCTTACTTGTGTGTTCTCTTGCGTGACACTAACACAATACCCTAAACAAGAGAGCCTGTTATGAGACTAGCATTTCATAGGAGAAAGCTTCTTGCAAACTAAAATGGCTATTTCTGATTGAGATGACACTGTTTTGTGTTACTTTACCTCATGCAGCCTCTGGTCTTCATGCTTCCCTTTTGACAGCAAGGGTGTTGCCATCCCTCTTCGTTCGAGAGCACCTAACAGCATGAGCCTTCTGTGTCCTCCCTCACTTAAATGGTCAGCTGGCACCTCCCCAGCAAAACCCAGCTGGAAGAGCTGTTTTAACCTGACCTTTTTTAATTGATGTCTGAACTCCCTGGTAAGTGAGATCTCTGAGCACTGTGAATTTTCAGCTTTTGGTTTTATCCTTAAGTACATTTGATTTGAATTTGCTTAGACTACAAACCATTATATTTGGATTTGGATATATTTGGATATCTTCCTATTTCCAGGATTTTTCCAAGCTGAAATAGGCATCATTTTATTCTGGATATTGGCAACAGCTAACTGTGCCTAGGAGTACTTTCAGCCCTAACAGGTTGCATGAATCTAGCCTTGGACAGTCCACTCACAGCAGCTAGCTGTGAGTCCTGTGGACTTATTTGGAGATTCAGGTACCAACGAAAGAGAAACTTTTTCTTCTGAAGCATTTTCAAGGGCTATAAAGCTTCTGCCTATGCAGAAGAAGAATGGAAACATTTTCTGTGGTTTTCTCTAAGGGCAGGCAACTAAGATGCAATAATAATCAGAAATTTATTCAGACCTCTTGCTGGGAGGTGATTCCTATCTGCTTACTAAAGGTCTCTGATTGATATGCTGTTTTTCAGCATTACCAGTTGTACTTTGGAACGTCATGATGAAATTAATTGCTATTTTGCACCGTTTGCAAGAGAGGGATTTGCCCAGCCTGACTCCAAAGTGAAACTAGAAAGAAGGTCAGCAGTTATCCTGGTTATCCAAGCTGTAGCCTGATGGACAGGAGGACAGGCTGCCATTTCAATGTCTCTTCTGAGATACACCACCCAGCATTTGTTGCTAGTGTAGCCAGACACTTCTCATCAACGGCCTACCCGTGTTCCTGTGTTACCCTACTGGTTTAGGGAGGTTATTCTTTTCCATCTCACAGCAAAGCTTTTGCTTTCGTGTTCAGCATCCTTTGTACAAGCTTTCCCAGCTTTTCCGCCACCTGGTTTGGCTGCCACTGTTTGTCTTTGCCCTGGCATGCCCGAGAAGCACTTGCTATCACACCAGCTGAAAGGCATTTTAAGCTGTTCCCTGCTGTTTTCTGCTGTGTCGCTGTTCCTGAGCTGAACAGAAGCCTGATTATATGGTAACTTGAACCTAATCTCAGACAGTAATGATGTTTGCTGGGCTCATGGATTGGACTTGGGCATTAAACATGCATTAGGATCATGGCTTGAATGAGAAGCAACAACGTTACCAAACTAAAGAAATCTCAATCCCTTGCCAACCTAATATAAACCTAAGAGACATAATGAAAATCAAAGTTGGTACATGCAATTTTTTCAATGGCATACTTATTGTAGTGAGTTTGCATAAAAATTTCAGTCAATTTCTCAAAATAGTAAAGGAAATTATTTTGTATTTAATTTCATTGTGTAGTTACCTTTGATCATCCAAATTTTAAAAATTTTAGGAGGACACATCTAAAGATGAAGAGCTGAGTAGAAATCAGTGAGCTTCCAGTACTCAGGTAGAACATTCTTCACAGAAAGGGTGATGAGGTATGGGAATGGGCTGCCCAAGGAGGTGGTTGGAGTCACCATCCCTGGGATGTTTAAGGAAAGGCTGGATGTGGCACTCAGTGGTGGTTTTAGAAGTCTTTTCCTGCATAATTGATTCTGTGATTCTGTTAATCTCAACCATTGGGAGCATAAGGCTCAGTAAACCCTGTCTCTGTTATCACATAGCAGATATGTAAAGCAGAACGGACTAAAAGATGTTTCAGATCCTACAAGGGTGTGATATAACTCTGATATTGTGTGCTTCAAAGATAAGTAAAACTGTAGACTAAAATCCTAAGAATTTAAATTCAGAATCTGGAAATGAGTAGGAGCTTACTATTAATGATCTTGGAAGCCTTAGCAGGAGTGTGTTAATTTAAAATGGTTTTGACAATTAAAAGACTATAGATAGCTGCTTTATCTAGGATCTAATGTTTTAGATTGGTTTGAAAGTTGTTAATATTTCATAAGCCTCCGTGAGTTTCAGTGAGATGTAGAAACTGGGTTACTAGATCACCAAAGTGTTGTGAAAGTGATTTAAAAACAAAAATAAATCCTATGCTGTCCTGTGCTTGGACTGGTTAAAACCTTCTGTGTCATGAGCGTTTCAGTCCTACAGACTGAATTACATTGTCTCCTTGCTTTGTGAAATATAGGGATGCCTTTCCTGCTTTTAAATACACTGGGATCAGGATGTGAGCCTGTGACATTCCTGGGGCTGGACCAATACTTGCTGCTTGATTTAAGAAAATGAGATCATTTAAATAACAAATAATAGAAGTTTTAGGGATAACAAAATACTCTATCCTTAGGATTTTACAGTGCATGAAAATATAGGAGATGAAGTTGCAAATGCTGCCGTGTAATCCAGCTGGGGAGGAGGGTAGAAGGGAGGGCAGGCAGCTCAGTGAGCAGCAGGAGCTGACGGTGAGCATGGATGCTCATGGATAAGGGTTTTTTTGTTTTGTTGTTGTCATGACGCAGAAGGTGCTACCACAGTTGTGTGAGTTAATGACTTCTACTGCATTCCTTGAGGAAACCCTGTTACAAATGCAGCAGTTGACACAGAAAGTGGTGCGTAGCTCTACCACACTGCCCCCATAGCTCAACCAGTAGAAATATACTCCAAGAAGCTGACATTTTGTTTTGGCTTCTCTTTGTTTGGGGCTCATTTGTTTGTTCTGAGGTGGGATTTTTTTGTTTGGTTTGTTTGGTTATTGGTTTTTTGTTTTTTTTTTTTTTGGTTGTGTTTTTAGTTCTGATTGGGTTGTTTTTGGGGTTTTGGTTGGGTTTTTTCTGAGGAGAGAAAAAGCATTCTGGTTGCTTTCCTCTCTTTTCATGTTGTGCATCCCTGCCATCTGAGCTGTGCTAGTGACTCTGACCCTCAAACCACTCACAGAAGAAATGCTTTTCTCGGCCAGTCTCCCCTCACCCTGCCACCATCTGTCTGCAGGGGTGAGAAAGCAATTCACTCTCTGTTCCCGTTCTGACTGGTCAGAGCTCTTGACAAGATGTCAGTGCCTACTGTGATAGCTGTTCTTAGCCTTTTTTTTTTTTTTTTTTTTTTTAATATCTTACTTGGAAAAGAGCCCTGAGCTTGTTGAAATAACTCCACAGAGACTGTGAGAGAGCTTTGAGATTTTAAGACCAATCAGTAAATCGCACTGGCTTTGAAATACAGCCTTTTATTCAGTTATCTCCAGTCAATTCAAGCTGTGGTGTCCTTGCATCTCTGCCACTCTTCAGCTGTTTGTTTCAATGCTTTCACAGAGCAGGTGTATCCCTAGCTCTCTCTGTGGCTGTCAACAATAAATGCCCATGGAGTCCAATAGCATGATATAAAAAGAATAGTGTATCTACTGCTTCCTTTGAATTCTTATAAACACAAAGAAACAAAAAAAAGTAGGAGCAGCTCTTTGAGCAAGCTGTAGAAGAGTTGGAGAGGACAGCAATGCATTCTGTGCTATGTGGAGAAGGAGTCATCAGCCCTGATACCTGTAGTCTGTATATTCATTATTATGCTTTTATCTTCTTCCACCTTACCAGAATGTGATAATGATACCTAGAAGTTTGAAGTTTAACCAAATTTCAGTGACTCAAGTGGTTTTCTTCCTTTCTGCATCATTGGATGACAAGGGAATGAGAAATCTTTGACCAAATTCCTGCTCCTCTAGTCTAAGATGACAACTGTCCAAGAGTTGTCCTCAGCGGTATTAGGTATTTCTCTCATCCTCATTAGGTATTTCCTTGCCCTATGAAGGATTATTCTATGAGCAGAGGAGCTACAGAGTTCAAAAGGAATACAGCTAATTACAGTTTTAACACTTCAGCCATTCTAGAGAAGTCTGGGAAGGGAATACAGTTGGGAAAAACTGCTGCAAATATGTACGAGTGGTTAAAAGGATGACAGTGATTTCGTGGGCCACTCACTGTTTCAGATGCATCTCTTGACACAAGGTGAGGGGGAACTACTCAAAATATCTTAAGCTGAATGAACTATGATGTAGAGCCTCTGATTTTTTTATGCTGTACAAACATGATGTGTGCTTTGGGATATCCAGTAAATAACATGCTTGCTAGTGTCTTAAAATGTAGTGATGTAGGCCCTGTGGAGGATATTTCAACAGCCTCAGCTCCTCTTATTTCTCTTCTGAGTCCCACAGTACTGCTTGGCTGGACTGCAATGTGAGTAGATGAATTATGGAAATAGAATATTTTTTATTTTCTTCTCCTATTAGTAAGACCACATGAAAACCTCCCTCAGGAGAAAAAAAAAAAAAAGAAAAGAAAATATTTTCTTCCCAAATAATCTTTCCTGAACATAACATTATGAAGGTGACTCATTTTAAATTCTCCGTCATTTAGGGACCCGTGGTATCTGTACCGCCTGTTGGTAATGTCCATTAAGCAGCAGCAAAAATGCTTTTTTTTCCTTGGTTAGACACTCCAGTGAGTTCAATTCTGCAGCAAGAAATGTCTTTTACTCTAAATATTTTTTTTGTTCCCAGTCTAAATGCATTATGCAAATAATTCACTTCATAAAAAGATAACAAATGTTTATGTTTTGGTTTGGATTTTTTTTTCAAACAGCTCTGAACATGATAGTTCAGGAAGCCAGTGTAATTTTAAGAGCTTAAGAAGAAGCAGCTACAGTATAATAGGATCTGGGTTTTATGCAAATAAAACCATTATGCCCATTACTGGAGCATAACAAAGTAGAGAGACCTCTGCACTTACGGGCAATATGACAAGTGCTTTATTTATGATAACTCTTAGAATTTTCTCCTGGCTTTTTATTGCAGTTCCATGTCGTGTCCAAAAGGCAGAGTTTTATATTGCTGAAGAGAACTCTCACTATCTTAACAAATTACTTTGTGCAAAACAAATGTTCTTCTCAGCTTTTGTTTTGTTGCCTTTTAGCCCTCCAGCAGTTCAATATAGTCTTGACACTATGAAGGATCATACTTCAATATACATGGTTAATCCAACATAAACATGGAAGGTGGGAAAGGTCTTCAGCTGTATGATTAAACAGCTCCTAAGTGCTACAGGTTCAGTGTGTAAAAGTCAACAAAAACCCCCTTGCCACAGGTCAAACTGCAGAGTGCCCCATTTATTCTCCTACTGCACCAGGCAGTGGAGTATGTGAGCTTTCTAAAGGTCTACTCAGCTGCCCCAATGACCTGAACATCTTGATCTTCCTGTCTATTTGTCATTTTATCTCTCAGGTTTTTGCATTCTACAGACAGTGTCCTAAGGCATAGAAAACTGAATGATTTCCTAAGTCTGCAAAAAGGCAGATGTCACCTTTGGCTCTGAAAAGCCGAGGGAATGTTTTGATGATCCTTAATTTCTAGAAAGTCTTGCTTGTAAGTTTGTGTGCTCAGTGACACCATCTTTTTTGATAATTCAGTTCCTTCCAATTATAGTAAGGAAAACGCCAAGCAGCTTTGGTCTCAGTGTGCCTGAAGTTTATTCTTAAACATATGGTATCTAATGAGCTTTCAATGAGTACCTTAATAACAACTAAATCTCTGAACGGTATTCTTACCTGCCTCTAAACATGAGAGGTTCTAGGTTTGCTTCCATGGCAAATTGTTACAGCTGCATTAATATTTGTTCTTTAAACTTGATTATGCATGATTGGATCTCTCTTATACCTTTACTCTTCTGTCTCAATAGACTTTGAGTTTCAGTGCATTGACATGGCAGTGACCAGCAAAGGGACTGTCTGTGCCACTGCAGCTCTTAAAGCTTTGCCATAAAAATTATTATTACTTTGTTTTTTGAAAAGAAAAATGCCCATCCATCTCAGTTACTGGAAGCTTGCAGCACACAGTGAGGAACCGGTGGCTGAAGATTATCTTATTTCTGTGGTGGCACTTTTGTTGCTGTATCAAAGGTCATAAAGAATAAACCACCTGGATTTTAGGAAAGGCGCACCCTAGAACCTTCACACTTCTGCTGACAATAGTATTCTCTCTGTTAGAAAATAAAAAGTAGGCAAACCTACTTTCTCTTTTGTTTCTCAGTCTTCCCAGGTAAGTCCCACTCACCACAGCCAGTAGCAAGAGAAGAGAGAGAAAATTGTGATGTGGTGTAGCAAAACGGAACAGATAATATGTAATGTTCCTAAATGTAGCCAGGTTATTGTGCTGTAGCCCAGGAAAAAGGAAAAGTCCAGCTCTGCTTCTGTCAGCACAGAGGGAGTGTCAGTTTACATATTTCTGAAGTAAGCACAGTAATTTCTATTGTAAATCTAATTAACCTTGGCTAAGCTCTATAAGTCAAACTTGTTCTCTGCTCCTCTGCTGAGTGCTGGGGTTGCTGTGCTGGTCATCTGTGTCTGAGTGGCAAGGGAAGGCAAACATGCTTTTCAGAAATTGAAGGACTGTTGGGCCAGTGATGCCTTAGCACTAAGCACCTGTTGGGTGCACCTTCCCCATCTGGAATGTTCTCAGCTAACATCAGCCAATAGTTCAGACTGTAATGCCTTTTGCTTCAGGTTTTATGTGCAATACATAAAAATGTGACAGCAGCTCCTTGAAGGCGTTGTGCATCTGACCTGTCTCCTTATTCGCCAGTGGGAGGGATTTGACAGCAATAGCTTTATAAACTGCTTTAAAAATAAAAATCTCCCATGATTTTATTTATTTCTGCTGACTTAAGTAGAGGGCAGCTGTAGAAATTTATGGAAAAAGCACTTCAAGGGACATAGTTGGCAAACTACCAGCCTTTATGTGTCTAGTAGGACACGGACTAAGCAATGGGCCTCATCAAGTAGCCTTCATGCAAATACGTGAATGCCACTAAATGGCCCTCATGAGCTCAATATAGTTTCCTTCAGTGAGAAATGCTGTAAGCAGAAGTACTTAGAGATACCCTTACTACTGCAGTAAGCAGAAATCCAGATATTGCGTGTAGTTAAAGATAGCAAGGTTAGTGGAATGTGCAGATTTTGCTGGCAAGTGTAAGGATATATAAGGTGCATTCTGCTATTCCATGTGACCTGGTAGGGCAAGACAAACATGTTTAGCTTCATAGAGCAGCTTATGAAAAAGGAGGGGGAAAAAAAAAAAACAAAAACAAAAAACCAACACACACCCAAACAAAACTACTTGTAATCAATTGTATATGAATTTATTTATGGACCTATCAGCTTTTGATACAAACTCAAAACCAGTCAAGGCATTTGTACTTAAGAAATCAATCCAGAATACCCAAAGTCTGCTTAATACTAGTACAAAGTGGGGTTTTTTTCACATGTTTCAGTAGCTTAGTTTAATACTTCAGTGACTTGCATCTCAAAATATTTGTTTCCAAATCTTGGCACTGAAAGAACTTTCCTGGATGATGAACCATGAGACAGGAAACTTGTCTACTAAGTCACCTGTTCATGTAGGAAGTGGCATGTGATTGCCACCCAGAGGCTGGCTTACTTTTGTAATTTAAATTGTGATGTCCTAGATTAGAAAACTGTGCCATCGATAATGCTGCCAGCCAAAAGCTATGGAAGCTGTAGAGGAAGGGCTCATCTTGTTCTTGGAGTCACTCCTGATGGGAAGTGAAGTCCTGATGGGAAATGAAGTCCTGCTGCCGGCCAGCTGCAGTTGGGGCTGTGTCTAGAAACTCATTTCACTGTTGCTGCATTTCCAGTCTCAGAACTAAAGTTCAGAGCAATGATCTTGGCACTTTTATAGGGATAAACCCAAAGAATGGTGAAAAGAGTCTTAAAGAATCAATGGATGAAGTCAGCATCTGGTCCACTTTGATCCATAGGTTTGTTTTTACAGACTCATGAGTGGTACTTGTCCTGTAAATTATGAACGTTAGTAGCTTTTTTTTGGAGGTCCTGTTGCTTTGGTTTCTTTAAAACATCACCCAACCAGTATAATGAACATACATTCTGGGGAAAGCAAAATTGCCATGGTATCAACAGGAATTGCCATGTATCAATGGGAATTATTATTTCCTTAGAAACACTGTAACCAAGAGCTCTATAATGTATGAGGGAAATGGTTTTGGCTGTTGAGAGATGAATGAAAGTGAGGACAGGAAAAGCATGGCAGACAGATGCCTGATAGTAAACAGAGTTTAAGGAGAGACTGGAATTACAGAGCTGGTGAACTCATTTACATGGTAGTGTATTGTAGGCTTTAAGACTCTGTGGATTCAGTTATTTAAATTAACACATGCAGACCCAGAATAGACTAATTAGCTCAAACAGGTGTTCCATGAAGTCATATAACCTGCCATTTGCAAATCCGGAGATTCCACCTGGATCTCTGTGGGAGTTCAGTGTGTCCAATACCCTGGTGGTGTGGGAATGACCTGCCAACAGAAATCTGTTCCTGTTCCACTGGGGGAAAGGGCCTGGCTCCTTGCAGAATCCATTCTGACTCTTATTAACACAACAGTGCAGTTATATGTTGGAGCACTGCAGAGGAGGGAAGAGGTTAATGGTTCAAAAGTTTTATTTGTGGGAGGGAAAAGTAATTAAATACTGTAATCTAATCAGTTATAGGGCGCAAAATTTCAGAAGTTGAACAGTAAAAGAAAGGCTTATTTCTCTTTATTTTTTTAATTTGTCTCTGATACACCAACAGTTGCAAATATACAAAGACAACCTCTGTTCCTGCGTGTTTTGAAAACAGTACTTGAGCCATAACATTTTTTTCTCCCTAGGAAAAATCTAATTTAACCCAGAACCTTATACCTCTTCATAAAGAAAAATAGTTTATATAGAGAGAGAGAGAGAGATCTATACAGTAAAAGGAGTCATCACAAATCTAGGTATGTAATAATGGAAGTTTTTCAAACTATAACAAAACAAATTAGATTTAAAGTAGCCTCTTGACATAACTTGTTGCTTAGAGATTATACACTTAATTAAGACCTGGGATATTGTACCTTGGTATCTTATTTGCTGAACGTGCTAGAGCTGTTCTCTAAGACCAAAGAATTGACTTTGACAAAATATGAATTCTTTATGTAACTTTCAATATATCTATATGTATAGGTGGTTGTGAGTGGCTGGCATTCCTACTCAGCTTTCTAATGCAGAATCTGGTAGAAATTCTGGGTACTTGCAGCTCTCAAGTAATTCCTCTTATGGGATGATGAGTTTAGTTGTATTGTAGACTTTGTGTGTACAGGTTGACTATTCCTGTCAGACACATTCCTCATCTTAAATTTCCAGCTTAATGTAAATAAACATGATTCAACCGTATTGCTTAAATAAGTTAGGGTGAAATATGTTGTTGTGCTGCATAGTTTCTTACAACAGTTTAATTGAGAATCCCCAGTGTTTTGAAACAGACTAAAAATTTGGCAGGAGGCTAATTTACTATCACGGCTGCGCTTGCACCTGGCCTAATGCCAAGGATGAAAAACATCATCTTCCACATATTCAGCAGAAGCTTGTCAGAATTTGCCAAAGTTCCTGAGGGTGAGTCCTTTCAGGGAAGGCTGCTGGGGTTCTTTGAATGTCCCTGTGAGTGCTGGTCCTGCCAGGGCTGCTCCTGGGCAGGACACAGGAACAGAGGGGCAGCTGAGTGGCAGCGATGGAAATTGTGCCTTCTGCAGCTGTACAGTAGGCAGGATGCGTGGGGTGAGAGCTCCTGGGCAGGACACAGGAAGAGCACAAAAGGTGCATTTAGTTTGGGAATGGGCAGCAGCAGAGAGAAGCCAGGAGAGCTACAAGTTTAAAAGAAAACAACACCTCTTCTCTGTCTTAATCTATTTTTTTTTTTCACATGAAGAAAATACACATCTTCCTGCTACAGATCACCCTCATCTGCTCTTGAGGTAAGAGCATCCTTTAGGAGCTGGCCAATGTGTGTCTGACATAGTCTCATCTTATCAAATTGGTCTTTTTCCACCTTAATAACAAAAAAACCCCTAAGTAAATTAAACACTTTTGGATTTATGTGAGGACACTTTTATGATTGTCTAGTAGGCTTTTCATGGCAATGCAGTGGTTTCATTGCAACTGCATAATTTTGCTCTAAGCTGACATTGTACTCATAAAATCATACTGCTATGACCTGACAGCAGAAGGAGGGTTTTGGTTTTATTTTGGTATACATGAAAGGGAAGGTGAAAAAGTTGAAATAAAATCACCAATAGTTTTATATTGTTTGCCTACAGCAGTACAGCAACAATACAAACCCGATGACATGGAAATAAGTTTTCTCATTCCTGTGAAAGGTGTAAAGTTACACCTGGAATTAGCAGTTTCTTGAAATGGCAGTGCATGTTTATAATAAACAGAATAATTTTGGGGGGGTGTTCATTATTGCAGCTGTTTCTGGGAGAAGTTGGCAGTTTAATGGGTTTTCTGTAGTTGTAATTGTGAGGGTGTCTTGTGAAAAATGCCCACAGCACCCTGCATTGCTTCAGTTACTTTTCTCAGTTTCTCCTAGAGTAGAGAGATATGCATATAAGTTCACCGATGATTTGAAAAAAAAAAAAAAATCTTCTACCTTCCAATTCAGACATGACAATTCCTGTGTTCTGGTAGATTTTTCTGTAGCAACCATTTCACAGTAGTCCCCTGTGACTTGAACTGATCAGTGCCTTGCATCCTGTAGATACATTCTATCTATTAAATCAGCATTAGTACTTTCATCCTTAGAGCCCCCAGAGCAAATGTGTTTGGAGGAGATTTTGAAGGGCCAGATGAGCTGTACTAGCTAGGTCTGCTCCTCTTTTATTGTTCTTGTGCTGTTTTTCTACCTTCCCTGCCTTATTTGCCCAGGTGTCATTGTCATAGCTGATAATCTGTTCAATTGCATACAAAACGTTTCCCTCAGTCTTGATTGCTTGATGACAGCTCTACAAAGGGACAAAACGCCAGTGGAATATAAATGAGATTCTGTTAAAACTGAGATAATCAAATTTAAACATGCATGCTTTGTAGGCTGCTCAGGTTTTGTGGAGGCATGAAGGCCAAAGAGGTTGGATTTGTGGGCTGTGACCATGTCATTTGCCGTAAGAGGACAAGCCCTGGTCTAATGCTATCAGCATTGCCCACCGTGTGACCCTCCAGAGTTCCTCTGATTTCTCCGTAGGCACGTAGGCAGGAAAGCACCAGGAACAGGTACTTGTATGAGACTCCACAATACAACCTATATATGCTGTGGCTCGAGGTGGAAGAGATAAGAGAAATGCACTTTCCATCAGAGAGTCGTCCCAGACTTTTAGCATCTCTTCTGCCCTTGATAGAGATGAGTGAACCTGGTAAACTGGGAGTGAGAGGCCCGAAAATAGCAAACACTGAGTTTATTTCTGTCTTTGCTCTGTTACAGTGCGGTGTAACTCATTTTGCATTTCATAAAACACAGCTTGGGATTTCGAAGGTGATCTTATTTCCATCTGATGCATGAGCTCTGCTCACTTCCTTTGGTGGCTAAAAAGGGGTCTTATGATGAAAAAAAACCCAGAGCCTGGAGCTGTAAGCAATGCATGAACTGACAGAGCCTCATATTCTGCTGTGGTTTGGTCTTTGATGCAATACTCTGTTTGTACAGAGTCATCGAAACACATTAAAGTCAGAAAAAAATAGAAAAACTGACAACACTGATTTTTTTTTTTTTTGTCTTCCTCAGTTAGCTTATACTGATCTCCACAAAATTCGAATGCTGTGTAATGATGTAACTTGAGAAGAAAATAATTAATCACATAAATAATTCCTACCACCAAGAATAGCAGTGTTTTTAAAATAAAACCTGCACAGAACTGGTTTCATTGATCTTACATCTTTTACAACCTTAATTTAAGTTTGGGATTTTGTGTCTGAAAAGCATGGCAGATTAAGGGCAAAGAAACATGCTTGAGTGACACTAATATGTGTGATCCCATCTGATTATGGATGTGAAATATGCTTTCAAGCCTACCCCACAATATATTAAAGGGAAGTTTTTATAGTGTGCTGCTTGGTACCAGTAAACAAAATGCTTTTTAAAGTGTCTTCAGGACAGCTTTTAGAATTTTCCATGTCCATAACCATAATAATTTAAGTAATGTTAAGAATATTCTCTGTGAGGTCTGTACATTAGCACTGAACTCATACTAAGTAGCAGCCAAAACTGTATACTCACTGGTGACAAAATTATCTTTAAGGACAGATCCTGTTAATGCTACAGGGAAAGCTCATTGACCTTGAAAAAATTATGAGAAGGTATAGGAAATAATATGCTCTGAGTTAATTTCAAAGTCAGATTCTGTCAAAATCTCACTTGGTTTTTTTCCTCCATAGCTCTGAGGTTTCTGTGTAAAAATATAAATGTTCAGGTTATGATGATTCAAGGTTGGATTGAGAGTATGATTTGAAACACAGCTACTCTGAAGTAGAGCAGACCTGTGGGAGAAGCAATGCTGATCACAGAATGGAATTCTGATCCTTTGTAAGCTTCTGTGTGCAGGTTTCCTATAATCCCTGCATTCCTCCAAACCAGTTTTAATTCTGAAACTGCTTGTTTTATGCGGTGTGAAATTTGTATTGCTGAAATCAAATGACTTGGCTCCTTATAAATAAATGGAATAGCTTAGGAGACAGTATGCACCACTGATGCCACCTATGTTTCCAGATAAGCTTTTCAAGCTCTGAGTACAACCTCTTTTAGGAGACTGATTTCAATTAAAAATACCCCTAGTTTTGGTATGATTGGAATATCTGTGAGATTGGCATGACTGTAGAGGTTGGATATGCAAAACACTCACAATTTAATAAGTGGGTTGTTTTATTTCGATTCTGCTTTTGCTTGGGGATAAAAATAGCCCACAAATGTGGTGAAGAGTGAAAGAGTTAACTTGAGATTAATGGAAATGAAGTAGATAGCTGGGAGTAGCTTGGTGGTATCTACACCTGAAGCTGGAAAATTAAGGTTCCAGCTGACTGGTCAAGTTATCTATAGCTAGTGTTCAACCACTGCACCAAAACCACCACATATTGAAACTCTTTCTTTACTGTCACTGAAGTGGTAGAGAAATTGCATCTGTGGGGAAGTGAAGATGCCACTAATTTGTAATTATTAAACAAGTCTGAGATTGAAGAATTTCCAATTACTACTTGGATGACATTTTATTTGGTGAACTGATAAGGTGTTTGCATCCTTTATCGATAAAGGATTTCTCTGTCAGAACTCTCTAAGGTGCAGCACATGGGGAATGCTTTGGGGAGACACATTTTTATTACAAAAGGTATTTCTGATAAGGACCTCAGTGGCTTGAAGGCATATTACAGAATTTTCAGTTCAAATATTTATCTTGACAATGAAGAGGACTACTATTTTACTTAAGTTCTGTTTAGAGAGATACTTCCAGGAAATGTATCTTCTTGGAAAATCCCATGCATGTTGATGGCATTATTCTAAATGGAGATCCTAGTACTATTGTGGAATTCAGGGCTGACCGTAAGGTGCAGACAAGCGTAGCTGGGCGGAATGCACTTCCTGAAATCAGTCATTGCCTAAGAGCTTTGGCCTTGCACTGCAGCATTCTGTTACTTCTTTCTGTATCACAATTATGCATTTTTTACTGTACTAAGAAGGTGGTGGGGAAGCAGTGTTTTCAAACAATCTTCTGCTGGCGGAGGTTTTACACTGTGGGACAATGACATGTGGAGTTCAGTAACAGGCTATTCCCAAAATTCACAGCCAAGAGGCAACGTGTATGAAGCTGAACATTGGCAAAGCTTTCTAAATCAAGGGAAAGTGTCCTTTTTGTGGATCTTAAAATGTAGGAACGATACTTTGCTCCTTAAACAGTAATATTTTTGAGCTTTCAATCTTTGATATCATTAAGAAGCTTTATGAAGAAATGTGCTGCATCCTATTTTGGATAATAATATCAATGTTTTGTGCAAACAAATACTGGTAATTGTAGGAAGCATTTTCACTTCAACCACTAATACAAATGTGTGTGTATTCTGCTGACTACCATTAGTGCTGAGTTCTCCCACCTTCAATTTTTTAAATATTGCTTCATTAAGCTTGAACTTTATTGGTTTAATTTTTCCTCCCCTGGGATATCCTGAGTGTTATTTTGGAATGAACTCTATCCAAAGTATACATTTGAGAAGGGAGATGGTCAATAGCAGACTTTCATTGCTAGAGAGGTTCTCTGGCTACGCCCAGAAGTATCTTGCCCTTGTGAGCTCTATTCATCCTGCAGGAACATTCATTAGCTTAACTGAGTTCTTTTAAAATCTTGCTGAACCTGGCAAATTTCTACATTATATCTGTACCTATTTATACTATTTATACTTCTGTAGTGTTTTTTGCATTCAAAGCTGTTTCATTGCAGTTTTGCAGAGCAGTCTGTGTGTTGACTGGGAATTCGGCAATGGCGTCTCTATACTGGCATTGTTCTAGAAATCCGTAGTTGCTCTATTCCATCATCTGCTGATTGTGTTAGGTTGCCTTGTTAAACTAAACAAAGATGAGAGTTCACTCAGAGAGTGGGTTAACATTAACTTGTATCCTTTTCCAATGCTCTGTAGCATTGGGCACTCTCTGGGGGTGGCACAGAGGCCAAGGTTTGCACCAAAACCAGAGTGCTCTTAGCTGAAAACAGACTGGGTTTTCTCCACGCAGCGCTGTCAAGATGTGTCAAATCTGTTCTGGAATGACACTTTCTGAAGGAACATTTCATTTGTAGTTTTAGTGATCTACAATTGCTACAGTCTTGATGCCCTATCCTTATTTGATGTACTTGCATGCTGGCACTTCATTCTCACTGTTTCTCAAATTCAGGCCTTAGAAACATTTCTCCAGCTATTTCTATTAAATGCATTGTCATGCCTGTATTTCCTATCCCCTCGCCTGCCACTGGTATTTCTCTACATCATCTTTGTTTCATCTGTCTCTGCCTTGTGCCTGTGTTTACATGGCACCATGCTCCATGCATGACCTTCCACTTAACGCAAACCACTACGTTCTTTAAGCAACGTATAAAACCTCTCTTAATCCTTCAAACACTCAGTCCACAATGGCAATATCCCGCACCATTTTTTTTTTAATCTTTTATGCTCATACTTAAGATGTGCTGTGACGCAGCAGGTGCTGCTCTTTCCAGTACCTGTTGCTTATATGAAAAACACTGTGAGTGCTTTCAATGCCATAGCAAATAATTGGGGTTCCCTTGCTGAAATTGTCAAAGATGTAGATCTTCTGTTTTAACATCAGTATTTTTCCACTGGGAATTGGATTTAGATAGCCCATACAGCTGTTCCTTTAGTTCCTCTAAGCTGTATGGGGGCACAAAGACTCTTAGAATCTCTTGGATACATGTTTTGGTATCGTGAAATTCTTTAGCAGAGGTGATCTCCTGGGAGGAAAGCAATGGACAATTAATCCGTAACCCTAAGTGGTAGTGTGTCTGGGAGAACTAAAGACTAATTGAGCTAAGCCTTCACTTGACTGTTTATTTTCATAACCTAATTGTTCATTTCACAATGACTGTAGGCAATGTGATTAATATAAGCTGTGAGAGCGATCAAGCTGAAAGAAGATGGTAATGGACTACATGAGGCTATTCTTGTTCTCAGTCATCTTATTTTGCTGCAGTTTTGTAGAGCTCCTCAGCTGAGCTATGGAATGCCCTGAAATTGCTTTGGTAGCCAGCAGGTATATCAGGCTCAATCTATTGACGGGCATAGTGCCATTGCTGCTAGTGTTTATAGCAATAAAATTCTAAATGGATTCTTCTATTTTGTTTGTCCTTTGGTTCTTTCCTCTGTATCATCCTATATCATCTGCAGACACATGCAAGATATAAATGCTCACCTGCCATTTGCAGTTCAGGCCTCATTCTTTGGACAGAGAGACTCCCTCCGGGGAGACTCTTTCTCTCTTGCTTATTGCTCCATTTTCCCCTTTCAGAAGGAATAAAAGCCCTTTGTCATTTGGCCTTATTTCCCCTATCACTTTAAAGAAATGTGATGCTTTTCCGTATATGAACAAGGTGAGGCTGATTGAATGAGAAGTTCTTTCATGTACATGTAGTTGCCTGCATTAGACTTTTAAATTGCAAGGCAGAATTAAACTAGATATGCAGTGATGCTTTTATAAGATATTTAAAAGTCCAGTTCCGCTGGCAGCTGGCCTAGATAGTCACAGTATTAGATTTCTTCAGCAAACTGGTAAAGCATGACCTTGACATCTTTGCTTCTGTTAGCTTGAAATAAAGGTGGTACCAGTCATTGCAAGTGGAAAAAATACATTATAAAGCCACACGAGTTTAACATGGAGTGAATTTTGGAGCCTACATGTGCTCGTTTTGAAGCAGGTAGACTTAAAAATCTCAAGAGTAAAAGCATTTTCTTTGATTCAGTTTCTTATTTATGAATGTTGTATGCTGAGAAATTCTTCTTACAATCACCTGAATGCTGCCCACGCTTTTATTCTTTAATTATTTTCTCCCTGAAAATAAGCCATAGGCTGCATAAACACGCTCCGTAAGTGCTGCTCAAAATCAAAATGAGGGCATAGCAATAAAGCCAAGCTCACCCCCCATTAAGATAAATAGCCCACTTGCAGAAGAAGGAAAGTTTATCATCATCATTTCATTTATGCTTCGATAGGAACTGCAGTCTCACTGTTAAATCAGCACAAGCCAATATGTAGATATGCCGTGGTCAAGATAAATAAATCCATGCCCCTAAAGTCAATCCTTCCTTTTAAAGCCTTTTTACGCACACCTGAAAGAATAAGTTCCTCCAGGAACAATGGATAAATGTGACCCCACGCTTGGTTGTCACACTCTAATTGCCTGAAGTAGAACCCCAAATGATGTGTACGGGTTTCGTACTGTATCTTAGTTATTTTCCCAGGTGTTCTGTTTTTGTGACATTGGTGCATGACACCCAGAAGAACTGTCCAGGGATGAGTTTTCATGGTTTTCTGTTTTAGGTGAAAATTTTGCTTCAGTTGGGCCTTCAATGCTTTTTAATTTCATACAGCATCAGGAAAGGAACACTAAAGAAGACTCGGTTAATTTTAGAGCTGCCAATAAATTAATTTCTACTGTTTCCTTCTCAAAAGCAATTTATATGAGAGTGGTCCAAGTTCTTCACCCTTTTCTCATGAAACTCTAACAAAGTTCAGTATTGCAAAATACCTGTCCTGAGCCAGAGGATGTTGGTACAGATTGCTGAGATTGAAAGGTGTCAGTATTGGTGCATCAGGTGTAATTCTTCCAGTGGGATTGGAAACAAGAGTGCCTTCTCAAAGGGAAGTCACACTGAAGAATTTGAAATCCCAGTGGTCTGAACCAATCACTGAAGGGTCTACAGAGGAAAAGCAATTCATGCTAGTCCATGAAGCAAAGGGTCACACTTTCTTACATTTTTGAATGTTTTCAGTGAAGTTGATGTAGGCATGACCTAGCCAAAGAACATCATGACTGGGAGAAGACACAGAATTATGTTGAGTTACAAAAAAAAAATATATATATACTATGAACAGCAAGAAAAATACTGGAAAATACTGTCTGTTCATCAACATAGGAAAGGTGAATGGATTTTGAATGTAAATGAGTGTTGTGCCTGCCCAAAGGGCAAAAACCAAAGCAAGAAAAATGAGTTTTCCAACTTCTTTTTTTTTTTCTTCTCTTTATTTAATCTTTAAGAAAATGCTTCCTTGTTGGTAAGAACTTAATGAGAATGTGCTATACATGAGGAAACTAACCAAATTTGAGTTTTTCTGCCTCAGAAATTGCTTTGGAAGCTTCCTTTGTGGAATCTCAATCATATCTTAAAATGCAGTCTAGTTCCTTTCCTAAGTCTGCATCTGGGTAGTGGATTAAATGTTTCACAGCGGAGTGGAAGAAGTCATTAGGTCCATGCTGTGTTTCTGTTACTTTGCATGTGCCACCACGTTCCTTTAATTGGTGGTCCTTGTACTGCAGTTATCACTAAGGAACTGCACACGGGCTCACCTCTGCTATGAACTGCGCGGGTGTACGTGTGCATTTTGTCAGTCAGGAGAGCCCAGCCTGCTCCTACAGCGACTCTCAAATAGCTCATCTCTGTTACCTCGGGCTTCTGCACAGACTGTGGCTTTAGTTCTAGGTATTATACACACAGGCAGCACCAGGCTCTTTTACATGAAGTGCTTCCCCTGTCCCAGGGGAACACCAAGTAAATGGGGGCTGGCCCTACCTGCCCTAAGTGTGATTTCTCTTGCCTGAGTAGTAACCAGATTGCTGGTTAAGGGAGGAAGAACTATTTGTTTAATCAGGGAACGTAGTTGATACCTGTTGCATCGATTAAAAAAAGAGCATTTCATTGCACTACTCAATGTCTATTCATAACAAGATTTTTAAGCAGCTTTTGAAATTTATAGGGGGATAGTGCTAATCTTTGTTCTTACTGTTGGTTTTTATGCTTATAGGAAGCAATTCTGATAATAATGTTATACAAAGTAATTTCAAGATAAAGAAAAATTCCATGTTATTTACTTCCTTTGTGATATTTATGCCACTTGCTCCACAGATAAGTCCTTTGCATTTGCATCTGATGAAGTAAAATACTGTTTATCTGCTTCCTCTGTCAAAACAGTATCTGGTTCTTTCACCTCTTCTCTCACCTTTCAGATTACCTCTGGCTAAAAGTCTGTAGAGGCAACAGGAACATCATCTCCATTACATAATCTCCACTGAAATGTGTTCTTTTCCACCATTTCCATATGAAATCGTTTCATATGAGACTGGGAAAGAACTTGTGCAACATAGATTTCATCACCTGGAAGCCCCTGGGAACACCACCAGTGTTGTTTTAGAAAGTTTAAACTTTTTTACAGAAGGATAAATCCAAGGCCCTTTGGTGTCACCAAAAAGGTTCCCAGCAGTTGTGACTTTTATTTATGGCCTAACAAAATAAGGCCCTTAAGTGCAGGATAAAACAAACTAATAACTGTTTATAGATTAGAATATAACTGATGACTTGGTCATCAGTGTCTGAAGGAAGAGTCTAGTGTTTTCCTTACATATGGTAGCTGTTTCATGGCACCCACAGTCACCACAAAAGCTCTTTAGTAAGTCCAAATCACAAGTAAAAATATATATTTCCTCCTTGCTCAGAGATAGTTATGAGTCTGTTCATAAATTAATGTACTGAAAAATATGCAAAATTAGATCAGACACAATTGTATAACTTCCTTAGGCTGGTACATAGATGCATTGGTGCCTTTTGTAGCTGCACAGTCCTATTCTTACTGGCGGTTAACCCTGTGAAAAACGCCAGTCACTTGTTTTAAAATTTTGCAAGTTTAATAGTAAATAAAATGGTTATAAAAATAGAATTGGAGTAAAAAAACTGAACAATTAGGGTTAGGACAATACAAGACAATAAAAACAAAGTTACAGACATCTGGGTGCCTTCCCGAGCAAAAAGCTCTGAAGAAGGACTCCCGTTGACTTTAATCTCTATGGCATCTTCAGGGCTGAGCGAGGCAGGAGAAGTTGGTTTCTTCTGATAAGGAAGTAGTAAATTCTTTTTCTCTGAAAGATTTATGTTTTCCTGTGGTTGGTATATGAAAACTACATTTTAACTACAAAACTACTTTTACTATACTATCAAAATATTAATACAACATTACTAATCAATACAACATAATACATATAGTAAATATCTTGTGTAGAGCCATATAATATGCACTTTTCACAACCCTCACCCCCTTTAAAATGTAGAATGTTTGACCGAACAATTTCAAATAGATAGGAGTATCTGAAGCAGTAGCTACAGGCTGAAAGGCCTCAGTGTGACCTGCCAGCCCTTCAGCTCACAGTGGAATGCTGTGATGGACACATGCAGCTTTCTTGCGGAGCCCAATACATATTCACAGCTGCCTCCCAGAGAGCTGTAGCTTTGTGAAAATGGTAACCAAGTTTTGACTGTCCCTTGGAGGATTTGCTTACTGTGAGCCTAAGCTGAACCCCCTTGGGCTCACTGCTTTTTAAGGCAAGAAACAACCCAGGCTTAACACAGGCCTTTCCCTCCCTGCTCAAGCAATGAGGTGGGCCAGCCACGTGTCTTCAAGTGTCTGTTGTCATGTCCAGCATGTGCTTTTCTGCCATGTGTCATTAAATGGAAGGTAACCTTAGGATTGTGGCTGACCAAATTATCACTGTGGGTTTTGACTTCCAAGGCTCTCTTTACAATTCAGCTGAAGAAATAAATGGTAAAAAACTACAATGAAAAGGTTGTCAGGATGCCACACACCTGCCATGATATTTTGGTGCATTTTATTTATTAAAATGTAGTGGGTACAGATGAATTTTTTGCTCCATATTTATCACTTCATCTGTCATGAAATGGGAATTTTTGCATGCACTGATAAATGGGTAGGGAAGGTGCCTAGCATGATTTCTCTGCTGATTGTTAAATACAAATGTGCTTTGTTGAAATGCTCCATTCTAACCGGCACTGATATACTCCTGAGAATTAAAATGTCCTACATCGTATTGAGGACCAGCACTTTTGAGACAAATAACTGTCCTTGTTCCTCAAAAATGGAAAAACATTGCCAGCACAAAAGTATAACAAAGTTTTGGTGCTTGGTACTACTTAGAAATGCTGTGTTTAGTAAATCCTGTCTGCAGTTTATTAATTTAAGATGTTAGACAACTATTCAGGGGCAGAGAATTTCTCTAGCTGTTATCCTGTCCTAAACATAGGGTCATGCTCCAGGGGGCATCAAAAATGCAGTGATAACATTGTGGTGCATTACAAATGGAGCAATCAAAATTGCAGGGCTAAGTGCAGCCCATGAAATGCAATAGCTGCAGACCATGTCAGATAAACTCCTCTGCCTCACATGATACTGTTGATCCAGGAACTCCTCCAAAAGCACAGGAGAGCCACAGTTCTGTTACAAGTGATCTTTTGTACCTGCAATGAGTTGGGGCAACAGTTTTGTTCTTCAATGGCTGTAATGTTGTTTTAATAATTTGGAGATTTCCATTACTCTTGAAAGTCTTGGGATCAGAATAAACTGGGGTTCATTCTAGTGAAATTCTTACTTAGCTTTAAGCTAACATATTTTCAAGTGCTTTGAGGTTTATCCAATGTATTATGAAATACAGACAGCAGAAATACATAAGACTATCTTTCTGGAAAAGAAGAAAAAAAAATCTTATCCAGACAATATGCTGCACACAAAAACAATTCAGATGTCAACTGATTTGACTAAGAGATGTGAGTAAATTAATTTAGAGTGCCTGTAGCTATTTTCAGTTAGGAAAAGCATGATTACTTGCATGGAAACTATTTTCCCATCACCTTGTGCTGAACTTAATTATGACACAAAAACCCTCAGGACAGAAATGAACCCAAAATAGAAATAATGTATTCAGCAGTTGGTGCAGATACCACAGTTTATAGTGTCGGGTATTTCGAAGGGGTGTGTTGGAAGACTGAACATGGAAGCAGATTAGCTGACAGGTAATGGTGTCAAAAGCAACAGGAAGAAAGGTCACTACCATTTCATTCTAATTTCAGCATGCCTTTGTGAAAACATCTGTAGAAAGCAAGTGAACTGAGAAGCAGCTGTGCTATGGATGTGAGATCTGGAAGCCAGCCATTAGTTCTGTGAAAAGTGATTAAGCTCGAGTGCCGTGTCCGTTGTTAGGCCAGTTCCCAGCAGGTAGCCAGGATCCTATTAGCTGCTTTTAGTGCTTACAGCATATCTCCCCTTCTGCTTATGTGCATTAACCAGTGATTGCCAGTGCGTGAGGAGAGCGAGCTGCTCGGAGGGGTTTGCTTTATTGCTCCTTAGGGGCCAAGGAGCTGCAGCTGAGCTGGATCCAGCTCTCAGCTCTCCTGTCCTGTGGAGCCCTAAGCTTGACTCCTGTTCCATGCTGTTCAGCTGGGACCTGGTGGGAAGGAAATTGCTGCTTTGGGAAAGTTTATTCTGTACTCAGAAATTCTTTTGTCTTGTCCTTTCTCTTCTGCTCTCCCCCAAAAGTGGAGGTAAAGGCTGGTTGTTCTGGCTCTGCCTGTGGCTTGGTACCTTAGGCAGTTGTACTTTTTGTTCAGGCTGATGCGTTGCCTTGGGCGAAGCAGCCGTGAGGGGAGTGGAATTGCATAGATGTCTGGGTAGGTACAAGGTGTAAAACTTATTCAAAAAGACCAAAAAATGTTTTAAAAATGTATTTTGACCACAAGTAGCAACCAACCAAAGGTAAAAGCAATCCTTGAAAGCTTTAGTAAAGAAGCTGAAAGCCAGACCTTTGGCCAGTATGAAGTGTGTTGCTGCATTGAAGTCTGATCAGCCCCAGCTGAGAAGAGAAGCCTGCAGAAAAAAGTCTGAGGAAATGAGAGAAGGGAATGTCTCATACACACAATACTATGTGCCATGTAATTCTTAGAGGAATGGAAAGAATGTTGTAAAATCAAACTGCAGTCCACTTTCCTTTTTCCTCTCTATTGATTTGGAAATTGCTGGCCAATTTTACATGTTTCAAGTAGCAATCCTAGAGGTAAAGGAAAGGTGCAAGGAATGAAGTATATGTGGATATATATACTCAGTATTAGACTCCCAATGCATCAAAACAGAGCTTTTAGAAAATGCTTTGTACAACGTGAGCTAGTTACTTCAATTGTAATTTAAACAACATGTAACAGCTTCCTTCAAGGCTAGGCAGTACTGCTGATACTGAGAACCTGCTTCTATCAAGTCATTAACGCTTCTACTCCTAGTCAATACACTACTTTAAAATTAAAGAATTATCACATGTCTGCAACTTTCAGCATACTGCCCTAGTTAAGTGTTTGAAAACTATAATTTAAATTTTAAAATTTGATGAGAGAGGCTCTGAACTAAATCCATTATTCACTTCTAGAGAGGTTTGAATTTGGCAGGTCTGTCACAAGCCTTGCTGTTGAGCTTGCTAATATTGTGACATAGCCTTTAATGTTTCCCCTTACTCATGGGCTGGACAGGAGGTGTTTAGAAAAAAGACTAAGGTAAGGGCAAGTGCTGCAATTTTGCTATCCTAGTCTACTCATCTTGTGACATCCGCCAAGAACTGAATATGCAGGAAGGTGTGTTTTAATTTTTCATTAGAATCTGATATTTTAAAATGCTTCTGCTACTCAGTGAAGACTGAAGTCCAAGTTGCATACACAAACTGTACGTGAAAGAGCCTGTTTACAATCCAGAATGTTTCTAAAAAGTGTGAAGTTGCTGTTCCTAACTGTTTGTCTCTAAAGCTATGGACTGTAATAGTTGCAAACATCTTTGTATTTCAGCAACTGCTTAAATAATTATATAACAGTATTGCAAAATGTATGTATACATAGGCAGCCTTTTTAGCTTGGGGATGTAATTAAAGGGGCAGATGAGTACATGAATTCTTCAAGTGCTCATTTATAAGTTTTTAGAGGACTCATTCTAAAAGTGATGCAATAGTACTAGTATTGAATATTCTTACAGTATGAAAGAAAAGTATGAAAATGCAGTGATGTTGTGATGTTAAGACATTTTTCACAGTAGACTTGAAAAAGCACTGAGGCACACGAAAGCACTGTGAAATGGGGAACTTCTCTGCATGCCAAGATTAATCAAGGAGAGGGTTGGTTCTTTGCGTTATGGATGTCTACAAGGTACTCCCTGCACCAGTGGTTCAAAACCAGGCCTGAGTTAGGCTGATGCTTTCTGCATTCATGCAGCATTAGAATAACAAATAGCAGTGTGGGATTGCAGCTGTAAGAGAAGCTCGTGCTTTCTCATTTTTCTGGTCATTTAATGAAGCATTTGAAGGTCTTGAAGGCTCCAGTGTTATGGCATCTATTTAGTACCATCTATCAACACCGAAGACCACTGAATCTATAGAGAGACTGTCATTCAAATCGCTTCCATGTGAAAATTAATAACATTTTCGTTTCCTGATATTTCACACTGCATGACTTTGAGGCCAGATCATGTTTAATGATGTCAATCATCTTCATATCAAGAAATATCTTAGGCAAAACTAATAGGGTGTACACAAGCTTCTAATTGTTACAGGTCTGAAACTGAGACATCTTATAAAGGAATTAGTGTCACTTAGTATTTGTTTGCACCCTGTAATGAAAGTCAGGATTGAGACAGGGATGTTTTATATAACGATGACTTCGGATTTTCTGTCTGTGAATGTAGTGGTTTTAATATGTGCTGAAGTGAAGCAAAATTCAAATTGAGCAATGTAAATATTCATTAGCTATGATGAAGTTAAAGCTGTGTTTTAAAAACATTGTCTCATTCCTGAAGGAACAAATGGGCTGAAGTGCTTCTGCTCCAGCTCCTGGTGTCATTTGTGTGCCACCCCCCATTGTGACAGGGTGTGCAGAGGGGCTGCACAAGGACAGTAGCTCTGCTTTCACTGAAGTTACCTAAGAAATTTTAGCAGAGGGATGAAATTATGCATTTCAGCCTTCATCTCTATTGACAGTGTAAGTACAGTTCAGGCAGATTGCCTTAACAGTTTAATAATTTTAGCCTGAAATTTCATAGCTGCTTTTTCCAGATAAGGTAAGTTTCTGATGACCTATTGTGAACCTTGCAATTGACAGCTGGATTTTTTCATTCAGTTTCACATTAAACCCACTGGACACACCAGAGGGTTTTAGAAAGATGTAAATTCTCAGGTTAAAAGACTGCAACCCATTGGTGAGTAATTACAGTTGATAATACCATTACCTCCTGGACAAAAAAATAAAAAAATAATAAAAAAAAATCCTTAATATAGCTGACTGTTTCTAGCACTACTTTCCAGCCATTGCATCTTGTTATCCTTTTCTGTTTAATATCTTCTAGAGTCAGACAGGACTCCTTTTTCACATAAAAGCTAACTAGAAAATGTGGAAATCCATCATTCTGTACCTCTTGATAAGGAGAAAAGACAAAACTCTCATAAAAATATTTTGCAGTTATGATCTATTTTGAGAGATTCAATTTTTCGATTACTTTGCAGAGGTGTAAATACAGAAAACCAGGCGTGGTCATTCAGTACCGATAATATATCATTTTTAAGCGTATTCTATATTTCTGTATTGCAAGTTGCATTGGTGAAATAATGAGCTATGGAGGCATTGCTGCAGTCCTGACAGTCTGGTGAATCCTCTGTGCTGGAGGCTGCTGAGTGCAAAGGAGGGTGCAGTGGGCAAAAAAAAAACTGTTTGCAGATTTGGCAGCGAGCAGATCTATGCTTTTGCTACATAAGCGTTTATTGTGCTCCTGCTGAACATTTGTGTTTGAAAATTTTGTGTCACGAGCCAATTCTTATCAGTTTGGTGTTCCAGGCAGGAGCCCCTTGGTGCTCAGGGCAGCCTCTCTGAGTGATGTTTGCAGCACCCACAAAGGAGAGTGCAACATACCCTGCACAGGATTACTCATCTCTTGGACTTTGATGTGTAAGACATTCTAACAAGCTCTGAATCATGTCACTGGGTACTTTGTAGCAGCCCTCCTTGTTTTGCCTGTTGACAATAAACCATAGCAAGGACAAAGGATGCAGATGGCCTTATTTAGAATAGGTAGACTCACAGGAGAAGTTCCTGGAGGATTTTCTCACACTGTTCTAGTATGAGTTATTTATAACATGGTAGGTCTCCCTAACCACACAAGACATTTTCATGTCTCTCTGAGTGTCTAGACTTACAAGACAGCTTTAGGTGTCTTCCGACAATGGAACAAAGCACATTTGTGAATCCCTGAGATGCAGATTTTACATGCCACTCTCTCAAATGTATATGTAGGAAATCCTCTGTATCCTGAAGCTCAAATGGTGAGAAAAGTGACTATCAGGTGAATCCTTGAAATCCTAGCAGATGGCTGTATCTAGCTTGATATAATTTCATCTTATCAGTGATTTTTGAATTGTCTCAAATGTCATAATCTATGGTAAATTACATATTGCATCTGTTCTGCAGGAACAAGTGAGATCAGGACAGAAATGCTATTGAGCACACTCCCATCTGCCTAAACCAAGGGGTGCATTTAATGAGGTCTCTTTTCTTCTGCACTACTGTTGTGCCAAATGGAGCTAAGCATGTCATGAGGGGTTTTTTTCAGAAGGTGATACAAATTTTAAACAGTTGGGCAATAATTAAGATGGCGGGGGGGAGGGGTTTGTTTGTTTGTTTGTTTTAACCAGTGCCTTGTAAAAGAAAAAAAAAAAACTAGAAATGATGCAACTTATTTTCACAGCACTTTTTTGGAGTTTCTTTTATTTCATTTTGTTTCACATTAATTTTCAGTGTAGAATACTGCATGGAATTTCTGTTCCTTTCAGTTAGAAGAGAAGGTCTGGTTAGAAGCCTGGTTCAAATCAGAAAACTGCCCTCTCACCGACTGCGGCTCAGGTTGGAGGGCCATTCATTCTACTGCTGTGAACTACCCAGAGCAGGTTTTGAGTTGTCAAAACCACTTGAGGAGACAGTATGGAGCGTTATTCAAAGAGCTCCCTAAGAGCTCAGGATCCCATGTCCCAGAGCAATCTGAGCTTGTTGTTCAGGGACACGCTGTCCTCTTGGAAATGAAGCTGCAGGGCAGTTGCCCCTGCCCCTCATTGTGCTCTGGAAGCACATTGCAGGCTGAGCACTCGTGTTTTAGAGAGACACGTTTCTGATGTTCCCGTGCTGCCCTGCTGGGTTGTTACAATGGAGCACTCACCTCTTCCCATCCAGCGCATCCCTGCTGCAGGAGCACTGTGAGCTGACAGCTCGGTAGCCAGCAGCTGGAGCTGGCATTTCCTTACTCCACTTTCTCTTGCTCCCCACACACTAATACCTTCAAAAGTGCTGATTCCTTTTACCTGAGAAATTTGTCATTTATATGATGATATCAAGAAAGCTTTGATACTCGGAGAGCTGTTTTGGGTGCTGTTTGAAAGGTCACACATATAAGTAATTCTACAGCCTATGTATTATATAATTTGGGAGTAGGAAACTCCAAAGATTGTTTTGCGGTTAGGCTTTGTTTGGTTTTTTGACTACTTCCTTTTAAAAGTACTGGGGATTTTGTCCTCCATTCTTTTTTTCTTTCCCTTTTCAAATGATACTCTGTAAAAAAAGGATTGTGCTCTTCTTTCTACTTTATCCTGATAAGAATAGAAATGCAGGCTGAAATCCTGAATCTTAACCTGAGAAGATCTGGAGAGCTTTTAGAATGCATAAGACAGCCTATCCCTTATGCATGCTAAGCCAGAAGAGTGAATTCAGGACCTTTAATCTGGATAAAAATAGGATGTGGAATTTTAATGCATTAGTACTATTCTATTTTTCTGTTTTAGATATCTGGACTAATATGAACATGTATTGGGAGGCTATTTTTCATTTAATTATTACAGGTGAAGGCAAACTACATTTTGAATTTCACTGTAGTCTGGAACACCCTATTCCCTAAATGCTGCACTTACAGCATATCCTGCTGCAGATGTGGTATCTGTTGGGTCTTGGAAACACAAGATAATTCATTTTTTTCAAATTCCTTAAAGGCTCACTTTTTTTTCCCAGTGCTGTCAGATATTGTCAGTAGATCTCCCCTATCTAATTAAGTGGTTATCTAATCAATCTTCAGGCAGTAGTTTTTCATTTTAAAGGACCATCTCAGGGAAGGGCAAAGTGCTCCTTTAAGGCTCTGAGATGATTTTCCTTAGTGCTGTTCAAAGTCTTCTCATAGCAAACTGTTGCAGCCAAATTCCTAAACCTCCTGATAAAAATCAAACACTTCACAGTATGCATTAAATAGTCTCCTTCAGGAATAATTTTTGTGTGAAAGTGAAGGAATTGCTCTGAACTGTTAACTTGGCCTAGTTTGGGACCAGCAAATTGAATGACTGATACTTTCTCTTCACAACTGAATTACTTCAGATTTTTTTTTGAACTGAACTTTGGGGATTTTTTTTTCCCAGCAACTTGCATGGTTTATTGCTCTGGTGAATTAGAGGCTTTCAATGCAGATTTTTTTTCTATTTAACACCGGAATGGAGATGCTGATATGGCTCCTCGTGGTTGTGTGAGGTTTGTTTGTGAACGTCTCGGCGCTGCAGCAGCCTGTGGTAACAGACACACGATGTCCTGTGGCCATTGTGGTGTGCCTTGGCTGGCTGCGTGGCACCGCAGGATGGCAGGCTGAGCCACATCTGTGCTCCAGAGATACTGCACCTCTTCTTTCCCTGTTTTTAGCAAATGACTACCCAAAAAATGGCACCAATAGGCTCCCACGTGATCTTATATTGCTTGCTAGTTTTTGGTGGGCTCTTTTTGGTTGCTTTTTCCTAGTTTCAGTTGATTT